>NW_006399943.1:1920882-1959637 GCF_000299155.1 Elephantulus edwardii
GTGGTACACATGTAACATCGTGCATCCCTCATTGCGTGGTACACATATATGGCGCCCTGTATATTACTGTGTGGATTCTCATTCTCCTTTGCTACAAGACTAAATGAATAAAGTGCTGGAAGAATATTATGCTTTTCCTTTTCTGCAAATAACTCACGTCTAACTTCTTAGAAAGGGGAACAGTCAAGCTGGATTTGGAAGTGGCTCAGGGCAGGATTTCATGCAATAAGGGGGAAGGGAATGGACGAGTCCTTGCAGGGAAGTTTTATTTTTGCAAACAGGTCAAGCCATTCAACAGCTGCTGGAGTCAAGTTTCCCAAACAAAGCAATTGGCCACGTTTGGTAGACACAGGAACCCACTACTGTAAGAACTTAGGAATGATACCATTTATGAAAAATTCTTCTGATAAAAGTCAAGGCTACTTCAAGGTGGGCAAGACAGGCAGGTGTGTTTGCAACGTGGTGATATGACTTGTTCAAAAGCGTCCCTCCCATTAGCCTGCTAGGATTCCTGAAATTCCCACTGGTAGCTAAGGCACTGAAGGCGCCAGTTAAAATGCACGTTTGAGATAAGTTGAAGGGAGAGAGAGGGAGGGAGAGGGAGAGAGAGAGAGAGAGAGAGAGAGAGAGAGAGAGAGAGAGAGAGAATGTCATTATGGAGTTTGAGGAGGCAATGGGTTGAAGGCCTTCCTAATGGAAAACATGTACCAAATCCCACCAACATACCTGCCTTTTTCTATCACTTTCTTACAGCACTGCTGTCTCTCCAGCAGCAGGTGGTCGTATCAAGGGTTACGTTACTTCTGCCAGGCAATCAGTTCAAGCCCACCAGCTGCTCCGCAGGAGAAAGTGGGCATCTCCTCTGGTGCCTCTGAAAACCTAATAGAGCGTAAGCTATGGGTTGGTTCCAACTTAATGTTGTACAGCAACAACAACAGTGGGTGTGAGATAGTATTTCACTGTGATTTTCATTTACAACTATCTGGTGGCTTGGTGGTAAGGAGTTGCACGGCCAAAACAAAGGCACACAGTTCAAATCCACCAGTGACTCCACAGCAGAAAGATGAGCGGTCTTCTCACACCCCATTTACTGTCTCTGAAACCCTGCTGGAGGGTCAGCTATGAGTTAGATCCGACTTGACAGTACATAACAACAACGACAATAGTTGATGATGAAGAATAGTGAATATAGCACAAACTTCCAGAAGTGCAAGTTCAAATTCATCTTTGAGGAAGAAGGACCAGAACGCTTCTTTAGAAGCAAGAACAGTGAGACTGCATCTCGCATCGTTTGGTTTTGTTTTCACAGAGCTCATAGAGCCCGTGGGCCCTCCGGATACTGAGATTGTTTCCGAGGGAGTACTGATGTCTTGCCCTGAGAAGTGTCAAACCTCAAGCTGTAGTGAAAAGTTTTGAATACTTATTTCGGAAACAATTCTGCCTTTACCCTGACTACGTTAACAACTATGGCCATCCTTTCATGCTTCCTGACATTACAATAATCTGCCACATCTGCTGTCTGCAGATATTCATCCCAACACTGGCCTCCCTGGTTTACAGCAGTGTCGTGGTAGGTTGAGAGAACATTAGGGTGCTATGGCCGTAAGTGATGGAAACCTCATTAAAATTGGTTTAAATAGAAAAGAGAATTCATGGCATATGGAGAGGGAAAACCCAGGGGTGGCGAGCTAGATAAAGAGGCTCAAGACTTGTTCTCATCTCCCTTCCAGATTCTGCTCCCTCTGTGTCGACCTTCTTGGACAGACTTTCCTCTCATGGTGACAAGACAGCTGCCAGTACCTTCAGACCTTCATCAACTCTCTCGTCAGACTTATTGCAAAATAAAAGAATCCAACCAAAAGTCAGTCAGCTGAATCTCACTGGCTCTGATGGACCTGACTGGCTCACAGACCAGCCCCAGAACCAATCCCTGTGCCAATTTCCCATGGCTGCTGTCATAAACTTGTGGTTGTGTAGCAGCTAGTTGGAAGCTACCCATAGCTGACCCCTTCCAGCAGGTTTCCAGAGGCACTTAATCGTCTGGGAAGAGATTGTCCATCTTTTCCTGTGGAGCAGCTGGTGGCTTTGAGCTGTGTACTTGGCATTGGCAGGGAAATTCCTTATCACTAAGCCACCAGACCCTCTTTTTGTTGTTGTTGCTGTTGTTGGGTGGCATCGAGTTGAGTAGAGTCATAGTGACTCTATAAGTAACAGACTTGAGCCCTGACCTATCCTGCGCCAACGTCACAATCTCCAACACCCTCAAGCCCATTGCTGCAGTCACTGTATCGATCCACCTGGTTGAGGGTCTTTCTCTCCGTTAGCGTCCTTCCTCTCTAAGGATGTTTGCAGCTGTTTCTCCTCATTTTGTTTGACTTCCAAGCTGGGCTCTACCTCTCATACCATAACTATCCATGCTCCTCTGTTTTTCATAGAATTTCCAGAGTCCTGCTATTTCAGGACTGGATGGCCAATCCTTTTTCCTAGTCTGTCTGTGTGTGTGTGTTGATCTGGAAGATTAAAACCTGTCCACCATGGGCAATTCTTCCGGCATTTAATACACTGGTGGCACAGCTTTTAGCATCACAGCACCTACAAGCTACCTCAGTAGAGAAAACTGACAGACAAGTGTTGTACCGTGTTATTAGGTGTCTTCAAATTGATTCTGACTTAGAGGAACTCTGTACAATGGAGCACTGCCCAGTCCAGTGTCACCCTTGCTCTCATTGCTATGTCTGAGTCTATTATTGCAGACATTGTGTCAACCCACCATTCTGAGGTCTCCCTCATTCTTATTGACCTCTACTTTATCAAGAATGATATTCTTCTCCAGGACCTGGTTCCTGTTAATGTTATGTTCAAATATGTGAGAAGAAGTCTCACCATCTTCATATTTAAGGAACATTCTGAGAGTGCTTCTTCAAGGACAGATTTGCTCATTCTTCTGACATGGTATATTCAATATTCTTCACCAATGTCGTAACTCAGAAGAATCAATTCTTCTTTGATTGTCTTTATTTCTTGTCCAGGTTTATAAGTATATAAGGAGATAGAAAGGATTAACTTGGATTAAACATAGCTTGAAATAACACAGAGTTTATTCTCTTGTTCTACAGTCAGATGTCTAGAAGGTTTGGTTGACTAAGTTCTTTCTAGAAGGTCCAGAGAGAATATGTCCCTTGCCCTCAGCTTCTAGATGCTGAATTTCTTGGCTCTTGGCTCTCTATCTCTCTGGCCTCAACTTCCGCCGTCTCTTCTCCTTCTCCGATTCTGCCCGTCCTGTCTCCCTCTTAGAAAGACTCTCTGATCATCTCGGATCTACCAGGTATTGCAGAGTCTCTGGGTGGTAAAAATGGCTGACAACTGGAAGCTTAGGATCTGGGGGAGGGCAAAGAGAAGGCGAGGAGGTAAAATGCACAGCAATGAATGAATGACAATCTAACTTCTCTGTAAATGTTCATTAAATTAAATTTTATTTAAAAAAAAAAAACCCCAAACAACATTCAAGTCCATCCTGAGGCACATCAGAAGTGAGGCCTGGTGCAGAGACAATCTGCTTTAAAAAACCAGTCACCGAAAACCCCATGGAACACAGCTCCACTCTGACATGCACAGGTGATCATGAGATGCACTGACGTGATAGCAACTGGTTCTGGCTACCCATGTAGCCCAAGACAATCTGCCGTCTCAAGACCCTCACCTTGATCACACTTGCCAAGTCCTTTCCACCACAGTCTCAGTTGTGCAGCATTGTTATAACAGAACTACCATGTGTGTCTTTAACACACAGAAGTTTCTCTTTCTCACAGCTTAGGAGGTCAGAAGTCCGAATTCCGGCCACCGGTTCTAGCGAAGAGCTCTGGCCGCTTTATGCTAAGTTTTCTGTATCTTTTCCACTTTTATTTTCAGTTCCTGGGGATCATAGAACATGTACCTTCCTCTTCATTTATGTTTACTCACTTGCTTACTTGATTGTTTTATATATCAAACAAGGTCAATTTAAGGACACTAAATTTAAAACACTAATATTGCCTCATTAACTTAACAAAGAAAACCAAGCCACCCCCAGATGAAATCAGTGGTTAGGATTACGACACTCATTTTGAGGCGATACAGTTCAACTCATGCCACGATGGGACCCACATATTTCCAGTTTCGGGAGATTAGGATGTGGATGTTTTTAGAAGGGCCATTATTCTGCCAACAGCAAAGGCAATATGAGATTCTGACTGCTTAGGTCTGAGTCCCAAGCCAGTCTCCAGATGCCACCCAGACCCCATGGTCCAAGGGGAGGTGGGAACATGGAAAAGGTTGTTACTAGACTCAGAGGCATGGGACCCCAGGCTGGCAATAGCCACAAATGCCCACAAGAAACAGGAGAGCATGCTGGGATTCTCTTGAACAGCTTTTGTTAGATTTGCTGCCACATTTCCTTTGAGAATCAGCCTGATTTACCCTTAAGCACGAGCGGCTGGCAGGGCTATAGTGCAGAATGCATGGTCAGGCTTACTGCTCCAACAGAGACTGGTAGACCGCTGAGACTCTAACCCTTAGTCACCCTTGGAACCTGGAACAAAACTCATGCTATGGCTCAACTTCCAGGAAAACAATAGACAGGCCTAGGAGATGAAAATACCGCCAGGGAGGCTTTCAGTTCTTAGAAGAATCAAGACTATGAGGTCAAAAGAGCAGCATTTGTTCAAGGACAAATAAAGCCCAGAAAGCAGGAAGGGGAAGGATAGAGGGGTTAATAGAAATATTAATTACAGGGAAAAAGTGATACCATTTTATTGTCATTAATGTTCTAAAGAAAAGGTATGTTGAATGACAAATAACCTATATACTTTGCAAGCTTTCACTCAAATCACAATAAAAAGAATAAAACACCAAAGTAAACCAAGAGTACATTGGAATATTGTATTCCACTGGGAATCTTATAGGCAATCTATGTCACTTACAAGCAAGAATGTTGGAGTGTACCTCTTGCTGCCGTCCCAGGACAAGCCCCGGGCTGATGGAGGTGGTGCACAGCTAGTCCTTGGACAACATGGAAAAACCCTTCATAGCTGGTCTCAGAGCCAGGTCAGAGGTTCCGCCAGTTGGGGTGGGCCGGAAGCAGAGTCCCGGATTGTGGAAAACTACACACTGTATTATGTGGTCCTCACTTAAATCCTCTAAATTCAAGGGAAAACAACCTTCAAAAAGAGTCCTAAATCGAAGAGGCGACTCCGCTCCAGGGGTTGCTTATCTGAGATCAAACACAAAGTTCTCAGCAGCCGGTTTTGAATCAAAATGGAAGTGAAGAAGGGAACTAGCACACATCTGCCGGTTTTGGAAACATGAAAAAAATAAACAGGGCAGCCAAGCTGTGCACTTGGCGGAGGCCCTCTGAGGGGCACACTTGATGGCCGAGAGGAGCAAGGCCAAGGAATGTTGACTGGCTTCAGAAGAGGACATTGCCGAGTGTCCTCTTCAGAGGGAACGTACAGTCATCATTCCTCCACTGGACCTTTCATCTGAGCCCCTGGGAATGAGGAAGCCAGCTGAGGGAGGGACCTCACCTCACCAAGGACACATGACAGTAAGAGAAGGCCAGGCTGGTTCTCAAGCCAGGAACTCTACTGCTTTTCTCCTGAGCTGATTACTGTGGTTTCTATCTCTCCATTGACATCTCCACCCTCAACATTTCTTTGTATGTCATTTGCTTACCATTTCAAGAGAGGAGATAAAAAATGAGATGACCATATTCTAGCCAAGGATGAACACAATATATTCCTAATCTTGTTTTGTTGGGTTTTTTTTCCTTCAGTTTTCCTGTTTTGTTGCAAAAACTGAAGCAAATGTCCTTCGGCCCACTGGCTAGGAGATGATCAAGAAACACAAAAGATGGGATTCCTTATCCTTCATTGCTTTCTACCCCTGGACTTGAATTCAAGGCTGGGCAGGGCGGCAGGGAGACCACAGGGTTGACAGGTGCCTAAGGACAAGCTTTGGTTCTTAACACTTAACTACTTTCCTCTGGTAGCCTAGTGAGTCAAGAGCTGCACTGCCAACACAAAGGCAGGTGATTCAAATTCAGCCTCTGAGAACCTGATGGAGAATCAGCTGTGATTCTGACTCCACAACAATGAAGTGACAACTCTGTAGGGAAGTACTCAAACTCTAGGGATGTGAAACCAAGAATTTATTATGCTCAAAGATTCTGTGGGCTAGGAACTAGAATAGGTGATCTGGACGGCACTGTGTCCTGTCCCCTGACAGCACACACAGGCAATGACATAATGTGAAAGCATATAATTAAGTCCTCAACCTGTTAAGTGTTATGTTAATGGTAACGAACTTAACTAGGGGCACCTTGAAAGTAAAGTCAGTCTTCATCAGAAGGGTCACTGCCATAAATCCCCTAAAGAGTACAGTTCTATTATGACACAGATGACAGTTGCAATGGATGGGTTGCTATGAACAGGACTGGCACTGTCCAGGCAGTTGGTTTGAGTTTTTTGTGTGTTTGCTTGATTTTTAGGTGCAATCATGGTTTGAATTGTGTCTCTCAAAAACATAGATCAACCTGGCTAGGTTTCCAAGTATTTCGTCCTCAATTTTGCAATCTGATGTAATTATATTCTATTTTGACAGGTTAGATGTGTTGGAAAGCCAAGCCTGTCTTGGTTACGATGCTTGGGAAAGGAGAGGGTCAGTGAAAGAGAGGGAAACTCTCTAGAAGATGGATTGGCTCCAGCAAGGCAGAGATTATGAAGATGGAATAATGTAGACCAAGGTTCCAATCTTTTGTTCACAGGGTCACTGGGTCATACTAGACTCAACAGTACCTAAGGCTGCTGGGTTAGTAAAGGAGTGCTGGTAGCCTGGTCAGCACTGAGACGTGCTGCGTGTGTGCCTCAGACAGTTTACTCAAATCCACCATGGTTCTGAGGGAGAAAGATGAGCAGTCTTCTCCCTCTGTGGTTTACAGCTTTGGAAACTTGACAGAAGGCATCCTAAGTCAGAACATACAAAAGCAATAAATAAGGGAGCAAATGAGTAAGTGAATATGTTACAGAGGCAGGATTACAATGGGTGTTACCTCAGTCATAGTTTAACAGGAAGGAATGGAATGACACAAGTCCCACTCTTCCTCATGTCACCACTCCTACTCAAGCCCTCTGGTCACACCCTTGCATGAGTCACAACTTATATCTTACAAGAGATAACAGATGAGAGATGTAAGCATTGAGAAGTTACCACTAGGACAGCAGAACCCTGAAACGGGGTTTGAATCTGGAGTCCTTTTGCTGAGAACCTCATAGACCCGAGACCAAGACAAGTGGAGATCTCCTTGGATCACTGGGCCCACAGATGTGGAAAGGAGGCAAGGACCTTCTTCCAGGACCCACACAGAGAGAAAGCTTTCCCGTGCAACTCACACTCTGAATTTGGTGTTCTAGCCTCCTCAATGGCAAAAGAAGATAATTTCACTTGTTGAAGCCCTCTACTTTGGTGTTCCTGTGACAGTGGTCTTGGAGAGTTCAGACAGGAGCTTATGCACAGCAGACACAGATTAGAGCAGAGCCCAGAGCCCTCTCCCCCTCTCCATGAGGCTGGTGGAACCTGTGAGAACACCTGGCACCAGCAGAGCTGGGGAAAGCTCTGAAGGACACGAAGACTCCCGCTTTCTCTCAGGAGGTCAAGGTTTTGATAGCATGGACTTGCCCTTTAGGGGGAGGCCCTTTTCCCTAAAGATGGTCACCCCACCTGCGTGGTCCGCACTGTCTCTAGAAAAGCCTGCACTAAGCCTAGGCTCCTCGGTGCCCTGACCTCCCTGCACACACTCCGTCAGGGGAGCTGGGGACAGTCTGAGCTGCCCTGAGTCACCAGTGGAAAATTTGCCCAGAGCTGGGCAGAGAACTGGCTCTTTTGAAAGGAGATGTCATTGGTAAGCCTGGAGAGAAGTTCGCTTCTCTTAGACTCAGATCTAGGAGAACACCCTGGCCTGGGGTCTGTTATCCTGTCCTGCCTCCAGAGAAGTGGGGCGCTGCTCCTGGTGGCTACAGGTTCAGGAGCTAGTGTGTGCGCGCCAGCGCGCGCGCGCGTGTGTGTGTGTGTGTGTGTGTGTGTGTGTGTGTGCGCGCGCGCGCGCCTGTAGCCTGCAGCAGCTGTCCCGGCCCCCACAGCACCCCTCCTACCCCACCCACCGCCGCCCCGCCCCGGCCGCTGCGCGCTGGCTGGCTGCCCGAGCCTGGGAGGACCCCCGCGCGCCCCGGGTTCAAAGGCCCGCGCGCAGCTCCGGGCTGGGGCGGGGAGCGAAGGGTGCAGGCTGGTGAGCAGAGCGCACAGTGGCCTGGCACAGGGGGCCGATCGGGAAGCTGTAACCGCCACTGCCCTGCCACTCGCACCCCAAAGCGAGCCCACCGTGCCCGCAAGCAGTGCCCCTGCGCGGCCCAGGCTCTCGGCCTCCGGCCCGGGGCTGTGGCCTGACCCAGGTTCATGGAGCTGGCGCTGTGGCTGCTCCTTGGGCTCACAGTGACCTTCGCGGCAGGTAAGCGCGCGCGGGCGGCTCCTCTCCCCTCTCCCAGCGCGAGCGCACACAAAAGGCCTGGGTGGGGGTGCACCAAGTCTGGGGAGCTCTGGTAGGACCACCGGCTTGGGCAGGGCCCCTCCGCAGGCGCGCGGGGAGGCGTGGGGGGCTGGGGACTGAGAGGGAGAGCAGGGAAGACCCTGGAGGTTGCAGCTAGCGCGCAGGCTGCAGATCTGGGACTGGAACAACTTTGGTCGTGAAATTGGGAACTTTTCAGAAAGTTTTGCAAAGCTTCCAGAAAGTTTGCAGAGTGTTTCCAGAAAGGGTGCGAAACGCTGGCAAGCTTTTCAGAAAGAGAGCGCAGTGCTTGCAAAATGTCCCAAGTGTGCAAGGGCACAGAGTTTCCTGCAAGTGACAATAGCATGCAAGCTTCTCACCAGACGCACATCCTTCGCAGGCTTCTCAGAAACAGGGCGCCAAGTCTCCAGTCCTCTCCAAGCGCGCGTTCCAATTGAAACTTTACAGAAAGTGCCCCGGGTCTGCGAACTTTTCAGGAAGTTTGGTTGCTGCCCCTCCCCCCGCCAGGTGCTGGGGGATGGTGGCTGTGGAGGGTCTGCCTTCTCAGGACCCCTCTGTCTGCTTCCTACAGGATTCCTGCCTCGCTCTCAGCTGGGGAACGCGGGCAAGAGCCTTGAGCCTGGGGGCCTCTCTGCGCTTGGCTCTGAAGGGCATGGGAAGGACGCTGTGGCCCCGAAGGCTGGGGGTCTGAGCCCAGAGCGCCCTGCTCAGGAGCGAGGGCCCAGCCAGAGTGGAGAGCAGGGGCCCGAGCGGAGCTCTGCGAGGGCTGGGCGTCCCCGCACTCGGCGCTGCACGTGTTTCACCTACAAGGACAAGGAGTGTGTCTACTATTGCCACCTGGACATCATTTGGATCAACACTCCTGAGTGAGTGAATCTGGGGGGAGGGGCACTGCCTGGGAAGGGTGAGGGGCCTCACTCTAGGAAGACCTGGGCTCCCCCAAGCCCGGCCCAGAATCTGCCTTCAGCCCTTGCTGGGGTCCCCTGGCAGCGCAGCCCTGCCTTCAGGTTAGGAGTGTGCCTCTTGCCCTCAGTCAGGCCCAGAAGAAACTAAATCCTGGAGTTGCTGGAGGGGAGCGCGGAGCCCCCTGCTCCGCTGAAAGGAGCCAGCCTGAGGGATCAGACACCTGAGAGGCCATTGGAGCCCCGGCTTCTGACAGGAGGAAAAGCCCAGTTCTCTGGGCCCCAGGGGCTGATGGGCAGCCCCTCCCCCGACCTGTAAGGCATCTCTAGGAGCCTGAAAGTCATTGAAAGCTGCTTGCCTGCCCTGACTGAGGGACCTGCCAGCCAGGGGCGCCACCAGGGCCAGCTCCTGTCTTCCCTGTGGACTCCAAGTGGGCCCACCACGCACCATGGTGCCACTCAGCAGAGGGCACCTCTGTCCTCTCCTGCATGAAAAACCTAGTTGACACCCTCCTGAGGTAGCCTTGGGTCTTGCTTTAAAGTCAGGCCCCTGTGAGGTAAGATAGGGTTTAGCTCTGCATGAAGGGGTGGACCACGTCCCTTCCCTTGAGATGCAGACGTATCACACACACACACACACACACACACACACGGAGGTGCCCTAACCCCATGGGCTTTGTCTTCCTCATCTCTAAAACCCACAGTCAGGCTCTTCCGGTCTCTAGAACTCAGTAGAGTAAGTCTCAGCCGGGAGTCAGAGCTGGTGGTGAGCAGGAACATGGCCCTATGGCCACTCTAGGGAGTCAGGGAGTGGCCTTATCTACATCCCAAGCCCACCGAGCTGAGTCCTCTGGATGTGGCTTGGATGGCCTGTTGTCTCACTTTGGGCACTTTGAGAATGATGAGAACCAAGAACGTGAATCTGAGGGGCCCGAGGTCTTCATGCCAGATGATAAGTCCTTTGCCACACATGAGGCATGCCCAGAAGACCATCCCATCATGTGGCAATAGCAGGCAGGACTGGCTTCCCAGGCCCCCAGGTCCCCAGCTCAGCTGGATCCAAGCTTGCTTGCATGGTCTCCTGAAGTTCCTAGTCATTGTTGAACAAGGGGCCCAAGTGTGTATTTCCCCAGCCCTGCAGCTCATGCATAACTCATGCATCGTATTTTTATGAAAATAACGCACCCTCTACGTTTGCCAACCAACTGTTCCCTTTCTCCAAGATGCGTTTTTCTCTCCCCAGGAGGCATCCTGGTAACTGCCGCCTTGTGTGCCACGTTCTGCCTCACACGTTGCTTTAAAAAAAATCAGCACAACATTTTTACCAAAATATCTCCTGGGGGAGGGAGTGGGAGGTACGTGTTATGTGCGTGAACATACGATGCTTGGTCTTGAGGGCGCAATTGGCTAGCCCACCATGTGTGCATAGGTTCCAGCCACACAGCCAAGCTGGGTCAGATGAGCCCGGGTGGACCAGCCCCTCTGTCTTCTTTGCCTTTGCGGCGCTCCCTTGGTGGGGCTGGGTCCTGACAGGCTATGACAGATTGTCCTGTAATCGCTGCCCCTCATTAGGTCTTTTTTATTACTGTGTGCATCACCCTTACAAGCGTCCTTCCCTGGAAACTTATCCCCCAGCATCACTACTGGACAGATTGCTTCTATAGAAGTAATTATGTGGGCAGCCGCCTCCACAGCCTGACCCCTGCCTTGGCGAGAATTTCAGTCCGTGAACCCTGAAGGCAAAGACAGGCCGGGGCAGCCAGGGCAGAGGGTTGAGGGGAAGAGGTGAGACTCTGGAGACCATTCTCTCCCACCCTGCCCACCCCCCAGGCAACTGTCAGGGGTGTGGGGGGTACTGATTTGAGAAGCATTCTGGAGGTGATCTGTTCGCCATCCTGCATGCTTGACCTCCAGGTGTGCGTGGCGGGCATGAGCGGGGGTCTCTGACTTGTTCCAGGACAGCCAACTGGACCACTTTGCCCCCCGCAAAGTTTGATTTACCTCTTCCCTGCTCCCTGCTCCCTGGTTCATTTCAAACACAAGGAAAGAATGATTACGCATGATGTGAGTGAGACTCGGGGGCCAGCCGGAGAAACAAAGAAGTGACAATAGCCAGACTTGAGTGTTGGAAATTGGACAAGCAAAATGATCGTGGCGGATGTCTTCCTCGCGGCTGCCTGCTTTGCCCGGCTTTGCTTTCCTCCCGTCGTTCCTTCCTGTTCTCCTCCTCCCTCTGTCCCCTCTTCCCTCCATTTCTTCTGGCTTCCTCTCTGCTGCTGTGCTCACATCTGTGTGTGCATCTGCAGCCTTTGGAGCGGCCCCACCTCTCCCTCAGCTGCCCCCAGCTCGCTGGCTGACCCTGCTCGCTTGCTCTCCGTCTCCCTGCGGGGGGGAATGAGTAACCGCCTGCCCACCCACGGTCCAGTCTGCGAACCTGCAGCAGCCTTGTTCTTATGCTGATAACCAGGGTCTTGGGGGTGGGGGCTCTCCAGCCTCTGGTCCCACCGATCGTGTTGACCACTCTGCCACTGGGAATGAAGTCAGCAATCCTAACTTTATCTTCAGAGGGCATCGGGGGCGCGAGGATATTCTATGAGGACAGTCATTTATGCTGCATTAATTCACTCCTTGCTGTCAAGTCAGACCTGATTCTTAGTGGGTTTTCAGAGGCCATAAATTGGACGGGAAGAGATTGTCTAGCTCACCCACCCCACCCCCGCCCCAAGGCAGCTACTGAAGTGGAACTGAAGTTCCACTGGAATTGAAGCCCTGGAGTTGACAGCATGGCTCCTTACCCACTAGGTCACCAGGTCTACACTAAGGACCATAAAACCCTGCAGAGATGATGCGGAGGTTAGTGCCCAGACCAATTTCACATCGTCCACTTGGGATGCAAATGTGACTTCCCTAGATGCTGTCTTCGCATCTCCCACGTAACTGAACATAGATTCTCAGCCCCCTCCATGGACCTCATCCCCTTGGTCTTGAGCGTGGTCATGACTTTGTGGATCACTGAGGGAGGACATGTTGTTGATGTTGTTAGTGAGCCCACATGCGCAGAATGAACCCCTGCCCAGCCCTGCGCCTTCCTCAGTCTCTGCTGTGTCCAGCCCCTTATGGCCGCCTCTGCTCGATGATTCTCAGGCTCGCCGTCCTGCCTCCTGTCCCCTGCTGGCCTGGATGCCAGTGGGATCTAGGGGGATTCTTCTCCCAGGGTGTGTGGACACTCTTCTGGTTGCAAAGAGGAGCCCACATTGACCTCTGATGACTGGCCTTCCTGCCTTTTCCTGTGGAGGCAGCCACAATAGACACGGAGAAGTGATGGATGGCAGTGTGGTCTTCAGAAAACTTTGGCCACAGTGGGCTGCCCAGCCCACCTCCACCCCTGGAAGCTGCCAACAAAACAAAGACACCCTAAATCCCAAATTGGAGAAGAATGCATTTTGCCTAATGAGGATGGAAAATTCATCATGAAAGAGGCAGCAGCAGGGTGGAGGTAGTGGAGCCAGCAGACGTGGGCCCCATGCCTGCCCTCTTTGGGCCTGTGCGCCGTTGTTCTCGGCTCCTACAACCCTGCCTGGTGGAGGCGCCGGGCACAGAGGAAGCAGCCGCTGTGCATCGCACGCAGCCCCGGGATCACTGCAGAGTGGAACTCTGTGCTCCTTACTGGCTGGCTTTCGGGAGTAAACTAACATGCCTTTCTTCCCCGTCCATCTCACACTAGACCCTGTTTGCCATCCTAGCAGAACCCCACTAAGGCCTTGGCTGGGTGATGAGCGGTGGGTGGGTGTGAGATACACTGGCTAGGAATCGAACCTGGGTCTCCCCCATGGAGGGAATTCTACTTCTGAGCCACCACTGTCCCTCCACATTCTTCAAAAGCAGAAGTCACCAGCAAGGCATCTGGGAGTGTGGGTCCTAAGTTGCCGAAGAGCACAGCTGTGCCCAGCCATCTGCACATCCTGGGAGTGAGGGACCAGTCCTCTGCACACTGCCTCGAGGTCAGGAGAGAGGCCGTGTGCCCACGTGATGGTCACTGTGCTGTGCAAACAGCGCTGACACATGTGGACAGGCAAGGAGGGAAACAGGAGGAGTGTCTGAAATCGTGACCTGGTGGATGTGGCTCCAAGAACTGAGGTGCCAGCTGTGTGTCCAGCCATGATCTCAAGGGTGTGGCCTCATGGGTGACCTCTACACCACCATCCTCAGGTGAAGACTGGTATGACTGACCGTCCCCACGGCGGCCGACCTACTGCTGGGCCCTGTGGACTCCATGTAGCCTGGGTGAATGACACTGTGCTCATTCCCACGCTCCCACAGAAGCATGAATATTAATTACTAGTAACGGACACACCCTTTGAACTTGCATTTTAATGTCTTCTGCCGCAAAAAAGGCAACATCACAGCAGGGCCCTGCCACCTCCTTTATTTTTCAAGGACACTTTAAACACATTTCCAAGAAGATGAGGGGTCAGGCCCCGTTTTGAAATGTCCCAGTGAGATGGGTTGGCTCGAGAGCGGTTTCCTGCTTATGGGGTGCCTGTGATGTGGTCATGGCGCCCTGGTGGTGCAGTGGTTGAAACATTCACCTGCTAATGGAAACCTCAGTGTCTCCGTGAGAGACGAGGCCGTCTGCTTCTGAGAAGACTCAGCCTGGGAGACCGCTGCCCTGTCCTGAGGACGCAGTGGTTCGGAACCGACTTGACAGCTGTGGCTTTGAGCTTTCTGTGCATTTGTTCTGTTTCAGTGGTGATCCTACACGCAGCTCGGGGACCCTGAGCCAAGAACCCAGCCCGGGAGCTGCAGGGCTACGTGAGGGGTGGCGCGCGGTGGGCTTTGGACATCCTGGTTCTGGAGATGCCCGGGGCTGTGAGGGTGAGGAAGACGTGACGCAGAGGTCCCCTCGGCCGCATGGACTCACTGAGTCACTGCTGATTGGTCCTCAACCCGACAACAGCCACCCAGAGACTCGGTGGGTCGTGTGTGTTGTTTTTCTAGCTAATCTGCGTAGAAAGCTGTGCCCAGGGGACAGCCACAGCGCTTGCTGCTGCAGCCGACTCCTGGAGCAGTCGCGGAAGCCTCGCGGGAGGCCTCTGTCCTGCAGGGTCTCGGGGGTCAGAGTTCACTTAGCAGCACAGCAACAACAGAAGTTGCTTGGACTCTCTGGGTGGTGCAAAGGCTAGAGCACTTAGCTAACAACCAAGAGGCTGGAGGTTCAAGTCCATCCAGAGGTGGCTTGGGGAAAGTTGGGCACTGATTTGTCACTGACCAAAGGCCACACAGTCTCCACAGGATCTGTGCACTGCCCCCTTAGCTAGGCACGGTTGTCCTCTTCAGGGGTTCGGTGATAGAAGTCTCACCTTCTCTGTGTGAGATGCAGGTTCGAATCCCAGCAGGTCCACATCTCGTGCAGCAACCACCTATCTGCCGCTGGAGGCTCGCAGGTTACTAAAATGCATAACAAGTTCCAGTAGGTCTTTGCAACTAAGACAGACTAGGAAGAAAGGCCTGGAGAGCCAATTCCCAAAATTAGCAGTGGGAAACGTGTGGATGATGAAGGTCTCACCCACAGCCATGTCCTCTGTTTGTGAAGAGGAAGAGCCTGGGGCTGGGCCACCGTGCTACTGACCCTGGTTATTGAACTTAAGAAGACGCAGGTACTCGGAGCTTGGCCTCTAACCTCCTCCGCTGTACATTTTCCCTACGGGGAGTCACTGTCAGCTTTCACTCACTCGGAGAGGTTGGTGGCCCCGTGGTGAGAAGCTGTGCTGCAGTCCCAAAGGCACACAGTTCAAATCCACCAGCTGCTTCCCAGAAGAATAAGAAATCTCCTGAGCAATTTACAGCCTCTGAAAACCCACTGGAAGGTCAATTACAGGTCAGTTCCAGCCCGACAGCACACAACAACAGCTGTGTTCACTCGCCTGGTCCACTTTCACTGAGTGCCTGCTGAGTCAGCTGCCGGAGAAAGATGGACAATCTCCTCTCGTGCAACTTACAGCCTCTGAAAACCCGCTGGAGGGTCAGTTCCTACTCACAGCAGGGAGTGAAAGCCCACAGGGTCAGTGCTTGGCAGTGCATAGGATATGCCTTCCATCTGTGGTGGTTTCAGGGGGCTTTCTACTTGTAGATGATGATTCGTGTGTGTGTGTGTGTGTGTGTGTGTGTGTGTGTGTGTGTGTGTGTGTAAATCACTGTGGAGTTCAGTTATGTTATTAAGAGGGACTGGTTCCTGGAGAAGGACATCATGCTTGGTGAAATGTGGTCACTGAGCCACGAGGTGGGCCCTTGGCGTGACGTAGTGGCATAATGGCTGCCTCTGTGGGCTCATGCTCAGCAGAGACGGTGAGGAAAGTCCTGGCTCGGGCACGTTCTGTTCTGCTGTTTGCAGGATGACTGTGGGTCGGAGCTGACTCAGTGATACCTCACAGCAGTCACAGTGACAGGGCTGCCCCTTGGCAGCAGTTTCTATGTAAATTAGTTAGCACATGAGGTAAAAAAAAAAAATAGAAACCACGCCTAAATCTTTGGATAGTTGTGGTTGTTGCTGAGTGATGACTGGTAGAGTGACTCGTGACCCCACATGACTGAGGACACTGCCCAGAAGATGCCTGAAGCTGTAATGTGTGGGAGCAAAGTCATTCTTGGGGCCCCTGGGAGCATTTGAACCATCAACCTATAGCTAGTGGCTGAGTTCTTAATTGTTGAATCACCAGGGCTGCTTCGAAAATAAGCAGATTCATCCTGGAAAGGGTTAAACCAGTGGCTCCTTGTAGGCAAGGATTCTGAGGCTCCGTCTAACATATTTTGGACATCTTGTAAGGAGAGACCGGTCCTTGGAGAGGGACATCACGCTTGGGAGGGTGGAAGGACAGTGCAGGAGGGGAAGACCCTCTATGAGGTCGATTGATTCAGTGACTGGGGTAATCGGGATGAGTGTGTCAGAGGCAGTGCGATTGGCACAGGACAGAGCGGAGTTTAGGGCTGATGTACATAGGGTCGCTGTGAGTCACAAGCGACTTGATGGCACATAACAACAACAACAACAACAACAGTTTATTTACAAAATTCAAATACAAATTTGAACAAAATATTTCAATTTCCCTCACCCCCCCAAAAATTGTACAACCCAATGATTAATCACCCCTTTCCTCTGCCCATCCTCATCCCTCTGCTTCTACCATCTCCCACCCCTCCTGGATCCTTATTCTCATTCTACAGTCTTATACAATATTTATTCTTGTGGGACTGAGTTAGTTCACTTGACATAATGCTCTCCATTCTCTCCCAAGTTAGGTAATACTTTACAAAGTATGCATGCTGCATAGTATTCCATTGTATGAATGTACCATAATCTCAGCCCATTCTTTTGTGGTTGGACATTTGGGCTGTTTCCATGTTGTTGCAATGGTGAATAATGCTGCTATGAACGTTGGTGTAACACCAGGGCTTCTTAAAAATCTAGAACTTTGGACCCGTCTACAGGCATGCCATGCATCTTAGAGGTGGGCCATGATTACAGACGACAGAAGAAGAATTGATGCCTTTGATCTGTGGTGTTGGAGAAGAGCGCTGAATATCCCATGGACAGTCAGAAGAACAAATATGTCTTGGAGAGGGTGCAGACACAGTGCTCTTTGGAGGCAAGGATGATGAGGCTTCACCTCACAGATTCAGGCATGTTGTTAGGAGGGGCGATTCCATGGAGAGGAACATGCGGCTTGGAAAGGTGGAGGGCTGGCGAAGGAGAGGAAGACCTTTGACCAAGTAGATTGACAGGATGACTACCACAATTTGCAGGATAGGACAAGGTTCGGATCTGTTGTTCAGGAGTCACTATGGCTTGTACTTAGTGTCACCTAACAACAACAACAGGCACGCCAGGTTGAGGGCACTGGTCTTGTCTAACCCTTGGCTGGCAGGGGTACTGGCCACGATTCTAATCGAGCATTGTCTGCTCTGGCCGGTCAGCAGCCGCACTGTTCTGAAGGTGCCTGGGAACCAGCTCACGCTCTGTGCAAGCCACCAGGGAGCACAAGGCCTTCCTTCTGGGCTGCTGGCTCTCAGTCACCCAGAGGGGCCTGTGGGATGTGTGACCCACAAGCCATGCGTCTGGGAGGTTTGCTGTCTGATGTCAAGGTTCTGGCAGGGAACTCACAGTCACTTGCTCTGGCCCTGGTGTGTGATTTTTCTGCTTGGTAGCCGCTGATCTGTCTCTCTGTCTCCTAGTCTGTCTTCTTTGAGAAATGAGTCTGCTCGGATCCACCCGCAGCTGCACACGGATGCTGCCTGTTCAGTTCAGAGACTCGTGGCATTTAGGGATAGAAGCATCCAGGGGTGAGATTGGATGAGACACCCTGGACACTGCCTCATAGCTGACTCTCCAGGGAGTTTTCTGAGGCCCTTAGCACACAATGTCGTTGTTATGTCCTGTCAAGTCAGAGCTGACCCCAGTGGGTTTTCAGAAACAGTTTCACTGCACAGGAAGAGATTGCCCATTTTTCTCTCATGGCCAATTCAAACCTCTTGCCTTTGGGTTGACAGAGCAGCTTTTTACCACCAGGCCTTTAGCATAGTGTGTTGTTGTTATTGTGAACTGTGGGGAAGAGCTGACTCTCCGGTGAGTTTTCAAAGGCAGTTTAATTGTACAGGAGGCAATTGCCCATCTTTCTCCCATGGAGCAGCTTGTGGATTCGAACAGCCTTTGGGTTGACAGTGCAGCTCTTTACCACTAGACCACCAGAGCTCCCACGGACCTTCCTATGTTTGATGACAGCCTATGAACCTCGGATTGATGTGGGAGTTATAGTTCTGGTAAGCTGATAAGCAGCTTGATAAAACCACTTGTGGCCAAAGGTCAATGGGCGGGGAAGAGATTGAGCCCTTCCCTGTCTGCCCTTCCTGACTTGCTTCCTATTGTTTCTCTCCTACAAGGTCAACAGCATGTGAGGCATGGCTCCTGGGGCCCTTGGGGCCTCTGTCTCTTCGTAACACAGGAGTTGGTGGTCTGGTATTCCAGGGTTACTTTGATGGTCTATTTCTTGTCTGCATGTCACATATGCGTAGCCTGGAATCTCCTGAAAGTCTCACTTCCATCTGCCAGAGCCAACATAATGCCTGTACTTTGTATGCTGGTTCCCCGGGGGCGCTGGGACCTCATTTCCAGGCTCTCAAGGCCGTGGCAGCACCATGTCGAGTATATGGCATCAGAGACTGCGACTTAGTGTGGCCAGCCAGGGAAAGATGGTGGCTGTTAGGTTAAGAAAAACAGTCCCCAACCTGCTTTAGAGAAAGATGCTAGAAGATGGCAAGCAGGCAGGCTGGGGGTGTGGCTACTGTGGCTGTCCCTGACTTTATGCATTTTTTTATATCCCCAAACACCCCACCCCCACTTGTCCTTGGGATTCTGGTCCCACTGTGGATTGGAATGGGGAGGCTGGGTGGCACATTTCTCAGATCATTTCCCATCAGGATGTGCCTGGAACCTGAGGGCTTTGTTGGAATGCTGGCTCGCTCACGTTCACTTTTCCATTGGCTCGTGTGGCCTAGAGGTCTGCTTCCTGCCACAGAGTCCCCATGAGGATACTTGGTGGGTCCTGGAGTACAGCTGGCCTTCCTGAGAGACGTGGGACCTTCTGCCTAGCAGCCATTTCATTTACAACAGGGAGCTTGGTCCAGAAAAGGTCAGGAAACTCCGTGACCCTCGAGGAGCATTTGGCCTGTGCCAGATGAAAGGACTAGAAAAGTGAGAACTTGGCCGGATGAAAGCTACTGCCCTCTTGGCTTTATTCCTGTAAGAATTTCAAACAGGAAGGAGGCAGCGGCTAGTGCGTCCCTGAGGGGCCTCCACATGTGGGAGCCCTGGGTGCAGCTGGGTGCTTCCACTCCCCTGCCTGGGCTGAGGGGGTCACTCGTGCTCAGCTCCAGCAGAGAGGCTGCTCGGGGGTCAGCTCCTCCTGAGGTTCATGGCCTGTCCGTCTAGATGTCACAGCACCATCAACAGTGATGTGTCCCTTACCATGGAGACATAGGCTCACCTGCACCACAGTGTCACACTCACACCCCCCACACACACACACTTCTCCACACCACTTTACAACACATTCATACACCCTTGCACAATCAGACACAGGACACGAGGGCTCACCCCCCACATACAAACTCACATATGCACACAATACCACACACATGTTCACACAAACACAAACGTACGCTCACAGACACAAACACATTTCTCTCAGACACGCAGTCATTCAGAGACACACTCATGCACCAAACACACACACCCCTTCCCTTCTGGGTGCAGCACAAAGTCTTATATAGACAGGAAACCAGTGCACATGTTGGGTGAGCTGTGGAAGAACAGCCACGCATGGAGGGGCCTAAACCCGACCCCATCCTGGGTGCTTCTCCACCCCACACTCCCGCTTCATATCTCCCAAGAACAGGCTGGCGAGGCACCCTGGCCGCTTCTCACCTGCCCCACCCAGGATCTCAGTAGAATTCAGGGTGCTTGGAGAACATTCAAGGACCTGGGAGGACCAGCAACCGTGCCTCTAAGACCTCTCAGGCAGGAATGGTGGGAGCCCTAGAGCCAGAGGGCGCCCTGTGTTTGCCCCGTAAACTAGAAAACAGGTTCTTCGGGTGAGGCGTAGAAAAGGACTTGGGTGACAAGGGCTTGGCTCTTTCTCTGGTGGACCTTTTCCTCTAAGACTTGGGGAGGATGAAATCGCTTTGCCAAAACTCAAACTCAAGCAAATGAGGAAGCCAAGGTGGGACTCTCTTGGCTGGGTTATCACAGGTCTGACGTGCACGGGCTTCTGGCAGGCCCAGGAAGAGGGCGAGGAGGGTGAGAAATGCGAGGAAGGTGAGAAATTTAAAAATGTGATTTTTTAAAAATTGTGGTAATAGATAACGTAACAAAAATGTCTCCCATTTCAACAGTCTCCATAAACGTGCTTCAGTGATGATAATCGTGTGAGTCAGTGCATTCAACCATCTCCTTCTCAATTTGTCATCAGGGGAAAAAAAAATTCTTTCTTTTTTAAAAAAAATTAATTGGTCTGTTTTTTGGGTAAAGATATGCACAACAAAGCATACATGACTCCAACAGCTTCTGCACTGTAATCTTTGGCGTTGGTTATAGTTGTACCACCATCCTTGACAGCATTTTCAAAATTATTTCACCATCACTAACATACATTTCCTGCCCTCTAAGCATCTCATCTATTCTTTCAAGTTGCTCTTTTCAGTTTGATCATACAGACAGTTCTTGAGAGAACATAGCCCTTAATGTCCTTATTTTCTAATTATTGTTGCGTTGTTGTTGTTGTTGTCATTGAGTCACACACAACTCACAGCGACTCCATGAACAAAAGACCTAAACACTGTTCTGTAACTATCATCATTTCTCTAATTTCATAGAATTTCCAGAGGCATGTTGTTTAGGAAGTGGATGCCACTCCTGCTTCCAAGCACTCCACCAAACATTGTCCACCATGGGTGACCATTATGGTATTTGATACACTAGTGGCACAGTGTTCAGTATCACAGCAACACCAAGTTACCTCAGTACAGCAAATTGACAGACCAGTGCTGTGCTGTACCACTTAGAAGAATGTTCATCCCAAACATAATTAACACCAGGCTGGCATGATGGGTGAGGTGGGTGGTACAGGCCCGAGGGTCCAACTGACTTTTAAATGCAAAGTTACTGTTAACTCTAAACAAGAGGCTTCCAGCCCACCTCATTGTTAGCCAAATCTACCAAGTCCTATCATCTCTCACAAATTGTGAACACAATTAAAAATAACCAAACAGTCCATACCCAACCCTCAACCCAAACAAGAAAGACCACCTTCCAGAATCCAATTACTTCACACATCAGCCTCCAAACTGGAGACTTAGGGCCCAACCAGCTTTTAAATACAAAGTCCGTCAGGGCCTTTTCTAATTAGACAATACTTTTACTTGGTTATAGGCACCTTGGTCCTGCAATGGGTGAAGCACTGGCCAGCTAACCTGAAGTTTGGTTAGTTGAATGCACTAGACATTCTTTGGGAGAAAGTGGTGACAGTTTGCTCCCTTAAAGTCTTACAGCTTTGGAAACCAAATGGGATGGTTTTACTCTGTCCTATAGGGTCTCTGTAAATTGCTGTCAACTCTATGAGCAGTGGATGGTCTTTATAATTTGATTTAAGGTGACTTCAAGGGACAATTCAAGGGTTCAAAGTGGAAAGATTTCCTCAGTGTTGTCATTTTGGGGGCTATTCAGTGTCAGTGGCTCCAGAGAGCCTGGATTCCATGCAGAACTCACATCGTGCTGGTTTGAGACAAGCAATAAATCAGCTGAGGCTTTACCCATAGAATGTTCCTAAAGAGCATAAATGATTAGATTTGGGGAAACACAGAGTATCTATCCTTGTTATGACAGTGATTCTAAGTCTTTATTCACTTTGGATCTTCCCGTTCTCAAAGTAAAATCTGGAAATTCACGAGGGTGCTTCCTCTTTGCTGGCTATGAGCTATTTTCAAGACAGGCACAAAGGTGTCTGCATTCCTCCCATTCTTAAGCCAATCCTCGTGCCCCTTGCACCCCTTTTTCCATTGCTGAGAGCTATTTTGAGCCACATCTGTCTTCAGCTTTGCATAAAGTTCTAATGAGATGGTGCCCGACAGGCGTGGGGTCGTCATGTCCACACTGGACCTGGAATGTGCCAGGGTCACTGAGGACTGGAGAGAAACTCTAGCCAGTGCCCCTGCACATGTGTGTGCTGTACCAGAGGCCAGGGCACTAGCTGATTCCTGGGGTTCCAACCCTGGCCTTCTTCACCAAAGACCCGAGCCAATTCAAAGTTCCTCTAACTTTGGGTTTTTTAAGCCATGGCTTTTGAAAATCTCACCCCACACAATGAAAACAGCATTCTTGTGTTGTTCTCAATCTGTTTAATGCCTCCTCCAAACATTACGTGTGTGTGTGTGCGTGTGTGTGTGTGAGCCTGTGCTAGCAAGGAGCATCCAATTAGACCTCAGATGGGTCACCGGTTCAGTTCCAGACCACTGCAATAAGGTAGACAGTGAAAAAGCAACTCCCAGGGACTTTTGGGTTTCCTGTTTCAGGCAAAGGCTCCATTGACACTAGACTGTAGTCTATGAAGGGCTCAATAAAGCTTAAAAACCTTAAACTCATTGCCATCAAGTCAGAACTGACTCAGAGTGGCCCCTCAATTGAGTTTTTAAGACTGTAAATCATCAGGCAGGAGTTTGCTCAATTTTCTCCCTTGAACCACCAGAGAGGTGTGGCCTTGGGTCAGCGCCCTATGGGCTGTGTCACCACAGTGTTTAATGACACGACAGGAGGAGTTTGAGGTGTTGCAGGAATGATCAGAACTAGGCATTTTGGTCATTCCTGACACATGAAGCGAGCCCATGCTGGTGGGAAAGTGGCACTCATTGACTTGCTTCCCGCAGGATTACTACAAACCTTCAATTTGTAAAAAACACAGTGTCTGTGCAGCTGTAAAGCCGTTCATGCCCATATCTGTGTTCCAGGGAGTGAATGACGGTCCACTCTATGGGTTGGAGGTTGTTGTGTTCTGTTATATAGTGACAGTACTGCAGAAGGGTGTAAACAGTTCGTGAACTTTGTAAATCCAGTTGGTGAGATCCTGGGAACATCTAAGGGGTGGCTTGAGTGGGGCAGGCAGGCCACACTCAGGAGTCCTTTCAGCCCCAGAGCAAGGTCCAGCTCCTCTCCCTACAGTGACCAGACACGCTGGAGCCTCTACGGCCAAATGCCGTCTTAGCTTTCTGGTGCTCCTGGAACAGAAATACGAGTGGTGGCTTTACCAAATCAAAAGTTTTTTTCTCCGGTTTCTGGCAGCTATAAATCCAAGGTGTCAGCTGTGGGCAGGCCCGCTCTGTCCACTCTGGGAAAATCCCCATCTCACCTCCAGTGTTCTTCTTGGGGTCCCTTGGGAATGTTCACTTGGTATCTCTTCTTCATACTCAAAGGAAGTAGAGGTGGAATTGGGGACTGAGTAGGTGTTGGAAAAGACTCACCAGCCCTCTCATATGTCAGGTAGAAGGAAGTGTCACCTGGCGCTTGGGTGGTCTGTGGTCCCCCCTGTGGCAAGCTCAGCCTCTTAGCTGCCAGCCTTGTGAGGCTCCGGGGCTCCCTTCAAGGGCCCTCCAACCACGGTGCGGTGTGACCAAAGGGTCATCATCAAGATCTGACCCTTCCATTTCAAATGATTAAAGGTCATATACTTTCTAATAGAACTCTCAAAGCTGGGCTGAGTTATAGGACCGTAAGGTAGAAATCCATTCAGTTAGCTAAGATGTTCATATATTTGGGCGGTCAGTGGTCCTGTGGGTAGAGTTCCTGACTGCTCACTGAAAGTTAGGGGGTTCAAATCCTTTAGCTGCTTCTTGGAAGAAAGAGGGGGTAGTCTGATTCTGTGAAGAGTACAACCTTGGAAACCTAATGGGGCCACCCTCCTCTGTCCTGCAGAGCTGCAAGCATTATAATCAGCTACGGTGTTTCAATTGAATAAAGCCTAGACTTTAGGGAGCTCTGGTGACCGAGTGGTAAGAAGGTGCGCTCCCAAGCTGAAGACGGGTGGTTCTGACCTGCCAGCTTCCCTGTGAGAGGAACACGGGCAATCTCCTCTCATGTGATTTACTGACTCTGAAAAATCTGCTGGAGGGTCAGTCATGAGTCGGTTCTGACTCGATGGCCAGGGACAACATAGCCTGGAAGGAACAGGCCAGACTTCCTTCATTCAGCAGGCGTTTGGGGTGAGCCGTGGTTCAGCTGCCACATGTGTGGAACTAGAGGGGGCGAGTAGAGCTCTTCAGTCTCCTGCCCCCTCCCCTTGCCGCCAACCTCTGTAAAGATCCAGGCTCCATGAGATGCTTGTCCAAGGGCAAGGATTCAAAGCTTTGAATGTCTCGCTGGGCACTTTGTATAATTACTGGAGTATCTCTTACCAGCAGTTCTTTCTTGTAAGGTCACAGCGGTCACGCGTGAAAGCGAGCACTATGTCCTTCCCTGCCCAACAAGGCATGCCGGAGCCCAGGGGTGGGGGCGGGTGGCGACGTCCAAGGAAGGAATTTAATAAAACCTGAAATCGAGCCGTCGTCACTAAGTGTGTCAAAGTCTCAAAGTTATTTCTCAGGGGGGGACAGCGGAGGTGGTGTCTGATGACCGCTGGTGCCTGGCAGCTGGAGGCCACCTCCCCCTGACTGTCTGCTGGTGGGAAACAGTTGTTAGACCTGCTTTCGGGGGGGGGGGGGGCGCAGCACAGGTCAGAAGTGCTGGGCTCCTCCACATCGGTCCCCTGGGCCCAAAGGCAATACTTCTTTGATGTTCTCATTCCAGAAGGAAAATTCTGATCCGAAGGAAGTGGAGGGAGTGTCACCAGCTCCACATCTTCCTCGTGATGGGCATGCGTTCTATATTGTGTGAGACACAAAGAGCCAGAATTTGGGCTTCAAAACAAACATCTCCCCCACTATCATTTGACAGGGGCGTACTGGCCACAGTAGTTAAACCCTTGGTTTCTAACCCAAAGGCTGGCAGTTTAAACTCAGCAGCTGCTCTCTGGAAACAAGATTCAATGCTCTGCTTCCATGAAGACGGCAAGCTGGGAGAGCCCGCCGGACAGTCCGACTCGGTCCTGGAGTCAGTGGGAGGCTGTCGCCTGCACGACAGCACCTTTTGTATTTATACAGAAAAAGCATCGGGGCTTGATTTTGTCAGTGTAATGGGACTTGTCGCTTTCATTTAGGGGACAAGCCACTAGAGTAGATGTTGGGAAGTCGTGTGCGTCCAGGCCACACCAGTAGCAGAGAGAGAAGGACGGGCCTCCACCCAGGAGGCTGGTGGCGCCTGAGGCAGGTGGGCACCATGCTTCTGTCCAGATGATGGCTGCCATGTCAGAGTGTAGCGTCCAGTTTTTCAAGAGAATCTGGAAATTGGGATGTGCATGTGAAATTCCCAGGTTCAAAACAAACAAGCGGGCAATAGTTCTGCTGATTGGATGAAGCCCACAAAAATGTCAGCGTGTCAACGCCTGGACTGGATTTCCCCACCTAACCCAACTCACTTCCCAGGCTACACAGCAGCAGTAGTAGTAGCTGTTGTTGTTGTTGTTAGGTGCCATTGATTCACCTATTACTCCTGACGACCCGTGAACAACAGGTCTACACCTTGTGCTGTGCTGAGCCCTCCTCAGGGTCTCCGACAAGGTCAAGTCCATTGTTGCAATAACTGTGTCAGCCCATCTTCTTGAAGGTCCTCCTCTCTTTTGCTGACCCTCAACCATTCTTTCCCCCCCCTTTTTTAATTGTTTAATTTCCTTTTTATTATTATCATTATTGTTAATTTTAATGAAAATTTACAGAGATTTTAGATTTCCATTTATTCATAGTTGCACTTTTTTCCCTGCCCACCCATCTCCTCCAGTTCATTCTTCTCTTTAAAAAGTAAAAGAAAAATTCTTTCACTGTTATACAATCCCTCCCCACCTCAACCATTCTTAGCCAAACACCTTTTCCCAAGGACTGGTCCCTCTGGACAATGTGCAACGAACTTTCATCATCCTTGCCTCAACCCAAAATAAATTAAGTGCTAACTGGTTGATATTTCCTTACTTTATCCCATTTCATATGTCCAGCAGCCTCTTTAGTAGATCAGAAGAGTGTCGTGAGTCCAGAGGGACTGGCACGTAACTGCTTTCACACATAGTAATGGGCACGCAGGTGGTGTTCCTCTGTGCTTCCCCACACCTCTTGTATACCTGGGTGGTGCTGTTAAGTGTCACTGAGCCCCCTCTGACTTAGGGCTGCCCCACCTCCATCTGGGCGATTCCAACTCATACCCTGCTTTTCAAAGTGGTGAATCTTCACTGAAGCTGACAACCGCACCTTCCTTCTGTGGTGAGGTTGGAACCCGCGAGGGTCCCTCCTGTGCCACAGAGCAGCAATGTCGTCCAGCTGTGTGCCTGCTCTGTGATCCCCGCATCCACCTCCTTCGCCATCGTCAACTCTATCAACTCCATGACCTTCCTAGCGATTGATCTTCTCCGGTGACAAGTCTGAAGAACTGACCCAAGGTCTCTCCAGCCTTGTTTTAAAGGCACATTCTGGTTGTATTTCTCCAAAGCCAGATCTGTTTGCTCTGGAGCTAGAGGGATGAAACCTACTGCCGTCAAGGCAGCTCTTTCTCCTGTGCGTGGTCAAAGTGGTGACTTTTTAGTGAGTAGCTCAGCACTCCACCTGTTACAGTGTCGGGGCCGGTGACAGGGAGGTTCGGCTGCTGTTGGCTTGATGCTGACTCCTAACAGCCCTTCACTGGCTTTCCAAAGCTGTCCATTTTCCCGAGAGGAGACTCTCTATTCCCCTCCCCTCAGAGTTAGTGGCCACTGATCTTCTGCTGAGTGACACAACGTGTAACAGAATACACCACCACGCTATTTTCCAGGTGGAGAAACTAATTTTACAGCTTATCAGGTTGACTTCAAACAAAAAATGTTTAACCTGTGAGCTCCATTTACACTCCATTACACTCTTGATTCAGACCCTACGGACTCAAAAAGGTGGATCAGCTTGGATCTCGACCATGTTCTAAAGTGCCGTATCGAGGGCCTCCCAGCACGTCAGTGCGTCTTCGTCCACTTAAACACACTCCCCTCTGGTTGGGATTTTTGATGTTTTGGCTTTGTGGGTTGTTAAAAGTATCTCTGAAAATATCATCATTATGCAAGCTTCTTTTGCAAATATGTGGCTGTTTCCTCATGATAAAATTGTACAGGTAGGAATATGAGCTCATGGGCAAGGTCTTTCCGTAATTTTATATGTTGTCAACCAGACATTGTGGGAGGGGAGAAAGTATTGCCAGTGCCGTTCCCTCCCACTGTGACTTTTGACTCAGGCCTCCCAAAGTTGATATGGAAGTTGTGGGCTTTTGAAGATGTTCTCAGGCACACCAGGTTAGGCAGGGTGGGTTCTATCCCATTTAAGTGGTGTTCTGTAAGCCCTAAGGCCTACACCATTATCCCCCACCCCATTGCCCCTGCCAGGCCTGCTCATAGCAGCCCCGTGGGACATAGCAGCACTTCACTGTCCCCAAAGCTTTAAACCTGTAAGGAAGCACCCTACTCCTGTGGAGCAGCTAGTGGGTTTGAACCAGCAACTCTTCAGTTTGCAGCTGAGTTTTAAAAGATGTACAATGAGCCTTCCCCCAAGAGATGTAGAACAATGAAGCCGAACTTCTCCCGCTAAGTCAATTCTGACTCATACCGACTCCACAGGACGTACAGAATCGCTGCACCAGGATTCCAACATTGGAAATCCTTACAGGAGGAGAATACCGCCTTCATTTCTCCCCTTCAGGGTAACTGGTGCGTTGGAACCACCAACCTTTGATCTATCAGCCCAACTCTTAAGCCACTAAACTACCAGACCTGCTCTATGATCAAAACCGAAATCAAGCCCGCCTTCATTTCTCCCCTTCAGGGTAACTGGTGCGTTGGAACCACCAACCTTTGATCTATCAGCCCAACTCTTAAGCCACTAAACTACCAGACCTGCTCTATGATCAAAACCGAAATCAAGCCCATGACCCTGCAATGGAGCCAGCTGGTGGCTGGCCCTCCAGGGTCTCTCAGAAGCTACGCATCGCATGGGAAGAAATTGCCCATCTTTTTCCCCAAAGAGCAGCTGGTGGATTCAAACCAATGCCTTTAGGGTCGCAGCACAGCTCGCTACAAGGACACAAGAGCTCTCTTCCCACAGCCGGAATGATTCAATTGTTCTCAATTATTAAAATGGCACCAAATCTACTGTGGTTGAGTTGATTGATCCAGACTTACAGCGACCCTCACGGGAGAGCGCAGAACTGCCCCGTTGTATTCTCAAGGCCACGAATCTTCACGGAAGCACACCACCATCTTCCCCTCCCGAGTGACCAGTGTGTTAGCAGCCAGACACTCGCTCACTGTGTCCCTCAGCCTCCCTGTGATGTTTGCAGAGGAGACAAGAGGCCACTGGAAAGAAGCCATCTTGCTATGAGACAACAGAGTCATGCCAAGGAACTCCTGGGGCCCCTGAACCCACAGAGACAAGAAATGTGACCTTCCAGTGGAGCCCTCAGAGGGGTCACAGCCCTCCACACTCCAACTTCCAGTCCCCAGAACCGAGAGAAGCTCATCTCTGTTCCTGAGATGTTGGACGTGTCTTCCAGGCCCACAGCTCCTGTCCTGGGTCCCAGTGGAGGCCGCCGAGCACACAGGCTGGACACCGGGGCCACGCTGGGGGGCTATGAGGGCCCAGGCCTGTCGGGCGGCCAGGGATGGGACGTGCTACCTGATGAACATTCTCTCCCTGTGGATCAGATGCAGGAAACACGAGCAGATTTCTGTCAACAAAGACCTCATCTTCTTGTCTCCTTGGTTCTCAAAACACACAGCCTTCGAGTCAGAACCAGCTTAGCTGACCCTCCAGTGAGTTTCCAAGATCATCAAACCACCGTGAGGTGGGCCCAGAGCTTCCTACAAACTACACCCCCAGCGCTCGCCTTCCTTCCAATCCTTGAGTGGGTTTCTCTGCTCCAGCTAAGTGTATGCAAACAGCTGACGAGGATTTTGGAATCACACGTCTTGATGCCAATGGGGAAGAAGGTGAGTTGTCCTTGATGGTGTGTGACCTTCCCCAGGAATGGAAGGACTAGGTTTGGTGTCAACAGCTATAGGGTCAATGTGACCCTGTTACTGGAAAAACGGCCCTTTCGCCAAATCCTGCCTCACAGGGCCACCATTGTTTGGCTACCTTCTCCCTCCCGTATTTCCATCCTGGTGAAAAACTGAGTTGGTTCGGGTTTTTGCAAAGGTGAAGTGGGTTTGCTGTCTGGTAAGCGTGGACTTCTCTGTCTGGAGAACTGAACCCAGGGTCCCAGGAGTGTGAGGCCAGGTGGCAGGGGAGCCCCAAGAGAGAGACAGAGGGTGGTGGTTCAAGCTCTTTAGCTCTGGTTTCCAAGGGAGAGGAGGAGACTTGCCCCAACATCAGGTCACTGTGGGAGTCCCCCTTTGTCCTCCCTGCTCCTCAAAGGCTCCACAGCATGTCCTTTTCAAAGGCAAACAAATTCAATTTGATTTTATTTTGAAACTTCCAGGATGTTTACCAGTCGGGCCTTTGAGAGAGAAGAAGGTTGGTGCACGAGGAGTGGAAAGGGGTTCAGGGGGTCCACCTTTTTATTTTACTATTCAATCATCATTATTAGCCTATAAATGTAACATTTTATGCATAATAGCTGGATGTCTTCTCAAAGATATCTACTTTCATACATCATGTTAACAATAAAAGCCAAATCAGATGGCTAAACCTATCATTTTTTTCCCACGAGTTTATTTACAAAACTCAAATACAAATTCAAACAAATTCTTTCCATTTCCCTCAGCCCTCCACACATCAAATCATACCACCCAATGATTAATCCCTCCGCCCCCGAACATCCACATCCCTCTACTTCCAGCCTCTCCCACCCCTCCTGGATCCTTATACTCAATTTATAATAACAGTCTTATACGATATTTATCCTTGTGGAACTGAGTTAGTTCACTCAGCATAATGCTCTCCAGTCCCTCCCAAGTTAGGTGATAATTTACAATGTTACTGCTCCTGCGTGCTGCATAGTATTCCATTGTGTGAATGTACCACCATTTCTCAATCCATTCGTTTGTGGTAGGACATTTGGGCTGTTTCCATGTTCTATCATTTTTAATATCCTCTAGTTAAGGCAAGCTAGAAAGTCGACCTCTTTTACACAGACTGAAGAGTACGCTCCAAAATAAAATAACTAGGAAGTCCAAGTCCACCATTGAGGACTCAGAAGAAAGCTCAGATGCAGCGGACATGTCCCGTGTGGCCGCCTGAATCTTCCTCTGCTCATTAGTGATTTGTCCCCCATTGTCCTGGCGGCATATCTGTCTTTCACTCTCTCCCACTGGCCTCCTTGGCAGTGACTCTTCCCCTGGGGGCGCAGGGTTTGCTGGAGACCCCTAGGTATGAGGCAGATTTGATCCTTTCGTTGCTGTAGATGACCCTGTTCCCTCCTGCACCCAATACAGACCATGGAATGAAATGGATAGACAAGGCTGGACCCTTTTATCTTTATAATCAGACTGTCCCAGACAGTGCCATCCAGTGTCACGTCTCTAGGTGCCCACAGCACCCGCCGAGGGTAACCAGGGTTCAGTCTGATGCCTGTTTCTCTGGGGAAGTGAGATGCCAAGGCCAAGGTCATCTGCAGCGGCTGTAATTGTGTTTGTCTCCATCTCATCAGCATTAACTCATAGGGCTGAAGTGCACGAGGCGGACGCAGGAGCGGACAGCTCTGTCTGCGGGTTAGTCAAGAGTCTCGCTGATATCGATGACAAGTTCAGGAGGCACAGCTGGGGACCAGCAGAGTGTCCCCCACATGACCTCGGCAGGGACTCTGTGACAGCAAGGAGGGTGGACTGCGAGCTTCCTTTTCTACTTTCTGGGGCTGAGACAAAAATGCCCAGCAGAATACTCCGAGCTGAGAACTCAAACCTGAGCCTGGAGATTCCGAGACCCAACGCGTCTTTGCACAGTCCCTCGCTGAAAGATTGCGAGCCCCCCAGTACGGGCAGCAGGGCAGAGCTCTGAGCCGAAGCTTGAGGGGAAGGCCGGACCTCACACGTGTGTATGTGTGCAGACCCCCTCACCGACGTGTACTCCCACACGTTGACAAGCACACAGATGCACACACACTCATACACACCCGTGTAGGCACACACATACACACGAGCCTGCATAGACACTGTGGCCACGCATACTTGTACGTGGACCTGTGTGCACATGCTCATGTAAGCGTGTACGCAGATGGGCCACACACAAACACATGTGTACACATGCACACAGACATGTCCATACTCAAGTGTGTAGGTGCACACACTCACATTAACACCTGTAAACTCACACCCACAGCAGTGCAGGCTCACACACCCTTGTGCATATTATACACACACACACACGCGCGCACACACACGCTTACACAGACTTGGCTTTCCGGGACAGCAGAGACTCCCCCTTCCCCCAGGCCCTCCTCTCTCTCTGGGCCTCAGTCCCAGCATGCGGTCTGGAGGATAAAGTTGGGGGGAGGCTGACTGAATCACTCCAGAGAGCCCCAGTGGTGGGGGGTCTCCAGTTGCCAAACCTCACTACACCCACAATGCCTGCTTCTGTCCCTGTGGTGTCCCTTGTCCTCCCCCTGGCTGCTTGGGTGGAGCACAATGGACAGAGGCCCGGCCAGACACACAGGCACTAACAGCCTCTGTCCTTTGCAGACGCACGGTGCCCTATGGCCTGTCCAGCTACTGGGGAGGCCTCCGGAGCAAGCGGTCCCTGAAGCCCCCCACAGGGCGTCCCCAGCCCCCTGCTCGGACCCCCTGGCGCTGCACCTGTGTGGACAGAGGGAACCAGGCCTGTGTACGCTTCTGCTCCGCAGCACCGGCCGGCCGCAGGTACGTCACAGCCTCTGCCAGGCCTCTCACCCTGGCTAACTGTGGTCGGGGTCTTCTGGGAGGGGGTCCGCCGGTGCTGGAGATTTGTTGGCTTACTTGGCAATCCAGTCCTGACCAGAGTGGCCTGCGAGGGAGGCCTCAGGGGTCGCAGGGCCCACATCCCTGCTTCTTTTCAGAGAGGTAGCTACGTGGCTGCAGCTGCGTCTTGTCTCCAGACGTATCTCTTCGGGCCTTTGGAAAGAAATTGAGATTTGCCGCCAACATTTGAAAATGAAATCATTTTTTAAAGTTTATTTTTAGCTTCTTTTTTAAAAGCAGATGGGCCGTTGGCTTCCCTGGGCCCACACTCTCTCGTGACCACTGCAGGATGGAGCCGGGGCACTCACATGTGACCACTGCAGGATGAAGCCAGGGACGCCATCTGCTTGAGGGGCCTGCAGTGTCTTTTTAACTTCTCATTCAACTAACTCAGTGGCCCCTCAGCCACCAGTTTGCAATATCAAAACAACCTACGACCTCCACCCAAACCCAGCGCCGTCGAGTTGATTCCAACATAGGCGACACTCCGTAGTCTTCTGAGGCTGTAAGTCTTTGTGGAAGGACACTGCTCATCTCCCAAGGAGACGCTGGTGGGTTCGAGCCACTGACCCCTCAGTTGACAGCCTGACACATTGTGCTCTCAGCACTAGCACCTCTTACACAGTATTAATTAGTCTATTAATTTTATTGGGTCCCTCCAGTTGGAACCAACTCTTAGCTGACTGTCTAGTGGGTTTTCAGAGGAATTAAATTGCACAGGAGGAAGTTGCCCAACTTTCCCCCATGGAGCTTCTGGTGGATTCGAACCACGTACCTTTGCATGGGCAGTGCATTTCCACAGCACAAACAGCCAGAGCTCCTAAGCCTATTCAGATGATGAGAAAGACAGAAAAATTGTGAGAATGATGAAACAGGACACAGCGACATGAAGGGAACTCATGCTGTTGGCAAATTGACGCCCATGAACTTGCTTGATCAGGGCCTCCCATTTGTAAAGCATGCTTTTCCTCTGAAGTGAAGTGCAGGTGTGTGCAGGTGAGCGAGGTGGAGGTGTGCTGTGGAGGGTCCACCCCCCACAGGAAACAGGGCTCTGCCTCAGACCCTCCATGCGGGGCATGTCCGCAGGGAGGACATTGATGGGCTGCAGGCAGAAGAGGAGGTCTACACAACCCCTGAGCTTAGCCATCTGGGCGTGCAAGTGACACACACCGCAAAGCCAGCCTTCTCGCCCCGCACCCCAGGGCATCAGGGAGGCCAGGCAGAGAGGAGAGGCCCGACCGCACGGCAGCATGCACTTGGAGAAAGTGTCTTCAGCTCATTATTCTGGGAGCAGGAAGGCTGAAGCTGTGGACAGATGGTCCCTGTGTGTCCCCTGCCCCCAGGCTGGCCTTGTGTCCTATCAGCTAGGGACCCGGCCTCATATCTTTTCAACTCGAGTGTGCTGAACCTGGACGAGCTTCTCGGCATGCTGGTGGACACCCTCAGGCTTACCCATCTGGTCCCAGGCTTCCCTCTGGCCACTGTGGCAACCCCTGGTCTTGTACAGGCTCCTTCTTCGTGCCACTGGCTCTAGGCAGAAGTGAGTTACTGCAGCGAGGCACCAGCCCCTCCGGACTGTTCGGTGACTCTGGCTGTTATCTGTGACTGCTCTGCATTCGTATGCAGGACCCGGTGGGTCTCTCAGCCACATTGGGTGAGTTTGCCATCCTGTCCATCGAGATGGTTATTAACGACCAGTGTGTCTGTGGTGCCATGGCAATTGATGCTCATAATCATTGCAGGAAGCTCCACTGAGTCCTGTGGGGACGAGCCAGAGGAGAGTGGGCCTTGCTCAGGACACAGGAGACTGTCCAGACTGGTGGCAGATTGCTTCTAGTGGTCCTGAGAGGAACCTGCCTGCATCTATAATAAAAATAGAGCGGGGGTGGAGGGGTCCCTGGAGTGGATGAGTCAGACCCCAGCTGCCCCTCCAGCATCTTTCCAGGCTGTTGGCTCGTTCTTTCCCCACTGCTCTGAAACCATGGCGCCTCCTGGGAAGGGGGATTTGATGAGAGCCATCCATCCCTCCCATCATTTATTCAGTTGCTCATGTATTCATTCAGCACAGATTAGTCAGCACCTGCTGTGAACCAAGAGCTGGTCACGAAGCTGGGACCCAGGGGAGCGATGACAGGTTGTCTGGCTTCATGGGGACACAGACAGCAAGCAAACATGGAAAGCAGGAGAATGGAGATGCAGGTGGGGCGACTGTAGATGAAGCAGGGACAGGCTGGCTCACAGGGGTCCTGAGGCCCAAGGCATGCAAGGTGAGCTGTGAACTGGGTGGGTTCCAGGCAGATAGACAACAGGTACACGGACCCCGGGCTGGGATGGCGCTGAGAGGACAGGTCGCCTGACAGCAGAGCTGTCCACTGCCTTGTGAGGTGCCCTGTGGGCTGCAGACAGGTGTCTTAACTCACCTGCTTATTGTAAGGTCCCAGGCACCTCAGAAGACAGGCCTGGGGATGGACAGCCAAAAAATGACTCGGCACCTCTGCGGAGCTTGGGAAGCCCTGATGGTATAGTAGCCTGTGTAGATGCAGTTGGCTGCTAACTAAAAAATCAACAGTTCAAACCCACCAGCTGCTTCATGGAAGAAAGACGAGTCCACCTCTATGAAAACCCCAGGCCTGGAGACCCTAGGGAGTGGTCTTCTTATTACCCGGAGACCCTGTGGGGTATTTCTCTCATGGCCTGGACACCTTGTGGGGTGGTCCTCGCATGGTCTGGAGGGTTGTATGAGTCTAATCAGCTCGGTGGCCGTGCACCCTGAAAACAGAATAAGATGGGTATCCATTGCATTGCATTATGTGTAGGAGCCCCAGAGACAGAGTACACTGCACGTTGAACTGTTCACCGAAAGACCAGCAGCTTGGATCCCCCTGGCGCTCCTTGGGAGATAGGTGGGCAGTCTCTGAAACCCGACAGGAAGTCACCGTGGGGTGGAATCACGCTTCTTGGGTTTCTCTCCCCTCAGCGCACAGCTGCCCTCGGACGCAGGTGGAGTCACCGTGAGCAGAACCAACACAGGGGCAGCTGGATTGGTTTCATTGTCGCCCGTGTGTCACCTGCCTTCTTGAGGCAGAGGTTCCCAGGTCCTTGTCCTCCAGTGGACTCTGGTGATGGTCATGCAGTCCAGGCTGGGCAGAAGGCGGGGGAGCACACAGTGTCTGGTCTGCATGTGTTAGATTCACACCTTCTGGGTCCACTCAGAAGTCCTGGGATCACCTAGAAGCTCTAGCGATGAGACTCAGTTCAAAATGAGGGGTGGGCTGGTGACAGGACATGTCAGGCCCAGGCTCACCTCGCCTCCAGCGGGGACAGAGCTGCTGCAACGTCCCTTCTTTTCCTTTGCCCTCAGGCGGGTCGGCGGTGAGGACAGAGCACACCCATAGTCTTCTGAGCCCCTTCAGCGCGTGGACGACAGTATACTCCCTGGGCTCGGCTCGCCTGCTGGTGTCTCCCAGGACCCCTCTGGAGACAAGGCCACAGCACCCTGTCCTGGTGGGCATCCTGTTCCCAGGGGGGCATCTAGCCCATGGACACATCTAGCCAAATGTCCACATTTCTGAGCAAAAGGATGACTGACTGATGCTTAGAGGAGAAAACCCACTCCAAGGGCCCTCCTGGAGAGCCCCTCCTCCTGTGAATGGCCAAATCTAAACCAGCCCAGCCCCCAGCAGGAAAACCATTCCCAGATGTGCCCCAGAGCTGGATGCTGGTGGCTCCGGTTTCATGGAGGGGATTCTGGTAGGACAGAAATGGCGGAGTTTAAGTGGTCTGCAAGAGGGCTGTTTGCAGACGTGCGTCCATCTCTTAAAACAGCAGTGTCGGCTGTGGTGGGGGTGTGGTCAGTGTTTACGGACTCGCCCAGGTACAGGCCAGGCTGCTGCTCAATGAAGGTGGATGGGACATCCAGGTACACGGGCACAGTGTCTGGATGGACAGGTAGGAGTGTGAAGCTTCTAGAACTCAGCCAGAAATGTACAGCTGTGTGAGGGCCCTTCCCAAGAAGACATCAAAAGAGAGTCAAACCAAGAGAAGAAGGAAGACACCCACATGAATGTTAAAACAAAAGAAAGAGAAAACTCCTGGCTGCTGGTTTTGAACCCCTGGGCATGCACCAGGGAGCTTGTTGTCCAGGTGACTAATATTTTGTGTGTCCCTTTAGCCATCTAGGTCTTTCTGGTAGGTCCCAGGCCCCTCAGGTATGTTCCAGGTCTCCTATGGTTTCCAGGTTGCCTGAGGGTTCCAGTCCCCCCAGGTGGGTTCCAGGTCTCCCGAATGGGTTCGGGGTCTATAGTGGGCTCCAGGTCTTCAATGTGTTCTAGGCTCCCTTGGCGGGTTCCAGGTCCCCCAGGGTTTCCAGGCTCCTTGGGTGGGTTCCAGGTCCCCGATGGATTCTAGGTCCCTGATGGGTTCAAGGCCCCCTGGGGGGATTCCAGGTCTCCGATTGATTCCAGGCCCATTGAGTGGGTTCCAGCCCCCCAGGCCTGTGTGAAGAAGTTGCTGTGCAAACAGCTCTCACATGAAACACCAGCCTTTGAGATTTTGCTTTCTCCATCCTTGTAGGCCCCGGGAAGGCTTCTGAACAGGCCATGAACACAATCTTTTTGCAAATTATATAAGTTCCTGTTTGTGTGTAGCGTTGGCAAGCATGGCCTTTGACAGTTCACAATCTTTCAGCTACATCTCAACGATGGTGTTGGTCCCCGCTCCCTGGGGCTGGTTCAGGGGCCGCCACCTGTGAGTCCATGTCCGGGAGAGGACCCTCGCCTCCTCACAGGGTCAGAGGAGCTGAGGCCGTTGGAGGACATGCCAAGGTCACAGTGTGAAGAAATTCAAAATGACAAATGACTGAGTGCTGGTCTCGGCCCCGTGCTAAAGTCTAGATGCTTATTCCCCACGTCATTGCGAGTATCCAGATGAGTGTCCATCCGAGGAGAGGCCAGCATCAGACTGACTTGGTGGGGTTCTGTACAGGGGAGGGAAGTGATTATTTATTGTGAAAGCTATTGTCAAAGTTAACTCCTTTTTTGTGGCTCTTTTCAAGGTAAAGTCTGTGTATGTGTGCGCTTACATTGGGTCCAAACTCTTAGTCCTTAGAGCTGGAATTCCATTCTTAAGATACATGTAAACTGTGGTAAGAGGCTAATGCGGAGACCCATCTATTCTGTGGACACGTGGACAATACTAACTGTCAGATGCATAATAAAAGGATCTAATGGTCGGCGTTCCGGTGGCCTTTTCCTTGTTGTTGGTGCAGCCTGCCCACAGCTGCGCATGGATCACAGGAGAGGCTGGGAAGAAGCCCTGGTCTGGAGGTAGATGAATCTGAAGGTACTTGTGGAGCAGGGCGAGGGGCTGCTTGAACATTAGGGGTTAGGGGCCATCTGAGAGAGCAAAACACAAACCAACTGGGTGACACTGGTTTGGGAGGACGTTGGCTCCGACCTCGCATCTGGGCCTGTGCCAGCCATCAGGTCACCACAGCTGGGGCAGCATTTCCAGCACAGAGCCACTGTCCCCAGCAGGACAGACATCACCATCAGCCCCTGCAGTGACGTGTCTTCTGCAGGGAGCTGCAGAGACCCGGACTTCTTGAGCACTGGTGGCCAGGCATGAACACACATTTTGTTGGGCCATCTCTTTTCCATTTATTTTTTAAATGCAGCCACAGAGAAGCATCATGATTTATTTACTGCTCTTAATTTTTGGTGTGGTGAAATGTATGCAACAAAACATTTTAAACATTATTTACGGGTACAGTTTGGGCATTAATTATAGTCCCCACGTGTGAAAGTCACTGCGGTTGATTTTCATGTTCTTGTTCTTGTCGCTCCTAACAAAAACCTTGTCTCGTCTAAACAATACCCTCCCCCCTTCTCCCAACTTCAACACATTGAAACCTTCACTACGTACAAGGTATTGGCTGAGTTAAGCGTGTTATGAAGGAGTGAGGTTTGCTTCATTTCCTTTCTCCCTCCCTACATCCTTCCCTTCCCTGTCCTCCACTCCCTTCGTCATCTCCTTCCCTCCTCCCTTATATCTTTTCTCCCCATCTCTCGCCCCTCCATCTTCCCCCTCCCTTTCTCACCTCTTTTCCTCCTTCTTTTGTCCTTCCCCGCCCTCCTCCTCCTCTCTTTCCATCCCTTCTCCTTCCTCCCGCCCTTCTTCTCTAGCCATCATCTCCTTTCTTCTTCCTCCCCTTTTCTATCCTTCCCCCATACCTCCCTTCCTCTTTCCTTCCTTCTCTCCAGGACAACCAAGAGTCAGAATGGTCGGAGGCAGGAAACTGGACAGAAAGACACAACCAGACCACCAGTGACAAAGTCGAGAGAAGGCTAGTATTCAAAGTATGTTGGAACACTGTCCAATCTGAGAAAACCCAAGAGCCTTCTGCCTTAATGGAACTTATTTCTAAAGATTGTACTATTGCTAGATCTGGGTACTAATTGATTCTACAGGACATGAAGCAAAGCAATGAAGTTGCTTCTTGTGTTGACTTATGATATCAAGAGAGACCTCGGCTGTGGAGTACTTATGAGCTGCAGACCCTGGAGGAAAAGAAGGTGCATGGTGCTTGGTAGAAATGTCCGGTCCACCTGCAAACCTCAGATACAAGGGGGTGGGAG
>NW_006399943.1:1959737-1984756 GCF_000299155.1 Elephantulus edwardii
AGACGGGAAACCGTGCAGCTGAAAGCAGGACTGGCTACAGAATTGGAGGAACCCCTGACGTAAATTTTCAGGATTTCAAGATGGTAGCAGAACTACATTAAAGCAAATCTAAGATCTTCCCTGTTTGAAGCCAGATCTGAATTGGAGCCTACAAGATGTTACAGGTTCAAGAGCAACATGAATCCCAACTAGATGAATCTCAAGGCTTGGCCACCAATCAGCTAACAGGGTGACCCTAGCACCTTACTGATTCAGTTTTCTCATTTATTAAATGGCTGTGAAAATACCTCCTGGTTTTATGAGGGAGATCAAATCAATGAAACATTGCCTGTGGAAAGTTTCCAGTTCGTACAAGGTAGAAGACACAGTCTTCAAGGTGCCCAGAGCTAGGCAACGTCCCATTTTTATACCAAAAGTTTCCCACAGAAGCACATCTTTGAATTTCAAGTGCATCTCCAAGTAATAGGACTTGATTTATAGAAATGGTCAAGAAGGACAACCTCCAGCCCTCACTGCATTCTATAGACGTGTATTCTATAAACCCCAGAATTCTTACAGGTGAATTCGTAAGTATCTTGAAGCGTTAAGTAAATGAAGCTGCCTATTGTTCAGACCATTAACCATCCATCTGGGTTCTCCCTTCACCTTCACCGAATGAGTGATTTCTCTTCTTTGCTGGCAGGAGTGTTCAGAATTTTTGAGATCCGGGTGGTGTTTTTTGCAAGGAAACTCAGAATCCATGTGTCTGCCAAGGAACGGAATGAATGGACACAAATATCCTTCAGTGAGGCATGTCCGGTCAATCTTTCAGCGTTCCCGAACCATGTTTTGGGGAAGTGGAGGGGTGATAAATGGATGACGCCAAGGTGTGAAGAATGCAAGTCAGCCAGAGAGTCCTGTGGGGAGGGGCAGGGGAGGTCACCCATGAACATGAACTTGCAGCATCTTTTCGCTTCTTTCTTCCCCTTCTCTTCCCTTCTCCCTTTCCCGTCTCCATCTCTGGGCTGCCTTACATGGATCCCTGTCCATCTGTGTTGAGCACAGTCACCAGGACAAGGCCGGGCCTCCAGCATTGGCTCACCTGTCAGCGCGGTGGGCTGGAGGAGGCGAGTCCACCTCGGGCTCCTTCCACCTCTTCTGTGGGTTTCCTTTAGCTTAGCTCGTGAAGGTAGTGATATCAAAGCTTCTCTCTCATTCCTCACCTTTTCAGTTGTCTTGGTATTGGATGTATATCAGTCCCAGAAAAGGAGTCAGAATGGAAGGGGAAAACAATCAGCTCGTGTAAAAATCTTCAGATAGAACACTGTCAACAGACAGAACCTTGAGAGAATGAGTTGGTGAGCCTGGAAACTCAAGATCATAATCTCAGGAGGCATCAAGGTCAATTGGCATCACTTAGTCTACAAAGACAATGTTCGACATCCCGTTTTGGTGAGTCTTAACTGGCATCTTAAGAGCTTGTGAGCAGCCGTCTAAGGTCAGACTATTAGCCTTTCCTCATTCAGAGGAAAAAGAGTGAAAAAAAGACTATGAATGCAGAGGACTCCTCGACCAGGTGATCCAGTCTCCACAACTCTGAGATCAGAAGAGCTGGACGGTACCCAGCCACCACTGCTATTTACTGTTCTGAAAGGGATCACAAGAAAGTCCCTGGGAGAGAAACAAAATGCAAAGTAAGAAAAAGGATTCACTTGCTGGTCTGATAGCGACTGACAGAGCCCCACGATCATGGCTCCTTGTCCTCCAAACTTGGAACTGAAACTAGCCTTGTGACCCAGCTTGTAGACAAACAACTGATCTATCAGGAGACTCGTAACTTCTAAAAGGAGCACGTTCTTTAGGACGACGAACCTTATAAAATAAAAAAGCAGCACTTTCCCAGGGATAAGCCTCAGAAAACAGGAAGAGGTAGGCTAGACAGATAAACGGAGATGATCCCAGGGCAGAAGTGGAAAGAGTGATATTACAAGGTGGGTGTTGGAATCAATGTCCCAAAACACGATGTGAATAAAATGCTGAATGGAGACAGATTTGCTCTACAAACCTTCATTCAAATCACAGTAAAAACTTTAAAAATAGCCATGTTGTAACTGAGTATGGAATTAGGAAAAATTAAACAATATCTAGAGGAGGGATATTGGCCAAGGGGCTACTTTCTGGAGTTGGTGAGTAAGGGTAAGTCAAGCCACGCAGTGAAGGCGGGATATCCCAGACAACATGGCAGGATCGAGTGCTCAGCGATTGTCATAAACTTAGACTCAGCACGACTTCAGGTGTGAAGAAGGAAAGTTGTTGTTGTTGTTACATGCCGTTGAGTTGCTTGCGACTCATAGCGACCCTATGTACAACAGCCCTAAACCCTGCTCTGTCCTGAGCCAATTGCATTGCCTCTGACTCACCCATCCCGATTACCCCAGTCACTGAATCAATCCACCTCATAGAGGGTCTTCCCCTCCTGCGCTGTCCCTCCACCCTCCCAAGCATGATGTCCCTCTCTAAAGACCGGTCTCTCCTTACAACATGTCCAACGTATGTCAGATGAAGCCTCAGAATCCTTGCCTTCAAGGAGTAGCCTGGTTTAACCCTCTCCAGGTTGAATCTGTTTGTTTTTCTAGCAGTCCATGGTACCCTCAATACTCTTCTCCAGCACCAAAGCTCAAAGGCATCAATTCTCCTTCTATCCTCCCTAGTCATTGTCCAACTCTCTGATGCATAACAATTGATAGCGAAGACCATGGCTTGTATCAGACGCACCTTAGTCTCCAGGGTGACACCACTGCTCTTCAGTACCCTGGAGAGGTCACTAACAGCAGACTTTCCCATTACAATATGTTTTTTGACTTCCTGGCTACTGGTGCCAAGAGTGTTGACCGTGGAGCCAAGCAGACTAAAGTTGTTAACAATCTCAATTTCTTCATGATTCATCCTAATGCTGCCAATTGGTCCAGTGGTGAGAATCTTTGTCTTCTTAACATTGACTGAAAACAGGACAGTGAGCACTGCACGGTCGCCTTCATGGTGCAAGGACCTGAGGCAAACCCAGTGGCCCTCTCTGCATGCCAGAAATGGGAGGATGTCAAATAATCTCTCTGAATGAAACATGAGAATCAAAGTGCAGTCTGGCTTCTCTCTATTGAGATGAGTTGGGTTTGTTTTTTTTTTGTTTTATTCTTTTTAGACACCCCCTAGACAACATGTCCCAGCATTACTTCCCCAACACCATGTCTCAGAAAAGAGAAGTTGTCACTTACTTGATCTCTTACAAAATCTCCCGTCTTCCAGGGTCATGCATCTTATCTTTGTCATTTCACCATAGGTTGGGTCTGGGATATTTATTTATTAAATTAGTGGATCAGTACACATGGAAATCTTGAGTGTGATAGCAGGCAGCCCTGGTGGCCTGGTAGGTAAGGATTTTGAGTGCCAACCCAAAGGCCGGGGGGGGGTCTCATTTACCAGTTGCCCCACAAGAAAAAGATGGACAACCCACTCCAGCACGATTGTCAGCTCTGGAAACCCACTGCAGGCTCAGCGAGGAGTCTGAGGTTCTATCGAGGTCCTGACCCAACAACAATAAGTTTAGTTTGATTTGAGGATTTTTGTGTTTTGTTAATAGGAAAGATCAGCAAAATTTTTCTGCCAAAGGTTAGATAGTAGTAAATACTTCTGGCTTTCTTGGCCAGTCTCTGTCATTGTCACTTAACCCTGTCATTAGGACGCAAAAGCAACCATAGATACACATAGATGTGTATAGCTGTGTTTCAGTAAAACTTTATTTTAAAATGATTGCAATGCTGCATTTAGTCAGTGGGTTGTTCTTCCATCCTTGCTATGAGAATTTCACAGGCAGTGATTTTTTTTTATACCTTTAACCATCTGAAAATGTTTTTATTTTGCAATTTGTAAATGCTAGTTTTGCAGGGGATAAATTCACAGATTGGCAGCTATATTGGCCCTTGCATTTCGTTGACTTCTATATTGTTCTTCCTCTCTAGATAACATGCCTTTTCTCTCTGTTAACTTCAGAAATTTTGTCTTTCTTTTTGATGTTGTGCAGTTGTAGCCAGAAGTGTGTAGGCAGAGATTATCCTGTTTAATTTCATAACACTTGGCATTTGGTATGACTTTTCAATATGAGGATGTTTTAAAAAATTCTTAAAAACTTTTAGTTCTCACCTTCTGTTCACTGGCTTCTCTGGAGTATTGACTAGATGAAGCTCAGAGTATACCTTATCTCTTGTCTCTTACCTGTCTTTTACATATTTCTCCCCCCCCCTTTTTTATATTTCCCCCCCCTTTTGATTTTTTTAGTCTAAGTATTGAAACTTGCTTGCTGAAACTGAGGAGGACCTAAGGCATTTGCTGTAGAGGGTCAAGGACTGCAGCATTCACTATGGATTGAAACTCAACATCAAGAAAGCAAATATTCTCACCACTGGGCCAATTGACAGCATCATGAGAGATGAAGAGATTGAAATTCTTAACAACTTCCCCTTGCTTGGTTCCATAATCAACACTCTTGGAATCAGCAGTCAGGAATCAAAAGACAAATTTCATTGGGAAAATTTGCTTTCAGGGACTTCTCCAGAGTACTGAAGAGCAATGATGTCAATCTAGAGACTGAGGTGTGCCTGAGCCAAGCCATGATCTTCATAATTACTTGACATTCATCAGAGAGCTGGACAATTACTAAGGATGATAAAAGAAGAATCGATTCCTTAGAGCTGGGGTACTGGAGGAGAGTATTGAACATACTATAGACTGTTAGGAGAAAAAACAAGTTTGTCCTAGGAAGAGTGAAACTAAGCTGCTCCCTGAAGACAAGGATTTTGAAGCTCTATCTCACATACTTTGACCATGTTGCCAGGAGGGACCAGTTCTTGGAGTAGGACATCATGCTTGGAAGGGTGGAAGGATAGCATAAGAGAGGAAGACTCTGGAAGAGATGGATTGATTCAGTAACTGGGGTAGTGGGGATAGGTGTGTCGGAGACAATGAAATTGGCTCAAGATAGGGCAGGCTTCAGCACGTGACAAAACCAACCAGTATTGAAAATATCAGTGGGAGGCTGCTTTAGCGTTTTCCAGAGAGCGAGTTTCCCCATAAGTCTTTGTTACTATCTGCCCATCTGAAGCTTATCTATGAGCTTCAAGAGCTTCAGCTGTGCAGAGCACGATGTACAAGCCCAACATACACACCAATAAGCTTTTCCTTTTAATCAGTGAGTGCTTTCTGTACCATCTTGAACTCTCATTGTAGTTCCCGACACCGTGGGTTATATTTTTATCTTCATTTTTTAGATTATCAAGCAAACTGAGAACTATAGAGGCTGCTAAAACCTCAGAGAATCCAGTAACCCAACCCTGCTGCTTCCAGCCGGAGGCTAAGAGAGAGCTTTGTGTCCAGCTGGTTGCTCTTGGGTGACTTCTGGGATCTGTTATTATAGGGCTAACCTGGACCATGTGACCATTGCTCAAGCAGTTACTTGACTAGGAGGACAGAACACATGGATTGATCTGGACTCTGAACTTTCTTCGTCTTTGGACTCAAAATAAGTTTGGACGCTCTTCTGGGAGAATGGGAGATGAACAGGAGCCTGCAAAAATTACAATGCCTCACTCCAGGCGCCTAGTAACCCTTGTCATGTGCCATCAAGTAGAAAGGGCGGGGGGGAAGACCCTTAGCTGACCCTCCAGCAGGTTTTCAGAGGCTGTAAATTGCACAGGAGGAGATTGTCCAGCCTCCTCCCACAGAGCAGCTGGTGGATTTGAAACACGTGCCTCTGAGCTTCTACTACGCCATCAGTAACCCTTAGCTTTGGTTAAGATGCCTCACCTGTCTTATCTTAAATTAAGGATGTTAAATACCTCTTCCAAGGCAAACCACGGTTTTCATTCATTTCGGGTCTGTCAACATAAAGTCAAGTGGACAGTCCTTCCAGTGCTTCTTTCTAGCTCTTTCCAGCATTTCTTAGTCAAGACGACCCCTTGACTCCTTCCCTGTCTGATGCTCCAGAAACAGCCTACCTGTCTAAGGAGGAGATGACATCATTCAAAGGGAAAGTGGGAATTCTTTTTCTGACTCTGTTAGAGACTGCCTCCCAAATTACAAGTTCCAGGTTAGTGAGTGTGTGTTCCACGTGATCACAGGAAAGCCTTCTTCACAGACTATTGCTGTCCTGGTCACACTCCTGTTCAGATCTGGGGCTCCAAAGTGAAACGCTATATACCCTAAGTCTTCATACAGTTACTTGGGCAAAAACATAAAGGAAACATTCTCCTAGTGCATAATACGGACACACCTCATTTTATTTAACTGCAAACAACAAACAAACTGAAGGCCTGTGGCAAGTCTTCAGCGAACAAGTCTATGGGCACCATTGCCACACAGTGTGTGTTCAGTTCATGTCCCCATGGCATACTTTTGTCCTCATGGCATTTAAAACTTTCCCATCCACTGCAATCCCAGAAGTACGCGGTTCAAATCCACCAGATGCTCTGCTGGAGAAAGAGGGGGCAATCTCCTCCTATACCAGTCAGATCTGATTTGACGGTACACGTAAAAATAATACAATTAAAAAAAAACAGCAAAATTTTTCCATCACACTGTTACACACACACACACACACACACACACACACACACACACACATATCAACATAACTTTTATGTGACCTGGGAAAACAGAAAATCTGTGTGACTGTCTATCTGGGTACTTGCTTTACTGTGGTGGTCTGGAATCAACCCTCTGTATCTCCAATGTGTGTCTGTAATTAACGAATTGACATTGTACTTAGGGAGCCATGATTACATGAGGGAAAAAAGAACCATATGCATGGTAATTATGATGAAATCTTCTGTAGTTACCTGACGACAGGAATACTTCCTACTGACTTGAGCAGTTAGATGTGACCTTGGCTTAGAAATGGAGGGGCTGATTCCTAAGGGTTTTCACTTCTTCTCCTGGCTTCTGCAACCCTGAAGACAGTATGTAAAAAAGAAAAGGGTAAGACTAATTATTCCTAAGAAGCCACTATTTACCAGGCTCTATTAAGACGAAAGGGTGCAAATCTTCAGTGTGATGTGAGCCATCGCACATCCTGCCTGGGTCTCCTTTCAGCTTCTTCAATACCTGTCCACCTAGTGACCTTCATGCACATCCGATTTTCTGCCTAGAATTTTCTTCTCCCACTTCACTTGATTATATCTACTCTATCTCTACACAATCTAAGGCAAACTCGCTTTTCCTTCTGCTGGATGGTACACATCACCGCCAGGATTATGGGTCCTAGAAAGCTACACCCATGTATGTGGTCATGTGGTTCAGTCTCAGGGCAGTCACAACCAAAGACACACAGATCAATAGACTAAGTAATTTGGATTCTTTACTTGAACTTCTCATGTTTTGTAAAGAAAGATATGGACATAGATCAATATTCTTCAAATGTTCCCCTCCCTCCCTGTGTCTACTTTCCTCCAAGCCTGGAGCTATAGGCATCTCTTTACTTCATCTCTTTTTTTGTTTGTTTTTTGACTTCATCTTTTGATAGTGAATCATAAAATCAGATTGCAAGGAGCGTGGGCACCGGAAGAGATGGGGAATTATAGTCATGGCTTTGTAATGGAGCTCAGCTCAGTCGTCAGTCTATCATAATGTCCAAGAAAGTGCTCAGCCTGAGGGAGAAATAGTTCTTCTCTAGGCCCACATTCTCTTGGCAAGTTGTTAGAAGAGGCAGTTCCTTGGAAAGAGGCATCAGCTTGGAAAGGTGGAGGGCTGGTGAAAGAAAGGAAGACCCTCAATGGCATGGGTTGACACAGCGACTCCAGCAATGGGCTCAAGTGTGTCCGAGATGGTGTGGACGACACAGGAGAGGACAGGCTTCAGATCTGTTACTCACAGGGCCACCAGTCATATTCCACTCGACAGCACCTAACAACAACACAGCCAAACTTAATCCCACTTACCTCTCTTGTGAATCTGCCTTGAATTTCTGCCATGTGCTGTACCAGGCTAACAACAACAGCAACGACATGCTCAACTTCTACCTCTGTCTCCAACAACATAATCTTCATTGCTTCAACTAATCAAGAAATGAAATGCTCTTCCCCAGCACCTCGCTGTGTGGCGTGGTGAGGGGCGTGCTGCCCCGACGACCGTCGGCAGACAGCAGCTGGGGCTCGGTCGTGTTCTGTGGGGCTCGGTCGTGTTCTGTGGGGCTCGGTCGTGTTCTGTGTGGCTCGGTCGTGTTCTTTGTGGCTCGGTCGTGTTCTGTGTGGCTCGGTCGTGTTCTTTGTGGCTCGGTCGTGTTCTGTGGGGCTCGGTCGTGTTCTGTGGGGCTCGGTCGTGTTCTGTGGGGCTCAGTGCTCCGGCTGCTTTGTATGGATGTGTTCCCAGAGACCATGAACGGCCAGGGCTTGGCTGGCACTAACCACCCTGGATGAACTCCGTCAAAACTAGCAGTGACATGCACACCTATGTTTATTGATGCATTGTTCACAATAGCAAAGAGAGGGAAACAATCCAAGTGCCCATCAACAAACAAATGCATTGAGAAGCTGTGGTATATTCACACAATGAAATACTATCCAGCACTGAAAAACAAAGAACTTATGAAATATTATACCAAATGGATGACCCTATTAGAGGACATTATATGGAGGACATTATACTGAGTGAAATATCTCAGTAACAAAAGGACAAATACTGGATACTGCCACTGTTCTAAAACAGGACTGACATCAGGGCTAGGGGCAAACTAAGAAAAGAGGGGATAAATAAAGTACACTGCCTTTAAATAGATGAGGGAAAGAACTGCTTAAAAGGAATATATGATTAGGTATTATTTGCATGACAACAGTCCAGAATAAGAACTGCATAGTAAAGTGGACTGGGTGGGGAGGGGGAGAATTTTACAACAATGAAATAATTTTTTTTTCAAAGAGAAAAGTGAACTGGGAGATGGACAGGGAGGAAATGTATAATGAATGGAAATCCAAGTGCTCTATTAACTTTCTTTAAAATATCAATTTTAAAAATTGTAAGAATGACACTAGTCAGAATGGTCAAAGCAAGGAATAATAAAAAAGCATCTGCCAATTTCAGACATGAGGTAGGAAGCAATATCAAAGATTCATCTGCTTTGCTGAGAGAACTAACTCAGTCCCACGAGGACAAATACTGTATAAAACCATTATTGTAGAATGAATATAAGGATCCAAGGGGGGAGAAGAAGGGAAGCAGAGGGATGAGGACGTGCCGGGTGTGGGGGAGAGATTAATCATGGAAAGTTACAATTTGATGGGAGGGTAGGAGGAGGGAAATTGGAGGAATCTGATCTGAAAAACAATGTATTTGCATTTTTTAAATAAATGAGTAAAATAATATTTTTAAAAATGTAAAACAAACAAAAACCCAGAAACTAGCAGTGGCTATTGTTCGTGATAGCCAGCCCAAGCCCAGCACTGAGTCTATGTTCGTGAAAGTTCATGGGATGAGTGAAATAACAAGTTGAGACCAGAGTTTCCAAGAGAAAAGACATTGAGGGCATATTGGGAAAAGAGAACAGGAAACTTTGATTAGCTTCTTGATTCTCTTTAAGAATAAAATTCCTTCGCAATCTCTCGTCTCCAAAGTGTGGGTTTTAATCCAGCCAACAGGTGAACAGCCCATGACTAGAGAAGGAAGACAAGAGAGCTTGTTCTCAGATGAACTCACAACACATTCTCTTAAGAGTGTGATGACAGTAAGGGGAACAGAATACTGTGGGAGACACACCAAGCTCATTATGAGATGAACTGGGGTGAGGCGTTGGGTGGAAGCTGTCCTCGTGATGGACGGTGCTTTCTGGAAGACAGATGAACCGTCGTCACTGAAGGAGGTGGGGAACGGGTGGGAGAGGATTAAACTGACCCGGAGGAAGAAGTCCCTGTGAAAGGACCCTCCAAGGACCGGGGAGGCATCTGAAATGGAGCACACTGGCTCAAACAGAAGCTTCTAAGCCTGGGAAACCTTGATCCTAGCTAGTGGGAAAAGCCTCAGAAGCCTTTGGGATTTGGGACTCTGCAGCTGGGCAGCAGCTGTGGGCTGGAATCAGAGCCCATCACAGGTGGCACCAGCTGCTCTGGTTTCCCAGTTCTGCCTGAGCTCGTCATGGAGGCCCCGCATTTCTCACCCGGCAGGACGGGGAGCCTGGAGGAGACACAGAAAGAGATCATTGTTGGAAGGACTTAACGGGATGGATATTCTGCCTGGAGGCCCGAGGCGTGCAGGGCATTACCCACAAGGCCATGTTCCAGAAATCTCTCCGTTAGGACAGCCTGGCGTCACACGTCCCGCACCTGCAGAGTTCAGTGCTCAGCATTTAGTAACGTGGATGCCACAAATGTACAACGTGTAATTGTCCTGACAAGGCACTGATTGGATCTCCTTTCTGAATTAACTATGGAAAAGCAAATTAAGAGTGTAATCCCAATTGCACGGGACATGCTTAAACCACCTACGGAAGTGTACTTTGGGTGCCCTTTCAGGACAGCTGCTACGTTGTAACAAATTAGCAGGGTAATTGCCAGCCTTCTCTGCCACAGCTCCACGATCTTGATGGGCACTGTACTCGCAGGCGGTACCTGAAGTTGTTGGGGCTCAAGTGCGCACAGAGGCCCTGACGGTGGCCTCGTGGAAATGTTTCCGTTCTGACGCACACCGAGTACTTCTTCGCTCGTGTTGGTGCCGACTAGGGGCTCGTATCCAGGATCAGGAAGCCTGGGTTCCAGTCATAACACTGCCACTTGCTAGCCTGGTAGGATCCTTCATCTCTCAGGACCTCAGTTTCTGCATCTGTAAATTGGGGGAAGTATTGAAACTCCCAAGAATTTAATTTACCTTGGACTCACAGCTGAGGCCCATCGATAAAGCAGTACAACAACACATTGCATTGGGTAAATATGCTGCAGAAGACCTTTAAAGTGTTAAACCAAAGTTTTCACTTTGAAGACTAAGCTGTGCCTGCCTCGCCTGCTCTGTCCCATTGATCCATGTGCATGTGAGAGGTGGGCAGTGAGCGAGGAAGACTGAGGAGGAACTGAGGACTTTGGATAGGGTGCTGTCAACCAGTGCTGGCTGCACCCTGGGGTGTCTGAAAAGAAACACATCTATCTGCCTTGGAACAGGCACCACCAGAACACTCTCCAGACGTGAGGATGGCGAGACTTCCTCTCACGTGCCTTGAACAGGTGATCAGGAGGGACAGGTTCCTGGAAGAGAGAGTCGTGCTTAGTAAAGTGGTCATTGAAACGGCGGTGCATTGACACAGGGCTACAAGAGTGAGCTCAGACACAGCCGCGATTACAAGGGTGACACGGGACCGGACGGTGTTCTGCTCTGTAGTATGTGGGGCGACATGAGTCAGAACTCACTTGACAACACCCAACAACAGCAACAACAACAGTGAGACCCCCTGTCAGCACCTACACGCCAGGCATGAGCGTGAGCTCTGGCGAAAGCAGATCCTCCTGCTCTGGTCTAGGGCCTTGGATAACTGCAGCTGTAGCCCACATATTTTTGTGTTTAGTAATTTATTTTCGTTGTTGTTGCAAACATACAGAGCAGAACATACACCAACTCAACAATTTCTGCGAGTAAAATTCAGTGACACTAATTACATCCTTCAAGTTGTGCAACCATCCTCATCCTCTCTTTGCAATTTGATTCTCCCTTGTTAACATAAACTCATTGCCCCTAAAGCCTCCTACCCAAGCTTTTGAGTTACTGTTGTTGATCTGATCCCATCTAGATAATTCCTTAAAAGAGTCCAATGCTCAAGGCAGAAATTCTGTAGTAAGACTTGTTTGATTTAAAGAATGTTTTTGGTTTAAAGATTAAAGATGAGCCCAGGGCACTGATTTTAAGAGTTCATCAAGTCTCCATGGCTTCAGAAAATCTGGATTCTATAATAATTTTAAATTCTGTTCCGCATTTTCCCCCTTTTGATCAGGCTTTTTCTATAGGATCTTTGATCAAAACATTCCATAGTGATAGCCAGGCATCATCCAGTTCCTCTGGCCTCTTGGCAACGGAGGCAATTAGCCACACATTCCATGCTCTTCTTCTCTTCTGACTTGCCTTCTTCCTCACTTAATCTTGGCCGACATCTTGATCGCAACCTCATGAAAGAGTCGGAAGCCAGGATCATTTAGCTAGACTCTCTCTGTAATTCCTGATCTAAAGAAACAATGTGAGGCAATAAATGTCTATTGTTTTGAGTAAAATCCTACAAATACTGACAGTACTGACGTGAACAATCATTTTGAAGATGAGATGAAGTGATTACTATAGTATTGGAATAGATCAGGTCTTTGTGGATGGTAGCCTTGGGAGGGCTTGTATCGATGCGTGACAAAGAAAGAGGAAATAAGGTATTTATGCTCAGAAGAGAGGATTGAGGAAGGCTGCCAACTTTTCGTTGTTGTCTGGTGCTGCCGAGTCTGATGAATAGTGACCCTCTGGACAACAGGGAGGGAGCTGGCCCATCCTGCACGTGGTCTTCTCTCCGTCATGCTGAAGCTTGATGTTACAGATGCTGTATCAGTTGTATCAGTCCATGCCATCGAAGGTCTTTCTCTTTCTCCCTGGCACAAAACAAACAAACAACCTTTATAGGATACTCAGTCCAACTTGAACTTGAGATAGATTATAAATAAAATTTTAGTGTAAATATGCCCCATGTTTTAGAAAGATAATGAAAAATCCTGAATCCATAAGCAACATCATAATAACTAGAGAACATATTAAGTTATCAAGAGTTTCATTTTACTTGGATCCACAATCAACATTCAGGGACCAGAAGTCAAGAAATCCAATGACAAGTGCACTGGACAGAGGAGCTTATCAATGTTTTGATGAGCAAAGAGGTTACTTTGAGAACTAAGGAAGACATGACCCGAATAACGGTCTCTTCAGTCAACTTATGTTGCAAGTGAAAGTTGGACAATGAATTAGAAAGAAGAGTTGATGCCTTTGAATTCTGGCGTTGGGAAAGAACACTGAATATACTATGGACAGCCAAAAAGACAGATAAGGCGAGGATGCCATGTAGCCTGGGTCCCCTTGGAAGTGAGCGTGGTGAGATGGTCTCACACACCTGGAGCGTGTTATCGGGAAGGCCAGTCCGTGAGAAGGTGGTCATGTGGATATCATTGCTGCAGAACTTGAGATGGCCCAGGAGACACCAAAACAAACCTGGAAAGACGTTGACCCTACCTGATGGCTGAGGGGACACTAAAACAAACCAGGACAGACAGTGACCCTGTTTGATAGCCTAGGAGACCCCAAAACAAACCTGGAGACACGTGGACTCTACCTGCACAGATGAGGCCAAGAGCAGCAAGTTTGGGTTGTCAAACGTCATCTGTAGTCACAACGAGGACCGGGTCATCGGAACAGTATCCTGCGATTTGACCTCCCACAGTCCAAACCCAGTGCCGCTGGGTCAGTTCCGTCTGTGCTGACCCTCAGCCAGACTCAGCAGGCTGTGGTCCCCATGGGAGCAGACCACCTCCTCTCCCCCCAGAAGCAGCCGCCACATTCCCACTGGGGGCTTCCAGGTGAGCAGCCCAATGGAACACAACAGCCCGCAGGAGTCTTAACACACGGTCCCTGGAAGCTGGGCTCTGGGGTTCAGTGCCTCTCAGTGTAAGTTCCTCCTTTGCCTCACATGAGACACGGGAAGTCCTGGGGAGACCTGTGCACTCGACACTGCATCCAGCTCCCTCCTCTGTTGACCATTAACAATCTTGGACGCTCCATGCCTCAGTTTCTCCATCTGTGAGGTGGGACCACATGGCCATGGGGACTCATGAGCACGCGTCGTACTTAGAACTGTGTGCAGGCACATGGCTTCAATCACAGCAGTGAGGGCAGCAGCAGGGAGAGCCTGCCTTAGCAGTTTTGCTGGTGTCTGCATGAAGCTGGCACCATGAAATCTGGGCATCTCCCGGGGGGTCCCTCAGCTGGGGTGATCTGCTGGAGGCTGAGCCTGGGTGACTGGAGCCTACATGCCATCAGAGCAAAGATCCTAGAAGTGAACTTTGCAAGGGGCCAGGTGCTGAAGGACAGGCTGAGAGCAAGGGTGCAGGTGACAGCCATTTGTGACGCCCATCTTCACAGCTGCTGGTGTCCCTTCCTGGGACTGTGTCAGGGAGGGAGCAGCAAGACTGAGCAAGCAGCCCCATTCCACCAGCTCTGTAAACAGCTCCTAGGACACCCAGGCCAAGGGGCGAAAATGACTCAGACTCCTGGGCACCAGCGCTGGGACAGGCATTGTGGTCTTAAGGACACCCTACCTTATAGGACCTCCTTCTACAGACAGGGGAAGCCCTTTGTGGGGTTACAGCAGTGAGGGAGCAAGGCTTAGGGGAGCCTGCAGAACTCAGGGCCGAATGGTGTGAGGTGAGGGGAAGTGTTCAGGTCCATGTCAAGTTGCAGGTGCAGGTCCCGGGCCTCCACCTCCCTGCTTCCTCAGTCAGCCCCTCCCACTACTCTGGTTTTGTTTTTAATTGTGATTTGAACGAAAGTTTACAAAGCAAGTTGTTTTTCCATTCAACCATTTTTACACATTTTGTTTTATGACAGTAATTAAAATTCGCAGTGAAGCCACACTCTTCCCACTTCCTCCCTGGGATTCTTGTTTCATTAGTCTTTCTCTCCTACTGCTTCCTGTCCCCTGAGCTTTATCCTTGGGCAGACACTGTCCTTGTGATCCTACGTGACTGGTGGTTCTAAAGGTGAGTGCCTCCGTGGTGTTACTGGCCACCTTACTGGCCCATTTGCTCAGAAGCTGAGCCACGGGGATGAATTTTGTTCCAAGTCTCTTGGGTCCCCCCAGGGCCATCACACCAGTAAGCTTGGTAGCTTTTGTGTTGGAGTTTTATTCTACATTTTCCCCACTCTATGCAGGACTCTCTACTGTGGTCCCTGTTAGAGCATCAGAAGCGATGGTCAGACACCATCTAGATATTTTGGTATCAGGATCACGAGGTTGTGCATGGGCGTGCCTGTGTGTACATGTCAGTATGTACATGTGGGTATACATGCATATTTGTACAAATGTGTATATGTTTATGTGTATGCATCTGTGCACATGTCTGTATGTCTCGTAGATACACATCCACGTTTCTATGCATCTGTGTACATGTTTGAACATGCATGTATGTATATATGAGCCTGTTCACATGCGTGTCTCTGTGTGAGAGTATACATGCATATGCGTACGTTGTAATTAAGTGCTGTTGGGTACAACTTAGAGTGACCCCACGAACAACAGTTCTGAGCCCTGTCCTGTCCTGTGCCATCCTCATCACCTCTGACACACCTGAGCCACTGCTATGGTCACTGTGCCAGTCCACCTGGGTGAGGGTCTCCTCTCCTTCGCTGGCCCTCCACCTTTCTAAGCATGTTGTCCTTCTCCAAGGAATAGCCTCTCCTGGCAACGTGACCAAAGTACGCAGGATGAAGTTTCACCATCCTTCATGCCAAGGAGCACTCTGGCTTCACCTTCTCCCAGACATGTCTGCTTTTTCTTTTGGCTGGTCATGGATATGTGCGCATACATGTGCATGTGTCTGTAGATATGCCTGTGGATGTGTGTAGATGCTGTGCACACAAGGAAGATGTTTATGGGGTGCGCATGTGTTTCTATGTATATGCATGTGTGTGCACGTGTGTGTGTGCACGTGTGTATTTGTGTGCATACTTACATACACGCACGTTGTGTGTTGTTGGAGGACCTGCTGGTCTGACTTGGAGAGTGACAGGATGCGGGAGCACGGGAAGGAGACGGGGGGGGGGGGTGACCATGGTGACTTCAGCAGCGGGCTCTGGGGTTCCTCCGTAGCCCTTGGGGAGCCATGGCTGACTTACAAAAGTGGGTGATGATGGACTCCCCCTCTGTTTGCAGGTAGGCTTCAGGTGGACAAGTTTGGGTCCAGGTTGCCTGAGAGCAGCATCATCCAGGAGCCACCAGGCAGCTGTAGGCACAACAGGCACCACTTGACAGGCTGCTATGCTGCAGGGGTGGAGGGTCCTGTGACACCTTCTCCCTCCACTGGCCCTGCCCACAAAGAAAATGAAAACCAGGAGGCTTCGGGAGCGCCTTTGGCGGCTGTGAGGGGTATGCTCCGTGTTGGGCCCTGTTCCCCCTGCACCAGGCTGTGGAGCCAGCCCAGCCATGTGGGGAGCAGACGGCAACAAGTGGGAGATGACACAGCAGGGTGCGATCACAGCCTGCAGGGCTTTGCCCCAGCTCTGGGCTGGGCGTCCTAGTCTCTTCTTATCCCCAGAAGAGTCCTGCCACTGTGCTGTCCTCTCTGCTCCACAGACAGCACAGTCGGATGCTAACAGAAAGGTTGACAGTTCAAAGACTGCATAAAACAAAAGCCTGACAATCTATTCTCTACAACTCCCCGAAAACCCGCTCGGGTTGAAGTCATCTTCATGGCAATTGGTTGGGTTTTGGTTTATTGGAGACTGGATTTGAACTTGGGACCTTTGTCTTCAACTCCACCATCCTAACCATTTTCCTAGACTAGAGTTTTTCGACTGTGACATCACAGACCTTTGAGGGCAGACAATGCCTTGTTGGAAGGAAAGGGCTTGTCTTGGACACTGTGGGGCATTTCTCAGCATCGCCACATCCAGGCCTTAGGTGCTTGGGGGATCATGTTGTGATGAAAATGCCAGCAGAGGCTGTCAGATGGAGTCTAGGTCTGTCCCGGCTGAGAACTGAGAACTACTGCTTCAGGGGGCTAAGGTGACGTCAGAATGCTTCTAGCTTCCCTCTCCTCTCAGACCCAGCCACATCAGCCAGGCTGACTTTTTGGAGGTCAATGCTGGACTTGTCTGCCCCTGGGCCATGGCACATGCTGTATCCAGGCAGCAGGCAAAACGGTGTGGACAGGGACACTTTGTGTGTCCCCCCAGACTGCCCTGCGGTGCCCAGGGCTCCCCCCCCCCCAATCGAGAACGAACACATCCTGACAAGCCTTCACCTCCCACACCAGGCTACCCATCAGACCATCTGTGGTGTTGAGGGGCATGGCCAGGTGTTTTGACAGCCATCGGCCTTGTGCTGGCCGCACGTGCGGAGGTCTCCACTATGCTTTGCTGATTGAAAGGTGAATGGCTCCAGCCCGCCGGGCAGTCCATGGGAGAACGACGTGGTGGCACGCTTCTGTGGGGACCTACAAGCTTGGGAACTGCGTGGGTCTGCTCTGTCCTAGAGAGTGTCTGTGCATCCAGACTGAGTCAAGGACTGTGGGCTCCTTTTCCTGGGGATGGCGTGCTTACCTCAGGCAATGCTCTCGTCAGCTAACAGGAAGTTAAGAGCACCTGCAGCACCTCAGATAAAAGCCCTAGTGACCAACTCCCCAGAGGCCAGACTCCAAAACACACAGAGGGCTATCTGCTCAGTGTCCACTCCATGGCAGCTGAGCTCTCGCAGGCAGGAGAGAGCAAGGGGCTTCGTGAAAGACAGTCCCATTGTCTAGCGAGGGCCCAAAGACACAGGGTGAGAGTTGGCTAGCAGTCAGCTGACCCCCAGCCACGTGAGAGTCCAGCTGAGAAGAGCTGTCCACTGCAGGCGACGCGACATGAACGAGTGACCCCACCAAGGGTGGCACTCCCTGGCTGACCAGGGGCCTCGTGGACAGTGGTGCCCACCCATTGTTTAAAGGCTCAGAGTTTGGCTGCTGGTCCTCAGCCGAAGCTAGCTGATGGGCACCAAGGCGACCAAGTGATCTGACATCAGAGTGGGACGGGACATCGCTGGGTGTTAGCTCCAGAGTGCAGCCGCGGACTTGAGGGGATTTTTTTCTGGTTAAATATCGATAAACAAGACAGAGCCGGCCCTGTAACAACAGCATAGCTCCTTGTTGTGGAGTCAGAATTGACTCCTAAATTGCACCAGAGCAGAGTGCTCATTCTTCTCCCTCAGGGCACCTGGTAGATTCGAACCACCGGCCTGGTTTGGCAGCACATCTACTCACCTCCTAGGCCACCATAGCTAGAGTCAAAGAGGAGCGTCACTCAACAACACGAAAGAGCTTGCAGAAGGGAGCCCAGCAGGACTAGGGGTGAGCCGCAGAGACATGCGGCACCATGGCATGTTCCCTGGGCACCTCCTGGAGGGGAGGCCCCTCAGCAGTGTCTTTGTCACCACCTGAGCCCAATCCTTCAGCACCTTGACATGAGTTCACAGGTGATGCTTCTCAGGGCCGAGTCCCTCAGAGACCCCCCCCAGCTTCCAGGCGAGCAGGAGAACACCAGGCATGTTTGTGGCTCAGACTGTGTCTTTTTTTTTTCTCTCTCTCTCTCCTGGTTTATTTACAAAACTCGAATACAAATTCGAACAAATTCTTTCCATTTCCCTCACCCTCCATGCATCAAATTGTACAACCCAATGATTAATCCCCTCTTCCCCCTGCACATTCACATCCCTCTGCTTCCAGCCTCTCCACCCCTCCTGGATCCTTATACTCCTTCTACAATAATGGTTTTATACAATATTTATCCTTGTGGAACTGAGCTAGCTCACTCAGCATAATGCTCTCCAGTCCCTCCCAAGTTAGGTAATAATATACAAACCTCTTGCTCCTGCGTGCTGCATAGTATTCCACTGTGGGAATGGACCATAATTTCTCAATCCATTCGTTTGTGGTTGGACATTTGGGCTGTTTCCATGTTCTTGTGATGGTGAATAATGCTGCTATGAACACTGGTGTACAAATCTCAGTTTGAGCCTCAGTTCTCATATTCTCAGGGTATAGTCCAAGTAGTGGAATAGCTGGGTCATGTGGAATTTCTATGTTCAGCCTTTTGAGGAAGCGCCAAACTGCCTTCCAGAATGGTTGCGCCATTTTACAATCCCACCAACAATGTGTAAGAGTTCCTTTCTCGCCACATCCTCTCCAGCATCTATTACTTAACACTTCACTGGGGCTGCTGGCTCAGAGGCACCAACAGATTGGGCTGCACAGAGCCAGAGAGACACCACAGCGACAATGCTTCTCAGTGAAAGCAGTTCTGAATGAAGTTAGTAGCATGACAAAGCTCCTGGAACATGGGGCTGGGGGCTGAAGGTCTGCAGAGGAAACACACCTCATGGGGGCAGTCCATGCTCTCCCCAGACCAGAGAGAACCAAGGTGGTGTTGAAGAGAAGGCCACCACCTGAGTGTAAGGACAGGTCTGTCGTGGACCCTGTCTTTGAGCCCCACTTTCCCATCTGTAATGGGGTGATCCCTGTATATGGGAAGCCAATACTAAATATTTGTAATCAACTGAATGCTATTTCAGGTTGAAGCTGGAATTCACCCTGAGGCACTAAGACAATCAATCCTTAAGGGTTTACCAGGTTGTCCCATTGTATTTACTGACCCCTCCCTCCTGAGTCAAGGGAAGGTTTTCAATAGAAAGCGCTTGGCTTCATTTGCATTGAATCCTCCTTGTGATTTACTTCCTGTTAATTTTCAATAAAGATACAGGGAAGCTAAGGTGGACCCTTCGGTGGAGAACTGCTGGCCCCCTGTTTTTATGCTCTCTGTTCTGTCTCCTTCTTGAGAATACTTTACTCTGGGTCTGCAACACCTGCACCTAACCTCTAGATAGAGGAGAGAGACAGAGGTGTTCCCGAAGCCGGAAAAGACTCCACAAGCAAAGGCTGTGTACTGTCACACACTGTTGTTGTAACTAACGTTACAGAACAAATGTGTCTAAATGGTTGAATAGAAAAACAGATTTTCTCTTTCAAATCAACCAATCATCAGTTGAGTGTGGACAAGTTCATAGACTTGGGTTGTGTGTGGTTTACACCTTTTCAGAGCTGTGTGGTGGCCTCGGATAAAAGGACTTCTCAGAGCCCACTTTAATCTTCTGTGGAAGGAAGATACAAACCACGAATGACAATCAAACAACAGAGATTATAAACAGAAGTGTGTTGACCTTTTTGGTTGCTGAAGCCCCTCTAAGCCCCCAGGACCTAGCATCTGTCCTGTACTCGGGGCTTGGCTAATACTGGCTGAATTTACTAGAAAAGAATAATTTGAGTTCCATCACGTTGATTGGACCCCAGCCCATGGCTACCCTCTTAGAAGGAAGAGCCTCATCTTCCTCCGTTCATTTAGAAGTCATCATGTAAGGCACTGAGCAAGATCGTGAAGGATCATCCCTTATCTGTCAAATGCTTGGGAATCACACTGAGCAAACCTACAGGACCGTGTACTGAAGACCTGCTCTGAGCTTTGCTCCTTACATGCAAGGATGGGGGAGCTTCATCTCACTAACTCTGGGCAGATTTTCAGGAGGGATCAGTCCTTGTAGAGCCATCATTCTGGGGAAAGTAGAGGGGCAATGAATGAAGGAGAGGAAGACCCTCAACATCCCATCTTGGAGGATGAACTGACTCACTGACTGACAGTGACATGTGACAGAGAGCATGAGGATGTCACAGGAGAGAAGGTTTAGATCTGTGGTTCACAAGGTCACTGTGAATTATAATTGACTCAATGGCATCTAACAACAATTATGAGCTTTGAATACATGCTTGCAATCTCTAGTTAAGACCATAGAACAGAAGCCTTCGAATCACACATCGTATTGAGGAAGAATATTCCACATGCCACGGGCTGCCGGAAGAATGACCAACTCTGCACTGGAAGACGTGCTCACTGAAAGTGAGGATAGGGAGACTCCCGCCCACCCCTCCCGAGTCCCTGGGACATGTTGTTAGGAGGGCCTGACCCTCACCCTGCAGCGAGGAGGTGGACAAGGAAGGTTGAAGAATGATGACTTTGAACTATGAAATTAGCCAAGAATATTGGAGACACCTCTCACAGCCAAAACAACAAGGCTGTCCTGGGAAAAGTACAGTGTGGTTGCTCCTTGGAGGTGAGGCTTGTAAGAACTCATCTCCTACACTCTGGACAAGTTCTCAGGAGACGCCAGTCCCCACAGGGGAAGCTCGTGCTTGGGTAAGTGGAGGTCAGAGGAGGAAGCAGAGAACGACAGCCCGCATGGGTTGACAAGTCCAGCAGATACTGTGTGGATGGCACAGAGTCAGTGGGGAGGGGTTCTTACCCTCGAACGTGGTCACTCCAAGTGGGAGCTGCTCTGAGAAGGACACCGCACTTGGTAAACCCGAGTGTCAGTGGAAAGGAGGTGAACTGACATGATGGACGCCACAATGGACTTAAGCACAGAGGGCAGCCCGTGAAGGCAGCACTGGGCAAGGCCAGGCTTAGTGCTGCTGTGAACACAGGTCATCGTGTGGCAGAACCTGCACCTCACAACAGCCCCAGTTCTTACAAACCACCCAGGGAGTAGGCAATGACGGGCCTGTGGTGACCAGAATTCTCAGCTGGTCCTAAAGGTGCTGCCATCCTCAATATGCATCAGGAATCCTGGTGGTACAGTGGGTTGCGCACTGGGCGACGAACCGAAAAGTAGACCTACGACCGTAGGGTTTGCAAGGCTGCCGGTCATTCCAGCAGTAGACGACTGCCAAATCTCCCTCCCGTGGAGACACTGATGGACGTCAACCAACAACCATCCGCTTAGTGGCCTCGTCCCTCAGCACTGCACCTCCAGGACTCCCAGGGAAGCTCCATGGGGCAGGCCTGCTCTGTCTGGCTGGTCACTAGGATCTGAATCGTCTGGCACCAATGGGCTCTTGGTTGGTTTTAAATCCTTCCCGGGGATGCTGGGCTTCCCAACCCTTCAGGAAGGATTCGATGAGACTCGGGGGAGGAGAAACTCAAGGTGTGTCTGAGAGCTCCACTCCTCAGCTGACCTGGCTGGACTCTGTCCAGAGCTGCTCCAGACCCAATCTGAGTCCTGTGTCAGAGGCTCACTCCCAGAAAGCTCTCGCTGCTCCTGCCATATATAAATTTTTTTAAAGAAATTTATTGTGGCTTTGGTGAGTGTTGACCAAGCACATGAGTTTTCCATGTTAGGGCTCTGTTCAACATTCAAACATATTTTGATTTATGGCCTTGATTGTCATCTCCGAGCTATAACAACGCCCTTCCCTCGTTGTCCCTGTGAATCTGTGTGAAAACCCTTATTTTGTGCCCTTTTCAACCTGCTGAATTTTCTAAGGTGGGCGATATTTTGTACCATGCTCCTTAGTTGGATATTATCTGCTCATTTTTCTCATGCCAGATCTAGAGTTACTGATTTTGCTGTTTCTGAGAATATGCCAGAAAACTATAAGCTGATTTTACAGTTTCTACAGGGGACAGTTCTTGGAAAGGCAGAGAGTGAGAGAAAGAGAGAAGGGTCTTCAGCAAGATGGACTGACCCGGTGACTATACCAACGGGCTTGAGTGTATCATAAATCACGAGGCCGGCACAGGATAGGGCAAGGTTCCACTCCGTCGTTCAGAGGGTCACGCTGAGTTCTGGACGATTCACTGACACATAACAGCAATTACTGCTCCCGATCGTCTCCAGCGATTCTTCCCACAGGTGTAGTCGATCGGACTCCCGTGCAGTCCATCAGGTGAGTCTATGAGGAAAGGAAGACATTGTCTATGCTTTTAAAAATAGATATTTGTGACGAATAAATCATTTGACATCAAGAATTTAGTCACTTGATGTCTAGTCTCATTTCTGTCACCAAGATCATACTTTCCTCATTGTTTCCAACTTTTGCATTCCGGTCATCCGTAATTATTAACGCTTCTGGATTGCATGTTTGGTCAATTTCCAGCTGCAAGAGTTGGAAAAAATCCTTTGTTTGCTCCTCTTTGGCTTTTTATTGTGGTGCATATATTTGCATAATATTTGTATTAATAGGTCTATACATCTATATAGATTTCATTATCAATATATATACATATATATATATACATACATAGATATAGATATATAGATAGGTAGAGATAGAGATAGAGATATATAGACAGAGAGAGAGAGAGAGAGAGAATCTTATCACTCACTTTGTACTTTAGGATAGGTCTCAAAATTCTCTTTTTCACAATGAATGCAGCACTCCTCTTCCTCAGTTTTTCATTGCTGGCAGAATAGATCCTATGACTGGCTCAGAGTGGCCTGTGTTATTAGACCACCTCAGCCCATGAATGCCTGGAATGTGGATCTTCATGCGCTTTCGGTTAACTTTTACTTACGGTAACTTCCAGTTGTCCCACCTTCATACTTCACACATTCCACCTTCCAATGATTAAAGGACGCTTGCAGCTGTTTTTCCTCATTTAGCGTGACTTCCAATCCGGGCTCAACCTCTAATACTGTATCTCTCTATTGTTCATAGGGTTTTCAGAGGCCTGTTCTTTCAGAAACAGATGGCCAGTCCTTCGTCCTAGTCTCTCTTAATATGGGACCTCTGCTGAAGCCTGTCTGTCCACCATGGGTGAACCTGCTGGCATTTGAAACACCAGCAACATAGCTCCCAGCATCACCACAACCACAAGGGTTTTGTACAGTGACTCTAGTCCTTCCGTCTTCTTTTGATGCTTCCCGCATCATTCAAGATTTTGTCCACAAAATCCTTTAGCATTTCACATCAAAACTTGGATTTGTTTCTCGTTCTTCCAGTTTATGAAGTGCAGACAATGTGCTTCCCTTCTCATTTCTCATTCCAGGCCTTTCCATATTTCATTTTAAAACTTTACTTTGCCTTCTTGAAGTACCCTTTGAAATATTCTGTTCAACTATCTTATGTTGCCATTTATTCTTCTTATTTTAGCTTCTTCAGGTTCCAAAGGAAGTTTCAGAGTTTCATCTGACAACCACTTTGCTCTTTCCTGTCTGTCAGTCAGTCAGTCAGTCTGTATGTCTGTCTTATTAACACACTTTGCCTTCCTTAATGTCATCCCAAACTCCTGTGGTCTTCATCTATTAGTGTTCAACATATCAAATTTGCTCTTGAGGTGGTTTTAAAATTCAGGTGAGATCAAGCCAAGCTTTCTCTTTGGCTCTTGTGGACTTGTTTTAATTGTATTTAGCATTAATTTGAATTTGTCTAAGAGTTCATACAGCCTTTTCCTGACCACTGACAGTGAGTTTTACCACAGATAACTTTTGTCAAATTCTACTGGGCATAAAGAGTTGCACTGCCGAGCTAAAGGTGAATGGTTCAAACCCACCAGCTGCTCCTCGGCAGAAAGATGGGCGATCTCCTCCTGTATGGATTACATCCTCCGAAAACCCACTGGAGTGTCAGCTGTGAGTTGGTTCTGACTGAATGGGTGCAAAGCAGTAGCATCTGGAAAGTGGCTCTTCTCTTTCTCCTTCCCTCACTGAACTCTTAGGGAGAGGCTACGACGACAAGAGTGTGGGAGCTGTGTTCCATCTCCCTGGGATATCTATTTCCACGTGGAGAGCATGGGGGCTCTACGTAAACTGTTTGGAATCCTCTGTTTGAGATTTTTGTCCCCTCTCTCCAGCATATTTGTTTATCTGATCATTTATTTAATCAGTATGATCTCATGAATATTTATTTTCACTTTGGTTACACTCCACTAATACTTTACTTTCTTGCTCAATTCATTCCAGCTTTGGCCATTGGGAGCTATGTCCATCAGCTTCTGTGTCCCTTTGACACACCCCACCACTGTGAATTTTTTTATTATTATTATTTAGCATATTTTGTTTTCTGAAATAATAGCACCCCCTAAACTTATCCAGTGTACTTCCTGCTCCAATACTATTATAAACTACCTCTTCAAGACATCTGGTATTAAACCCGTGAGTGGTTAAAGTTTGATTACTGACCAGCCTCTCCCTGTCTGGAGCAAAAGAGAGTAAAGAAAATCAAAGACATGTGGAAATATGTGATGTATAAGCCCACTAATTCCAAAAGCTAAGCAAAGTTTTACACGCAGATAGAATCGATCTTGAAGGGTTAATAGGAATGAGAGGAGGGAGAGGGAGCAAGAATTAAGAAATAGTTAAGTTCCAAGCAACAAATACTGGCGAAGTTGTGGAGAAACTGGAACCTTTATTCACTATTGGT
>NW_006399943.1:1985216-1999104 GCF_000299155.1 Elephantulus edwardii
TTAAAAGGGATATGTCATTAGGTATTTTTGTCATGACAGGAGTCTAGAGTGAAGGCTACATGGTGGAGTGGACCTGGGGGAGGTTTGTAAAACAATGAGAGAATTTTTCTTTTACTTTTCCAAGAGCGTAGTGCACTAGTGGGGAGGGTTGGGAAGGGAGAAAAGTGCAACAATGAATGAACAGAAATCCAAGTCTCTGTAAATTTTCATTGAAATCAATAATAAATTTTTTAAAAAGAAAAAAAAAACCAACCAAACAAAAAAGAAATAGTTACATTCAATGCATCAAAACAATTCGTCCACAAAACTAAAGAGTCATGTGACGCTCAGCGTCCATGAACCTGAGATCAGAAGGACCCGAGGGCTCCCAGCTAGCACTGCGGACCACTCCAGAGAAGATCACATCAGGAAGTCGTTGACAGAGTGGAAGGAAGACATGGGGCAAATCTGAAAATCATCAAAAAGAAAGACACTGGTGGAAGCTCTGGGAGTGCGGCCCTTGACCATCCTCTCAGCCAGGAACGGAGCTCATGCCACACTGTGGAACGCAGCACCCACTGCACTCGTTATTGATGTAGGATCTTGAGCAAGACCATCGAAGCATCTATGCATCTGAGCAACTCCGGGTCAAGGCTGAGGTTCCTGGAGGGTTTCGGGTCCAGCACTGAGATGGGGGACCTCTGTCAGCCACTGATTTCTCTGCCAATAGCGGTGCCATGAGTGACACTCAGGGAATCTTCTAGAGTGAGAACATGCCCTTCCTCAGGAGACACCGGGTAGCTAACACGATTAAGCACTGGACAGCTAATCAAAGGGTTGGCATTTCAAACCCACCGTAGGCATCTCAAAGGAAAGGTAAAGTGATGAGTTTCTGCAAGATCACAGCTTTGAGGACCTTGAGGACCAAGTGTCACTCTGCAGTGTGGTTGGAGAAGCCAGAATCTGCCTGATGGCAACTGGTTTCTTCTTGTTGTCATTATTTTCCTCCTCATGAGGAAAGATAACTGGAATGAACACGAGAGTGATTTTGCTTATAGAGATTAGCCCGTGGCTGCTCTGCTGTAATTCGTTTGAGAAAGTGGTCCCCACGCCGGTGTGCCACTTCCTGAGCTCCACTCCAGTACGAATGAGCCTCCGGTGGGACACTCTGGTCCAGGCAACTCCCTTCCCCCCTTCCTGAAACACAGGCTCAGATCAAGAACTTCTCAACACTCCCAGCACACCAAACACGGTTCCTCCTGAGGGATCTTGGGGCAGACAGGTCCACTTAACGGCAGAACCATTTAACAAGCCAGAAAAACTATGATCTTCTCTTGGGTGGTCCGCCCAGGAGACAGCACTGGCTTTTAAAGATGTCGACTGGGACATAGAGACTCACAGAAGGGCCACTTCTGAGCTACCTTTGTTATTTTCTAGAAATTCCTCCCTTTCAAGGGATGCTAGTGTTGAAGACTTTGCTGGATTAAGTCACTGCTTTACAGCTATTTGAGTGACCCTGAGCCAATAAAAGAAACTGATCCTCGTGGAAAAATCTGAGTCCTCTCCTACCCCCGGCCCCTCAAGAGTTACTTCTTAAACCCTTCCACTACACCGTAACCCTTACTCAGGGGTGGGTAAGAAGTGAATTCATCCTTTGCTTGTCTCTTTGGGGACAGTTCTCCTCCCCAGTGACATTTGAGCTCCATGGGACAGAGACTCTGTCTGTCTAGTTTACCACAAGGGTGACGAAGAGTCAGAGGAATGGACCCAGGACTCAGAGGGTGGTTTCTGTGAGAATGTGGGGAGTTCATGTCACCCAAGCCTCAGCCTCTCACCTGTCAAATGAGGATAAAAATGGTCAACTCAAAAGTATTCTTATTATTGTCATTATCAAAGGATAGGACACTGGAACTGGACACTAAGATTTGAGAACCAATGTTTTTATTACTGGCACATCACCCAGCAAATCACCCTCCTTCCATCCATTAATCCATCCACCCATCCAACTGATCATCTCTCCAACTTTCCAAACATCCAACCATATGTTCATCTGTCCATCCACTACCTATCTCTCTGCCCACCCAAATATTCATTAACCCATCTGTCATCCATCCAATAATCTAAGCATCTCTCTACACAAACACCTATTCTTTTATCCATCCATCCATCCATCCATCCATCCATCCATCCATCCATCCATCCATCCATCCATCCCTCCTTGTATTCATTCATCTACCTAAACATTCAAACGTTCATTCATTCATCTCTCCATCTGTTTGTCTATCCACTCATCTACCAGTCCATTCATTCACTCACCCATCCATCTAACAGTCACTGAGATTATGGACACAACCTTGAGACTTTAGTCATGATCTTTGTACAAACTTAGCTGATGGTGGTCAGGGCAGATATAATCAAAGCCCAAGAGAGGGAAGGTTCATTCCCCTGAGGTGAGCACGTGGCAGGGCTGGGGGAGGCAGTACATGTGGAAGTGAGACCTGTGTGCCACGTGCCTGTTCAGACGGACTCTGCTGGCCGCAAACGAGTGCAGGTCTCAGTAATGGATAAGAAGTCTAAATGCGGAAAATAAACAAGCAAAAGAAAAATGCCTTTATCTCTTCCTGAAACTGTGACAGCCTTTCCCAGTGCTCAGAGCGTAGAGTGGTCTAGACTTGCCTGATAGAATGGAAAGTGGCAATAACAATGCCGCCACTTATCTGAGAATCTTTCCTCCGAAGACACCCAGACGATGCGCCCTCCTCCCTGCGCAGCAGATGCAGCCATCCGAGCCTTGATGTTGGTGCTTCTTCGGCAGAGGAATCAGAGCTGAGATCTCTGAACGAGCCTTGGTAATTAATGGCTTGTTCCCGCAGGAGGATGGTGGGCTGATAGGTGCCCTGACATGCCTGCTTGCTGGCAAGACTTCTTATCTCCTCTCCCAAAGTGTCATTCATTCCAAGACTCACATGATTCGGAACCATTTTCACCAAGCAGGGACACTTCAAAGACCCCGGGCCTCCACGCAGACTGTTGTTCTCCTGGGGGTCGTCCTTGCGTTGGTGGTACAAGGCATTTCTGTAAATGACAGTTCAAGTTGGGTTTCCTTCTCTTTCGCATAGCTCACCAAGCCCTTGGCACCCTCAGCCTGTTGGCAGGTGTGTGGACAGGTGTCCAGACGAGGGTGGTCTCTCTGAGCCGCTCTCATCTGAAAACCAACCAGCTTCCAGTCACACTTGTGCAACTCATCAATACCTGTAAAAGTTGGGGTCTCTGGCCCTCTCAGAGTAGAGGGAGGAGTCCTTAGTAAGAGGAGAACTCAGTAAGTTAGGGCTTGGGCTACTAACCAAAAAGTCAGTAGTTCAATCTCAGCAGCCACTCTGATTGGCAGCACCCTCGACATGGCTGGGCTCTGTGAAGTCATACTGTTGACATCTCCCAACTGGACACAGACTCCCAGGCCACAGCCCAGCTTAAATAAAGAAGGAAGTGGCATGTTCACCAGCCCTACCAGTGGTCAGCTGGCTGCTGCTCCAGGCCCCGTTCCTCTGGGGAGGGGCAGAGTGGCCAGGGGGACTGTGTTTGACTCAGCTATTGCAGATTCAAACCCCAGCCCCATCACCTGGAAACTGTGGGGCTTGGCGTACCCTCTGAGTCACTTGCATCTGAAGGTGAAATGGGGTGAAACTGGATGGAACCTGCCTTGAGAGGCTGCTGTGGTGTCAACAGAAAGAAAGCACACGCATGGTTGAGGAGGCGTCAAAACAGCAGCTGTTCCATGCAGTCCCACAAAGACAGAGACGAGTGGAAGGTTGTGCTGGCCCCTGTCATCTGCAAAACAGCAGCTCCCCAGGAGGGGACCTGTTACAGACAGCACACAGCTCTGTGTCCTCAGGGCAACACCCTCTGTCCCCACGAGGCCAGCAAAGCTGGGAGCACCTCAAGGTCCTTCCCTCCTGTCCAAGCCCTGCTGTGGGCCTGCCCGCCTGTCATTTCATTTTGTCTCGGCACCCTGGGGCTATGAGCAGGGAGCTGACCAGCCTGTCACTCTGCCCCTTATGGGAAACTTGTCCACCTCCAGCCCACTGGCATGTCCTTGGTCTGAGGCCTGAGGGGAGGGTCCTTTCTGGGGACCATCATCAGATTCCCCAACCGAATGGGGTGGATGCCTGATCTTGTAGATGCTAATGACTGACTGAGTGAATGAATGAGGGGGGCAGTGATCTTCTGATGAACGTGGTTGAGCAACACAGCTCGACACTAGCTATGTGGGGGTAGCTGCACAAGGGGAAAAGGTAGAGGATGAGGTAAGGCTGTCTGGGGGCCTTTGGCAGCCCAGATCTTCTCCAGGTCCTGTGGACCCTCACTATGCACAGGTGTCCCTTATTCCAGACCTAGAAGCCTGCCAATCAGAGCTCAGAGAGGTGAAGGGCAGGGCCTTCGAGCCTCAGGGACTGCCAGGGAGTGTCTGCATCTGACTTCCGGTATATTTGGGAAGGACGAGACAGGAGGATTGTTTATTCCATCTCTAAAGAGGCATTTTCGGGGGGCTGGGGGGGGGAGTGAAGGAACAACAAGGTTACTAACCAGGGTTGGCAGTAGAAGACCCCACATTGGGGTTCTTTGTCATGGTGACATCGTCTTAACCAGACAGATGATGATTTTAATGAAGACAGCTGCCATGCTGTTGTGGGTTCGAGTACCGGCTGGACTCAGAGCTCGGCTCTGCTGCTCTCTGTGGGGCATTTAACTAGGAGGCATGTGTGACTTCCCCTCAGCCGAGCAGAACAGGAACAGTGTGGAGGGATTCCAACTTCCCTGAACCCTCTCAAAACAGGCCATGGAAGTTTTCAAATTCAAACATGACTTTAATATGGTGAAGTAATATATGCTTACAACCCTGCAAAGCCCAACAAATTAATCTCTGCTGAAGGAAATACAGTCAGAAGAAGAAATTTCCCACACCTGTCATGTCCAGGTTAAACTTTCCAGAATTTTCCACATGGATCCTGCATATGCGTATCTTGTATTTTAACAACTACATTTGGGGGCTTCGTACAGTGTGTGTGAAGTTATTAATATCTTTTTTTCTGTTATGAGAACATGTGGGCATCTTTCCAGGGTACTGTTCTTTTGTGGTCACTGGTATCCTCACTGTTCTATACCTAAACCCAAATGCTTTCTACTAAATGTTTCATGCAAGGAGAAGGCCATCCTTGCTCAGCTTCTGTGGGGTGTCACGGAATGGCATTAGTCCACTTACACAGCAGCCCTGCTGAGGCGGGCATAAGAACAGGTACAAAGCAATGTCCTTGCTGTTACTGTTGTGTGCTGTCAAATCAGAACCAACCCACAGCCCACCCCTCCAGTAGGTTGTCAGAAATAATAAATCACACGAGAGGAGACAGCCCATTCTTTCCTGCAGAGCAGCTGGTGGATTTAAACCAAGCGACTTTGGGATTGCAGCATAGTTTCTTACCGCTAAGCCTTGTTGTTGTTAAGTGCCGTCAAGTTGTAGACGACTCATAGCGACCCTATGAACAAAAGTCCTGGACACCTGTATAACTTTTGTCCTTTCTCCAGGTTCATAGGTTTCAAAGGCAAGGTTCATAGGCAGCTTCATAGGCAAGCTAGTACGGAAGTGGATGCCATTCCTGCTTCCAAGCTTGTTTTAATCAGGGAGCCCCATCAAACACTGTCCACCATGGGTGACCATTCTCACATGTGACTCATCAGTGTCACAGTGTTCAGCCACAGCTGTGACAAATTCTGCCCCAAACAATCCTTAGATGGTAGGTCTATACTCAAGTGCGTGCAAGAGTGAATTCCCAGTGGTGGAGTCACAAGGTCAAAGGCATATGTCCCCCATGCTGATGAAGCTGCCGAATTGCTGACCTGTAAGAGACTCTTGACTCAGGTCACAGTCTTACCAGTTTTCTCCAGAAGTCTATATTCTTCTTGTTCACCTCTTTCTGCCCTGGGATGGCCCAGAACATGGGGACTGAGATGGAGCCTCCAGGGCAGGTCCAGCTGGCCAGTGTCCAGCTTCTCCACTTGCTAATATCCCACCTGGAGAATGGGGAGATCATAAGGCTAATTTCCAGAACTGGTGTTTTTTGTTTGTTTGTCTGTTATTTGTTTCTTCCTCCCCAACCCCCATGCCAGTCCTATTTTATAACAGTTTTGTTATGAAATTTGGTTTGCTTTTGTATTTTTTGTTGTTGAAAATATGCACACAAACCATACACTGCTTGGACAATTTCTTCATGTACGCGTCTGTGACGTTGATGGTATTCTTCAAGCTGTACCACCTTAATGCTCCCTTTCGGAATTATTCCTCCTCCATTAACAGAACTTCACTGCCCCTACGTTTTCTCTCTCACCTTTGGTGTCATTGTTTTCAACTTGAGTGCATACACGTAGTTCTTTTAAAAAACACAGTGCTCAAGGCAGCTCCTATTTACTAGGGAAGTTAAACTTTCATTTGGTTTAAAGACTACCTCGGAGGATATTTTCCTCAAGATTTAAAGATTATCTCAGACCAATAATCTCAAGAGGCCATAAAACCTCAATGGCTCCAGAAAGTTTAGACATTGAGAATCTGAAACTTCAGTTCTGCATTTTATCCCCTGTTGATCAGAATTTTTCTATAGACTTTTTGGTGGAAATGTTCAATCGTAATAGCCAGGCACCAACCAGTTCATCTAGTTTCCTAGAGACCTTTTTTTTAAAGGGTTGTTTAGAGGCTTAAATGAAGAGTGCGCCGGAAATGCACCTGGCAAGTGACTCCCCATCTCAGAGAGTGGAGACTCGGGGCTCCTCTAGGATGCAAGGTGCCTTGGGGGCTGCAAAGAAGTAATGATATGATCAACAGGAGGGAAGATGTTGCAAACTTCACAAGTCATCGAAACATAACATACACTGCACTGCCACTGCTGACCCCTCAAAAATGGGCCACCACAGAAGGTCCTGGACAGAGTAAGAGGGAAAACATGGAACAAAACTCAAGATCAAGAAATGCTCAGGCTTACTAGTGTAATTGAGACTCGTGGAACTCCAAGACTGTAGCCTTCAGTCACTTTTCAAGCCTGGAACTGAACTCAACCCTACGGTTCAACTCTCATCCAAACAGGAGACAGGCCCATCGCATGACCAATAGCCTGAGGGAGGCATTCGTCCTTAGACCAATCAACTTTGATCAACAAGGAAGATCAAAAGGGCAGGATTTGTTCAGGGATAAAGCTCAGAAGGCAGGAAGAGGTGGAAAGAGGGATGGATGGAAATAAGAAGAGTGTTGTTGTCATAGGGACGTTATCATTAACATCATGAAACAAAACATGTGAGAGTGGCTGAACAGAAAATCCATTTGCTTTGTAAGCTTTCAGTCAAATCACAGTTCAAACATTTAAGAACTGTAGGGAGTGATGGTGATGGTGCAGGAAGGACGGGGCGAGGTTCAGTTTGGATCTACTGCTCTATGAGGTTAGGGCTGCTGTCTTGCCCACTCCACACATCTGATGACAACAGCTTGAGAAGAAAGTTTTATTTCCGTGGTGGCTTTGAGGGTATATTCTTGTTTCCTTGCCGCATTTTTGGGTCTAGTGTTTGTCAAAGACCACCGTATGCCTTGACATCAACCTTCCCCGGGTCTGGGAGCTCCACAGCGCAGGGACCCTGAATCCAAAGGACCCACTCGCTCTTAGCGCTTCCTTCTAGGAGGTCTCTTATCCCCCTGCTTACTTCCTGTAAGACAAAAAAATGTTACAGTGTACACTCTGGGGAATCTCCCCTGATGTGGGTCCAGGGTGATGATGAAATTAAAGCTGTTGGACAACAGTCCCACCTTCATCCTCTCCTAAGTGATTAGCTTATCAGATCGTGAAGGATCATCCCTTATCTGTCAAATGCTTGGGAATCACAGTCCAGACAAGCTGACACATATTTTTGGAAATAGAATTCAATCCCTGACAGAGGGTGATTATGGAGATGCTCTCATCACAGCACATGACCCAGGAGGTTGCTGTTTTTAGTGTCACTAGTTGATTTTGATTCTTAGGGAACCTGTGAACAACAGTTCAGAACTTTTCTCTACCCTGTGCCATCCTCTGAGACCCAACATGCTCAAGGCCATTGGTGTGGTCACTGTGTTTATCCATCTTGCTAAGAGTCTTCATCCACCTTTCCGAGCATGATGGCTTTTTCCAAGGACTGGTCCCTGCTGGCAACATGCCCACTGAATATGAGACGAGGTCTCATCAGCCTGGCCTCTTAAGGAACACCTGGTCGCATCTCCCCCGAGGCAGACTTGTTTGCTCTTCCAGCAGTCTATGGGATCATGCGATCATCATTCAGAAGATCTGCAGACACACTGGGACCCCAAGAGCAGCAGAAGAGGTCTCTTCTTCCACAAGCGATCCAGTCAGTGCCCCTTGTGCACAGCCCCACACATCTGTCCTTGTAGGCGTGGGTGTTGCTTTGATGTTGAGCAGGTTTCCATCAAAGTTTCACACTAAGGTAGGCTAGGAAGAAAGGGCTGGCTCTCCACATCTGAAGAATCAGTCCATGAAAATCTTATGTCTCACAGAAGTCCGATCTACAACTGATAATGGGGATTGTACAGAACAGGTGCTGTGTGGTGGGAAGTCAGGGGAAGGGGCTGACTCTGACAAAAAAAAAAAAGCACACTACACCCATGAATGCTGGAGGGGTGGCCCAAAATTGGGGGTCTGGGCAGGTGGTCATGTGTGTTTGGACAGCACCAGCGTGAAGCTGGGGAGATGAGGGCTGGTTGTCCATCCTCCATGGAGGATCAACATGGGAGAGGCACATCTGAAGAAGACTCCAGAATGTAGTGATTTTATCACCATCCCAAAGCTCACCCACTACATCTGACCTTTGGATTCAAAGAATAATTAATGGGGCACTTTGGACGATGCTCGGAGTGCCAATCTTTTCATTAATATGCCAGACTGAATACACTTAGCTGTACCGGCTCAACCCCATCCAATTACCCAGATTCATTACGCGGTTCGATTGCCTCTTCCATTACACAGTGACTTTGCAAAATGGGCATCCAGACTGTAGCCAGGCAGCCAGAGCCCGAGCCAGGCCTGTCCGGAGGGTACCCTTTATCACCAGGGAGTGCTCCTGCACGCTGTCACTCTCTCGCTGGACACACTTTTCCTGCAGCCGCCAGGTGGGGGACAGAATTGGGATTGGATGAAATGGCTTAGCCATCCACTTCCTTTCAAACTTCCCCTCACCACCTTCTGTTTAATTGTGTTGCTTTTCCCTTGCCAGCTCCCTATAAGCATAATCAGATCCCCTCCGGCTTAAATGGCTGAATTGGATGCATCAAATTTTTCACCTTCCTTCCAGCCAAAAAGACACAAAGCATTTAACCAGGTGGTGGGCATGGGGGCCCGCCACACAGGAGAGGCTCAGCCTTCCTCCGCTCCTGCTGGTCCACGGTGAGCCTGACTGTGGCTCTGCACTGGCCCTGGACAAAGCCCCTTGGGGTATGGAAAAACACCAGTGGATTTAGCCAGTACTCTGAGGATACTGGTTTAAAAAGTGATTCTGGTGAGATGCAACCAGAACCTTCCTTAGAAGTGACACAGTGGGATTTCAGTTCACATATTTTGGACAAAGACAAGGAGTTCTAGTGGACCAGTCTGTAGAGAGATGTACTCCCAACCCAAAGGCTTCTCTGTCTGGTGGTTTGAATCCAACAGTAGCTCCTCAAGAGAAAGACTATCTCCTCCCATGCTCTTTTCAGCCTTGGAAGCTCAGTGGAGGGTCAGCTGTGAGTTGGTTCTGAATCTACAGCAATAGATTAAGGTTAGGTGACCAGGAGAGACCAGTCCCTGGAGAAAGACCTCAAGCTTTGGTGTGTAGATCAGTGGAGTGAAGGAAGACCCTCAATAACGTGGACTGACACCATGGCTGGGGCAGTGGGTTCCAATGTAGCAAAGACTGTGAGACTCTCACTTCCAGGCACCTCACAGCATCTGATGGTTACACCGCTGATGACCTGTCATTTCACCAGGTTCCTCATGTGCAGTTCAGTGACATTGATTCAGAGCCAACTTGGAATAAAGGGCTGGTGATCTGATTCTGAAAGTCAGGCCATGAAAACCTGGGATCCCACCAGAGCATTTTCCATGACTGGACTAGGACATGAACCCCTTGAGTAGAAGCCACTCTGAACCCTGTGACCTGCCCATGGACTTGAGCATCCCAAGTCTTCATGTAGTGCTATCATTCTCGTTGTTGTTCTCCAAATGATGCCACCACATTACCTTCAACTTCAGCTTCCATCCAACTTCTGAGCTGCTGTTGTCAGCTGACTCTCATACAAATACTTGAACGAGCACCATGATCAAGCAGACACATTTCGTGGATAAGCTATTTCTTTGCTGATGTTCATAGACGAAGCAGTGGAATAGTTGAAGTTTAAGGTCTCAAATACAAAGATAATCTCAGATACTTACAATTAGACTGTGAGGGTAATTCTAGGGGCGATGAGGAGAAACAGCCTTCCCTCCAACAGGTCGTAGTATCTCTTCAATCTCCAGCAGCCCAGAGTGGTAGCTGTTGGTTTCCTCATCTGGGATACAAAGTGCAGTAAGGCAAAGGGACCAAGAACAAGGTTGGCAAAAACAAGGTTGGTAGCTGGCAGTTCCCTGTGGCCCACAAAAACTGGTGAGTGCCTACTCACCAGGCAGTCAGTGCCATCGCCAGGCCTGGGACCAACGATGCAGAGAGGCAGGCTTTTGGTTCACATTTTCCTTTTTGGTTTTTTAGGTTTTGTTGTTATAAAAAAGGTGATCTGACAGAATGTGGAAATTATTGAACAATATCACTCATAAGCAAAATCCTTTGGAAGACTATTCAGAAACAGTTGGAACAGTACATTAACAGAGAACTACCAGAAATACAAGCTGGATTGAGAAGAGGTCATGGAACTAGAGACATTATGGCCAAAGTCAGATGAATGTTGGCTGAAAGGACAGAGTACCTGGGGAATGTCTACCTGCACTGCATTGACTGTGCAAAAGCATTTGACTGTGTAGATCACCAAATTGTGACTGACCCTGAAAAGAATGGGAATCATAAACACCTGATTGTGCTCATGTGAAACCTACACTTGGGTCAGGAGGCAATCATCAGAACAGCACAGAAACACTGCCTGGTTCCAAACTAGGAAGTGAGTGTGTCAGGGATGTGTCCTGTCTCCAAACATTTCCAGTCTGTATGCAGAACAGATCATTCAAGAGGCTGGAATTTATGAGGAGGAATGTTGCATCAGGATTGGCGGAAGACTCTTTAACAATTTGTATTACGCTGATAATACAAGCTTGCTTGCCAAAACTGAGGAGGACCTGAAGCATATGTTGCAGAAGGTTGAGAACTGTAGTCTTTACTACTGCTTGAAGCTTATCATCAAGAAGACAAAGGTCCTCACCAGCTGGAGTTAGGAAATCAAAAGATGGACTGCACTGGGGAAGTCTGCTGTCAGGGACTTCTTCAGAGTGTTGAGAAGCAATGATGTCATTCTAAAGTGTGCCTAATCCAGGCTACGCCCTCTCAATTACTTACTACACTTCAGAGAGCTGATGACTAAATCATCAGACGATGACTAAGAATCACAGAAGAAAAATTTATGCCTTTGAGTTGTGATGCTGGAGAAGAGTGCTGAACATACATGAAATGCCAGGAAAACAAACAAGTCTGTCTTGGAAAAGGTGAAACCAAGTTTTTCCTTGGAGGCAAGGATTTTGAAGCTCTGTCTCACAGACGTTGGGCATGTGGTCAGGAGAGACCAGCCCTTGGAGAAAAGCATCATGCTTGGAAGGGTGGAGGGGCAGCGCAGGAGAGGAAGACCCTGGATGAGACGAATTGACATGCTAACAGGAGCATTGAGATTAGATGTGTCGGAAAGAGACCGGCTCGGGATAAGGGAGGCTTCAGGGCTGCTGTACACAGAGTCCTATGAGTCTTAGGGACCTTGATGGCACTTAACAACAACAATGCTTATACTTACACAGGGCCACCGTCCAGTCAGTGTGTCGTACCGTGGAGACTTACATGTCGCTGTACTGCTGGACAGATGGCGGGTCAGAGGAAGATGCAGAACAAGATGGATTGATGCCGTGACTGCAACAAGGGGCGTGAGCCTCCCCGAGGTGGTGAAGAGGGCCCAGGACAGGGCGACGTTCGGATCCGCTGTGTTCACAGGCTCACTGTGAGTGTAGTCGCCTTAACGGGACCTAACAATGACATCAACGGGTCACTTGGCTGGTGCTTGAAATTGCTGTCATGTTGTTGTTGTTAGGTACTGTCGAGGCAACTATGACTCATCACCGCACTATGAACAGCACATCGGAACCATCCTGAGCCATTGTCGTGGTCCCCTCCACCTCCCAACCACTGTGGCAGTCACCGTGTCCATTAATCCCACTGGGTCTTCTCTTTCGTTGAATTGTAGTGAGCCAGTTTCAGCAGAGCTTCCCGATTAAGACTGACTGGGAGCAAAGCCTGTAGAACCACTTCTAGAAATGAAACGATGAAAACTCTATAGACCCCAACAGAATAAGGTCTGATACGGAGCCCTGGTTGGTGCGAACAGTTGATGGCACTATCTGTTATTCAAAGATGGAGATCTGAGGCCACCGAAGGGCTCCAAAAGGCCAGGTGATCAAGCTCCTGGAAACCACCAACTGACGCAAACCCTGTGGTCCCAGCAGAAGGCTGTCCGCCACAGCACTAGAGAAGAGCCTCCTGGCTTAGAAGGCTATCGACACGCACAGTGGTCATCATGGTTGGCACAGCCTGAGAGTGGGGATGGGGCCGCACTGGAGACATTTCATTCTTTGCCCATGAGATCCCCATGGGGTGATGCCAACTCAACAGCAATTGATGGACAACAGATGTACAGAAAAGTTGCCCAATGGCCAGGGAGAGCTTTGTGGCAGCCTTCCTGTCCTGTTGAGGCAAGAGAAGGCTCCAGAGCAGTGTCTACAAAGGAGAAAGCCTCGGCGCACGGAGGCCAAGGGACCTAGGCAAGGCCACACAGAAGCAGGGGCCGCGGTGGGACTGACTCTTAGATGTGGTTTGGCTGTGCTGGTGACCCCCCCAGCTGCCTGTATCTGTGAACCTCCATCTAATGGGCTAAGAAGAAGGAACAGGTATTTCCCACTCATTCACTGGATTCGGGATAGAAACTGGGAGGGGTCCCCAAAAGAGGTAGCTGTCTGGTGTTTGAGAGCCAAGATGAAGCCCGAGTTCCATGGACGCCCAAGACAAACTCAGCCTTGCCGAGGTCCCAGAGGAGGGTAGATCCTACAAGACCAGTAGGAAAATAAGATGTCAACAGGCAGCCCAGGTGAGTGCACCCTCCCTCCACTCCTGCTGCATTAATGTGTGCTCTTGGAGCCCAAATTTGCTGTTGGACCTACTTCCAACCTTCCCCATCCAGCCCATTAGCAATCAGCAAACGGAGTTGGGCTTCAGTGGACACTTGTGTTGGCAACGAAACAGTGCAATTAGCAACAATTAACCTTGAGAACAAATGAACCACCACAAAAGACAAAATTCTGCCTTTGCCAAACGCAGCAGACACCATTTCAACAGCTACCATCCTGATTTTTGACTCCTCCTGAGAAAAGGGGACACTGGGGCTTTGAATGTATGTATAGCCCTTCAGGTGGAAAACAAATACCATTTGCGAGCCCATCCTGGTGCCATATACGATGCCAAGCACTGGGCATTGTCCCATCTTCTGGAACCCCTCCAAACACTTGTGGTGTAGGTGCTGTTGGTGTGCCTTTCAAAAAGAAACTTTCTACTTTGGAAATAATGATCAATTCACAAAGGATTGAAAAAAGTACTGAGCCGTCTCGGGACTCCC
>NW_006399943.1:1999204-2086639 GCF_000299155.1 Elephantulus edwardii
CCTCAGCTTCCCTTGATGGTAACAACTCACAGAACTGTGGTCCTGCCACAAGATCAAGATTTTGACATTGACCAAGTTCATGGACCTGACTCTAATTTCACTCTTCTGTGTGTGTCCGCACTCATCTGCAGTGTACTAACCACCATGCCCTCTCCATAAGTGAGGGTAAGTTCATGGGCAGTGCCAACAGTTCAGTGCTCGATGCTGGTAGCATAGCCTGTAGGGAATGTCAGTGCTAACCCAAAGACTGAGCTTCTCTGGTGGTTCATAGTCACAAGAGGCTCCATGGGCAAATGACGGGCAGTATCTCCCCACGAGGTTCCTGGTGTGAACGCTCCACGCTGCACCAGCTATGATGTCGTGACGCAGGGGCGATGAGCTCTGAGAGTTCGAGAAGAGCATTGAAGCACCATCCCATGTGTTGCCCAAAGAGCAAAGTGCAACCACCGTGCTCCTTAGAGGCAAAGATGGAGCGATGGTCTCACATGCTTGGGTCATGTTGTTAGGGGAGCATGTCAGGGACAGAGAGGGAGACCCTCAGCTGGACAGATTAACTCAGTGACTGGAGCAAAGGGCTCTACTGTGTCAGACATGAGGAGGATGGCACAGGATAGGACAGGGTTTAGACAGGTCACTATGAGTGGTACTCCACGCAAGGTCACCCGACAGCAGCAACAAAGAATAGCTGTTTGAGTTCACCCAGAGGTGCCTGGGAAGAAAGGCCTGGTGACCAGCTACTCAAAACCCAGTCATTAAGTCCCAGTGGAGCGGCGTTCCAATGTGACACACGTGGGCTGGTCAGGAGGCAGTTTACTCACTGGTAAAGCAGGTGAGGAAGGCAGCACATGGAGAGGCCTGAGACCACCAGCAGACTCCTCAGGGCCAGCTCCGCAGCCAGCCCCCGCCCCCTGTCCCCCAGACTGAGTGGGGTCCGTCTGAGGACTTACCTCCAGTCCTCAGAGCGAGGTGAGGTGTGTCTCTACGTCTCTTCCTGTCGTTTAGTCTCTCTCTGACTATGGGTGAAGGAGAGCCCCTGGTGAACATGACACATGACTGTCAGTAAGCTTGCCTCTAGCGGACTCATTGCCTCAAGGACGCTGTTCAAAGTTCAGGGCTGTCCATAGAGTGGAGCAAATCTACTTGCTGGCCAGTCCCAGCCCTTGATGGAACAGGACAGAGAGGGGACACAGCACTGACTGGACAGCGCTGGGGGCATCTGCAGTCCTGTAAGGACTTGTAGTCTGCAAGGAGCTCTGGTGGTGCGGTGGTGAAGCACTCATCAACCAATGGAAAGGTTGCAGGTTCAACCTCACCAGAGGCTCCGTTGAAAGAAAGACCTAGTGAATCTAGCTCCTGTAAATATTAAAACCAGAACCACTACCGGAAACTGACCCAACTCACAGCTGACCCTCCACCGGGTCTCCTGACCATAAACTGAACAGAAGGACAAGGCTCCTTGCCCCGAGAGCTGTGCGTGGATTCGAATCACCAGAGAGAGAGGTGTCGTCTTGGTAGTAGCAGCTGCCACTCCCTTTGGACCAGGTCCATGAACGAGGCCCGTCACAGCCCCAAAATCCGAGGGGGTCACCCTGCTCTGTCACTGGAGTTAAAAAGATCCAACAGCACCAACAATATCACAGCTGCGACACGAGCCAGGAGAGTCGAGGGCCTAGGAGGACCCCCAAGAGTAGAAGCCAACTTTCCTCCTCATATCCCAGATGGAAAGCAACTGTTAACACCCACCGGAGTTAAAGTCGTAACAAACTGAAAAGCAAACTCACATCAGGGAGATTTGGCTTCCTCCTCGCTCCTGTGAAGAACAGAGAGTTCCAGAAGGCAGAGGTAGCTCAGGAGGGGCGGGGCCTGGGGGCAGACTTGCTTTAGGGGGCTAAAGGGGTGTTTTGTATGAGACCTGGAGCGCCTCCTTCACTCTGGGTGGCAGTGGGGGTGGAAGTTGCCAGTTAAATGGAAAAAGAAAATCAATAGTATTTCAGGTGATTGTGAATTAGGGGCTATTTGCTGAGGCTTAAGGGGATTAAAGTTGAAGGCTGGAGATGATCAGTGGGTAATTACAAAAGGACTGTGGGGGTGCCCAGCTGCCTGGTACTTACGCAAACTAAGGGTCAGGTCACCTGTTCCGCCAGGTCCCCAGCCCTGGCCCTCCCCTGGCCGCTCTGACCCCCAGGAGGAAAGGCAGGCACCATGCCCAGGATTCTGGGCAGACAAAGGCCGAGGTGTGGACGGCGGCTGCCTCCACACCAATCAATCACCTGGCGGTAATGACGACAATTTTCTGATTTGAAGGCAGAACCAAATAACCCAGAAGAGCCGTTCTGGCCACATGCAGCGTCCTCCCGAGCGGGCACAATTGATTTTCCTTTCAGAAGCCCAATTTTATGAAGCTCGTGACCCTCCCCCCCCCCCCCATCATCTCAGCTCTCTTTTCTTCCATCCGCCCCAACTGCAATCAACAGAAGCTCACAAAGTTCTTTCTCAACTTTCCTAACTCGGCTCAGCCTCTGTGCTGAGCAAATGCTGGGCTCCGGGTGCCCGGAAGTGGCTAACTCCTGGGCCTCAGTTTAGCCCTTGGTCCTGAGGAGGCATGGCTTGCTGGCCTCTGACCTCCACAGACGTATCCCACTCCAGCTCTGCCCCCACGTCTTCCTTTTGCTCCCATGTCTGGTGGACTCTGAAAAGGCTCACCCCACCTCAGAGTCCCCAGGGCCCCTCCATGGCCAGCGTGACACCAGGCTCCTGGCTGCGGGCACAGGTCCCCTCCCCTTGTCGCTGGGCCCGAGCTACTCTCTCTGCTGGGTGTCCTGCAGTCTGTCCTGGAGTTAATCCTGGCTCCAAACAGCCCCATGTGACAGGAGGAAAGTGTCCCACAGTGTGTCCTAGGCTGTTATCTTTACGGATCCCCTCAGAGCAGACGCTGCTGCTGTGTGTGCATCCGGTCAGAGCTGGCTCCTAGCTGACCCTCCAGCAGGTTTTCAGAGGCAGGAAATCACACAGGAGGAGACTGCTCGTCCTTCTCCAGCAGAGCAGCTGGGGGGGTTGGAGCTTCGAGCTTCCTGTCTGGGCTGGCAGCGCAGCTTACCAATAAGCCACCGGGCATCCTTGGGAGCTCCTCATAGGTACCAATTTTTCAGTTAGCAGCTTATCCACACCCCATATCTCAGGCTCCTTGTTTGTTAAGGAATGAAAAAAATGAAAATGTGTTGCTGGTGGTGTCATGGCACTGATGCCAACTGGTCCTGAGCCTACAGGGCAGAGCAGAGTGCCCACAGATTTCCACAGCTGTGACCTCTACAGAAGAGGCTGTCTGACCTTTCTCAGCTGCTGCTGGTTTGGAACTCTCAGCCTTTGGTTTGAAGTTGGGCAATTAACCACTGCACTACAGAGCTCCTTCTGTTCTCTAGTCAGAAGGCTCGGTTTCAGCATCTTGACAGACCTCCTTGTTGTTTAGATGTCTGTGCCCCCTGCTCTGAAACAGGAGCAGCTATGTCCTCCAGGCCCAGTCCCGGGCCAGCGACACAGGACTCCAGGCCAGGGATTCTGTCAGACGTGTGCAGAGGGGCGGCTCCGGACACATACAGCCTGCAGCTGCCACACTGCCCAGTCTGGGTTCACCTCTCTCCAGCCCCTCACTTCTCACTCCAGGGAGGCAGAGGCGGGGCTGGCTAGTCCAGGTGGTGGAGCCCCTGAGGTGACAAGCAGGGGTTTCAGGCTGTCTGGGACGCCTGTGGTACCTCCAGGTGCCTGTGAATCTGCAAAGAGGGCTGTTGGTGCCACACAGCCCCAGAGCCCAGCAAAAGGGGCAGCAGGCATGGCAGTGGGACCAGCCAGCCTTGTGTAACTGAGGTCCTGGCAGCTTGGAGGCAGGCCTGGTGCCGGCAGCTCTGCTCCTTGGCCTGGAAGGTGCACCTTTACCGAGTCAAGGGGTTCAGAGACCAGAGCTCTTCTGAAGCCTGGATGCCGCCTGGGGCCTCCCTGTGCCCCTTGCCCTTTGGCTGGAGTTGCCATGGGCTCAGAACGGGGTTGACAATATTTTCCACTGCCTTTCCCTTCCAGAGCTGTAGTGGCTTAGTGGGAAAGAGTTACACTGCCAACCAAAAGGGACATGGTTCAAATCTCCACAGGAAAGGAAGATGGACTATCTCCTCCCGTGCAATTTACTGCCCCTGAAAATTCCCTACAGGGTCAGCTACGAATCGAGGCAGAGGGGGAGTCTGTCCTGAGACCTCTTAGGGCCAGCGGGGCCTCGAAGCCTCAGAGCAAGTCCGTGGGGTGTGTCCCCCACAAGCCTGAGCTGGCCTGCTCTTGTCAGTAGCTTCCACGTGAAGCAATCTACCAAGACTCTGTTCACCTTGCCCCTTCCCCAACCATCGGGACAGAGAAATATGCCAGACTTCATGCCAACACTCAGATGTTAGCACTCATTTCTATCTATGTCTGCATGGTCCGAAAGGTGCTCCCTGCCCTCCCCAGGAATCTTCTGGAAGCTTCTACCATGTTCTCCCCTTACCCCCAGTAGGATAGCCCATGTCAGGGGTAGTGAGGGGGCAATTACTGCATTTTGTGCACACGATAGGGTTTTTGCAAATTGTGGAAACAAATCTCCTGGGTTTTGATTTTTTTTCTGTGTGTGCTATGCAAGTTATACGTGTGTGCACAGTTTCACATGGGTGCATCAGAACAGAAAGAGTACAGCACCATATCAGAAAACCTAAACCTTGGCCTTCCGGCCCGCAGACTGGTACAGGAGAGCCGTCAGGGCCGCCCCCGGCCCCCTGCCACCTCAGAGCTCTCAGCCAGCAAGAAGGTCCACTAAGCCGCCCTCGGCTGCCGAGCTGTGACTCAGCCGGGCGGGAAGCATGCTGGCCCCCCATTAGTTGTTATGGAAACTCACTGCCCCAAGAGGTCATTCAGCCGAAAATATAAATAATTTCCCAAAAGGATTTAGCAAAATCGATGGGTGACAGCCATAATGGCTTTATTAAGGGGGAGTGGATACATCACTGGCGAGCTAAGGGCCCGCTCCCCCTCAAACCTCACAGCCCCCACCAACCAGTAGGTGGCCAGAACATGGCAGCCAACCTCCAAGCTTTATGGCTCCATCAGCCAGCAAGCAGGTCATGAAGCCCCAGACACTGTCCTGTCCAGAAACAAACCCAAATGCAGAGACAGAGACCCTCTCTGGTTTCCTTGAACAAAACGACATGTGGACAAAACCCCACATGGGTTAACTGTGAGACCAGCGAAGTGGACTGGTTACCTGTGTCCTCTGGTCAGTTCCGGTCATGCTGACCCTGTGTGCGGAGGACAACGCTCTTGTCGGTTTCAAAGTTGTGACCTTTCTGAAGCACATCACTAAGCCTGTTTTCTGAGGTGCCTCTGGTTGAATTCAAAGCCTCAACCTCCCAGGCGGCAATCCCTGCGTTATTAGAACCTGCCTTCCTCAGTGGGCCAAACTGCAGTGGCTTGGATGTTGCTGTGATGTGGGAAGTTTTGTCATCCGAGCATTTCAAATATCAACAGGTCACCTAGAGTGGACAGATTTCAGTGGCACTCTAAGACTGTACAAACCACGGAGAAAGTCCCGGTGGTTAGCTTGTGAAATTCCAAGGAACCACAGAGAATTTTCTCTGACAAGATGTTGGAAAATGACTTGTAAGGCACACGGGAGACACAGTGACTGTCCCAGGGGCTGGAGCAATCCAGCAACGGTGATAAAGGCTGCTAGATGCTGTGCAGGGACCATGACTCCTGGTGACCCTGTCCACAGCAGATCTGAGGCTCGCCCTACCCTACCATCTCTGCCTGATACCCTCGAGCCCACTGTTGCAGTCACTGTGTGCTCACCCACCTCACTGAGGGTCTTCCTCTCTGTCTCTCCACCCAGCATGACATTCTTTGCCAAGGACCGGCCTCCTCTAGCATCATGCCCAAAGTATGATGACGTCTCACCATCGTTTTCTCCAAGGACCATTCTGGTTTCACTTCCTCCACAATGGACCTTGGTTGTTCTGGCAGTCCATGAGGTACTCAGAGATGACAAGGACTGAGCGGTGCTTCGTTCTGTAAGACGGGGTGTCGCCATGATTCAGAGTCAATTCAAGAGCAAGTCCACCAACCTCATCTTCCCGTCTTACGGTTCTCCGTTACTACTGTGGCTCCTGGTCACCACCGAGCTGATTCCAGCCCCTGTGTGCAGACCACAGCTGCCCTGCAGGGTTTCGAGGCTGTGGCCTTTGAAAGTGGATCACAAGATCTGTCTCCGGAAGTATCTAGCTTTGGATGGATTTGAACCACCACACTTTGGCTAGTAAGAGGACACTTAGCCATTTAACCCAGCCAGGGACTCCTTCGTTTTTTTAATTACTTGTTACTAATAATACTAGAAAGCAATGCCATGATTTGCTGGACCTCTAGTGCATTTTGTTGTTGACAAAGTCCACAGAGGAACATACCCAACTCAACTCATTCATTCCATCCTTGGAATTGTGCACTGTACCTCACCCTCCGTTTCGAGTGTCCCTCCATCGTTAACGCAAGCTCACTGCTTCCTAAGACTTCCATCTAGTCTTTCTGGTTGCCACTGACATTCGGATCGATAGTTCAGAAAAGAGCACAAGCTCAAGGTAAGTATGTTCTCTTTATGAGTTAAGCTAAACTATTGTTTTTAATAATTCTTTAATTTTAATAATACCAAATAATTTGGTTTTAAGAAGACTCCAAGGGATATTTTTAGCTTAAGATTAAAGATTATCTCAAGGTAATAGTTTAGGGGTTCATCCAAGCTTTACTGCTCCAAGAAGTCGAGAGTCCATGAGAATTTGAAATTCTGTTCTGTATTTTCTCATTTTTAATCAGAATCCATCCATGGAATCTTTGATCAAAATGTTGAGGGCACGCACTAGTTCTGGTTGAAGGTGGCAATTGATCGTGGAGGCAGCAGCCACACATCCTACAGCTCTTTCTACCACACGGTGCCAGTGGTTTAAGGCTGGAGAAGGATGGGCAATTTCCTCCCCTGTGATTTCAGCCTCTGAAAACCTGCTGACAGGTCAGCTATGAGTCGGTTCCCTCTCCAGGCTATACAGCAACAGTGTTGTAAGAGCTACGGTTCCGATCACACCCTACGGAAGAGGCACTGATATGCTCTCCATGTTTCACATGAACAAATGACTGTGTTTTCCAACATCCTTTCATTCTGCTGGAGATGTGGCTCCGACCCTTTCAAAGGTTCTCACGGGGCCTTCCATCTCTCGGCCTCACGCAGTGCCCACCTACCAGGGGTTCCTGAGTGTCATCTTGTGCTTGCCATTGTCATAGCTACGAAGGCAGCAGGGCGTGCCCTATGCTTGGGGTGTCTTCCCCATCTGTCTCACTCCTGTTCACTCTTCGGGACCTGGCCACTCCTTCCCCCAGGAAACTTTCCCCAGATGTGCCAGCAGGGCTGAGGGTCTCTTGGATTCTCCCGCAGGTTTGGGGCTCCCTCCTCAGCACTTGGGGTCTGTGGCAATCACTTGCTCTCTCTCTGTCACTCCATTGAGATCAAAACTCTCTGTAGCCTGGAAGTAAAGTTGATCCTCAAACAATTGGGCGTAGGAGAGCCAAAATGGGAATATAAGTTACAGTATTTATTTATACATGGATATTTCTTTTCTCAAGAATTTTGAGTATTTGCTCACAATGTCTCTCTATGAGCTGAGCTATTTGCAAGGTGGATTAGCATCACCTGGGCTTTAAGCAGACACTCCAAACACTAGAGTTCATCACACCCAAACGCTAGACTTCATCACACCCAAACACTAGAGTTCATCACACCAGCAAGTCAGGGAAAATCAAGCGGGCCCTGAAATGTCAAACCACGTGGTTCAAAGGTCAACTGTACATCTTTTGTCTCTGTTTCCAGGCTAGGCACAAGGTGAGTGCCCACTAAGTATTTGTTGGCTTCTTCACAAGGACACTGCTCCTGATGGGGTGGGCTGGCTTGTCCACCAGGGTGTCCCTTACAAGGCCTGACCACCTCTCACAGACTGGAGTCGTCTGACCAGCTTGCAGAAGCACGTTATGGGCAGGAGAGCAAAAAAGGCCTTGAGGTGGGCATGCCCGGGGTTTGGAGGAAAGCTGAGGGACGGTGTGGAGGGAGCAGAGGGAGAGAGAGGAACTGGCCCCAAGTGAATGGGAAGGTTAGCAGAGCAGATGCTGCCTGGGACGGACAGCCTGGCCTCCAGTACTCGATGAGTGGGAGTCCCAAAAGTGAATTCACCACAAGGAGGGGAAGGGGCGCTCTGGGAGCTGAAGATGGCTAAGGCTCAACAGCTAGCCCAAAGATCAGAGGTTCGAGCACACCCAGAAGCACTCTGGGATGAGGCCTAGTGATTGGCTTCTGAAAAAGCAGCCCTTAAGAGCTCTATGGAGGGCAGGATAGGTCAGAGTTCAGGTCTGTTCATACTTGACTTGACAGCCCTTAACAACAACAGCCTGGAGCTCAGTTCTACTTTCACACCCAGGGGGTTACCAAGTGTCGGAATCAACTTGATGGTAACTTATTTTGAAGGGAAGCTACTGAACCCAGACAGATACCAAAGGGAAAAGACAAGTCCACACTGTAGGGCCAGTCACATTCTGCCCGGTGTTCAAGACTGTCCCACACAGCCTCACACTCTCTCTGCCCCTGACTTGGAGGAGAGGAAGTCCTCCCCTGCGGGCTGCTGGCTTCTGCTCCCTGCACCAGCCCCACCCTGGCCAGGCACCCAGAGACTCAGCCAAGGCCCTCAATGCCCTGTCTCAGCCACCTAGAGCCGCTCTAACAGAAAACTGCAAGTGGGTGGACTGAACAGAAAAGTATTCTCTCAGCTGGGAGAGAAGTCTGAACTCAGCATGCCAGCCCCAGGGCAAGGCTGCTCCCTGTAGGCTCTCAGGAACCTTCTTGCACCTTTCTTCCTCAGGGACTCCCGTGTGACTGGACATCTCGGCTTGCTCCTCTGTGCCCAATCTGCTCTTTAGCTCTAATCTCGGACGAGATGGATCTAGGAACACACACTAATCCTGTCTCGGTGCATAACACAGACAGCCCATTCCCAAATGGGATTTAACCACAAACAGGTACAAAGGCGCACTGAACCCACTGCCAGTCCAGTCAAGTCCAGTGTACGCTCACCTCTGCCTGCTACTAAGAGTGAGTCCTAGGAGAGCCACTGCCTCAACTCTCTCCCACAGAGCAGCTGGTGGATTTGAACTGCTGATCTTTTCGTTAGTGACCCAATACGTAACTCCCTGTGCTACCACGGCCCCTAATCACAGCAATGCTATTGTTGTTGGGAGCGTTGGGTCAGTTCTGACTCACAGTGACTCTATGTACAACCAGGGAAGGGCTGCCCAGTGCCCTCAGCCTCAGCCCCTCTGCTGGGCCACGCCCACGGCTACAGCCACGATATTCCTCCTTCTCATCGGCTTCTTCCCCTTTTTTGCTGACCCTCTCTCGGTCTGAGCTTGATGTGTTTGTCCAGGGCTTGGCCTCTTGGTAAAATATCCAAAGTATGTGAGACCAAGTCTCAACCTCCTCATTCCTCTGGCCACACCTCTTCCAAGATTCATGTGTTTGTCCTTTTGGTGGCCTATGGTACAAATTTAGGGAGCTTTGGTGGCTTAGTGGTAAGGAGCTGTGCTGCCACCCCAAAGGCATGCAGTTCGGATCCAACAGCTGCTTCACAGAGAAAGATGGGTAATCACCTCCCTTGCCATTTACTGCCTCTGAACACCTGCTAGAAGGTCAGCTACACGTCAGTTCTGATGCGATGGCACATAATACTGACAACACGGTGTTTTCAACATTCCTCGCCAACACCGCAGTTCAAAGGCATCGATTCTTCCTGGGTTTGAGGTACAATTCTGTCCACAATGGAGGATCTTGTCCACAGAGCTCCTCAGGCACCACGCTCTGTGAGACTTGAGCGTGGAGGAGCACACTGAATGTCACTGGGATGTGTCTTCAAAGAACAAGGAGAAGAGAGAGTGGGAGGAGAAAAGAGAGGACTCACCTGCATGCACCTGTACACCCACTTGCACACGCATCTGCATATCCACCTGCACACACCTGCACGCATCTGCATATCCACCTGCACACACCTGCACACAGCTGCACATCCACCTGCACACCCACCTGTGCACACATCTGCACACCCACCTGCACACCCACCCGTGCACACATCTGCACATCCACCTGCACACCCACCTGTGCACACACCTGCACACCCACCTGTACACACATCTGCACATTCACCTGCACACCCACCTGCACACACCCTGCACACCTATCTGCACGCATCTGCACATCCACCTGCCTCCTTTCTCCCTCTGTTCAGCCTTTGTCCTCCTCATTCCCAGCCCAAACCCCTCTCCAAGGCTTCCCTCCTGTGTGTGCAGACAACTGAACAACCCCTGCCTCGACCTCGGCTGGATTTCCTTTGCTGACTGGAGAGGGCTCGGTCTCAGAGTGCTGAAAACGGACATAGTTTATTCCTGAAACCTTCCCCTCCACCTCCCGGTGCCGCTCAGCCTACACAAGCCATCTCTGTTTCATCTGTGAGGTCCTTTCCCCTGGAAAAGGCCGCTGCTGCTGGGACCTTCTGCAAGACATCGCTTCCATAGGACACTCCCCTCCTGCTCCAGGCACTGGACGCCCCTCTTTTCAGCCTCATGGGAGGATCCATTTTGCTGCCATTTTGAGTCACATTTATAGAAAAAACAAAAATGGATGGTGATGATGGGATTGCCACCAAGAGTCAAATGGACCCAGAGGGGGCCTCTTGGGCCTTCTGCTTCAATGGAGAAATTCCATGGTCTTGGTCTTGACCTTGGCTGCAGGCAGCAGCTGATGGGTTGCTGCTGTTCCGTGTGTCTCCATGCAGAGCTGAGGCCCTCTGAATGAGGACTTCCATTCTCACTGACCTGTCAGTGCTGTTTTCTTGGGGGATGCCAAACAGAGGGGTGTGCTCACTCAGCGTGGCTGTCGACAGGTTCTGGGAAGAAGTGGGATGGGTTAGGGAGGTACAGTTGGACGCTGTCCATGCAAACTCGCTCAATGGACCCCCTGAACCCACAACTTCTGAAAAGCCCCAAGATGCAGAAGGGTGGATGGGTGGTCTGGAGTTCTGTTGGATGCATGAGGCTGGGCTGGGAGTTGCCTGAAGAGGGCTGAGTAAGAGTTAGGCTGGGTAAGGGGGGGCTGGGCTGGGCTGGGTAAAGGTGGGTTGGACTGGGCTGGCTAAGTGGGGGCTGGGCTGGGCTGGCTGAGGGGGACTGGACTGAGCTGGGAAAGGGTAGGGGAGGCTGGGCTGAGCAGGGTGGGCTGAGCTAGGCTGTGGAGATTGGGCTGCACTCAGCTGAACTGCACGAGTCCAGGTGAAGGCCATCCTGGTCCAGTTAAGAGCTGTGGTGGAGCCCATTTGGTCTATGGTTTGAATTTGAAGCTGGAGATGGATTGAGAAGGACGCGGAGTCTGAAGCAGAGCGAGGCATGGCCTCCACACCACAGATTTCTCATTCAAAGGGCGACTCCCCTCAGCTCTGCTGGGCGCCCTAAGCATATGGACTTTGAAAAGAATTCAGTAAGAAGAAAGGAAAACAATAAACAAAGATCCTGGAGGGTCGAGGGGGCGGGGAGCTGGTTCTGGAGTAGAGGTGGGCCTAGGGCAAAGAACACTGCCAAAAAGCACGCAACTTCTAAGACAGGCTAGCGGGAGCCGGGGAGGCCCAGCATGGGGGCGTCCAGCGCAGCTGCACTTGAAGGACTTGTCCTGAGGCACATCTGTGTCAAGTTCAGCATCAAGGACCAAATGTCCTGCAGCCCTCAGCGGCAACCCACAGCCCTCCTGGGACAACCATCTGTCCCGGTCCTTCAGAAACCCAAGAGCCTGCTGCCAACCTTCTCCCGCCAGCTCAGGTCACTGCGTGGCTGTGAGGAGCCACTGAGCCAGCTCCAGCTCTCGGCCACCCGGGAACAAGAGAGCGTGACCCTGTCTGACCCTGCACCGTCCTCACAGACTCTGTGACACCTGCTAGTGTCGTTACCATGTCAACCTAGCTCTTTGAGGTCCATCCTCTTTTTCACTCACCCTCGACTTCTCCAGAATGGTATGTTATTCCAGAGACCGGCCTATCCTAGTAAGACACCCAAAGTGTATCAGGCAAAGTGTCCCCACCCTGGTCTGTAAGGAGCATCCTGTACCGCTGCCAAGATGTTTGTCTGAGGATGCGAAACCCCAGCAAGAACACACCATCCATGTCCATTCCTCGGGTGATTAAGTCATGGATTCCAAGATAGACGTGTTTGTCCTGCTGGCCGTCTACACATACTCAGCGTCACCAGGACCAGAGCAGAGAGTTATCACATCTTCGTCAGTCACCCTGATGCCGACTTTAACACACGTCTGAAGGAACTAAAAAGACAATGGGGTCAGGGCCACGCTGACCTTGAAACGACATCCTTGCTCTCCAGCACTTTCGGGTGGTCCTGGGTGGCAGCTTTCCCTCGGGCAATGTGCCAGGTCTGGACCACTCTGCGATTCCAGGTCTTCTCACCCCGCCCTCCACAGCCATGCGGAGTCACATACAGCACCCCACGACTGACAGCTGCCTAGCACGCTCAGATGATGAGGGTGCGCTTTCTACCCGGGGGGCAGGTTTTCTTGTTGAAGTTCAGGCTGTCAGTACATTGATGAAGGCAGCGCGACTCTGCCCTTGAGTAAACCTGAATCTTTTCACCTTCCAGGTCTGCTGTCCAGCCTAAATGCTAACGACCTTGGCGGCTGCCAATGTGCAAGGACTCCCACTGTCTGCTTGTGCTGCTGGTGGAGTTTGGCATTTGCCCTCCCGCCTCCGAGGCCTGGGATGAGGCTCGGCAGCCCCCCTCCAGGGCTGATACCAGACATTATTTAGGGTTTGATCTTTAGCTGACACAATCGTACTCATGCACACCCAGCAGCCTTAATTGATGGAGTGAAATCCAATCAGGAAGTGTGGGCGCCCCAGAGGACTCATAACACAGATTGGCAATGGGGCATGAGACAATCAATCAATCAGTTCATCTGCATGCGTGCGCATCCCCTCTTCCCATGCCCCCCCCTCCCCCAGTTCAGCCCGAGGCTATGAGCTGTAAAGATCTCAAACATGGCCTCTCCCTCTCTGCCACCACGTTGGAATCGATTCACAGCCGACCCTCAGGTTTGCAAAGACTGGAAAGATGATGTTTCTGAAACCCCCAAACCACATCAAAATACGACATTCTTAAAATGAAAAATCAAAACAGATGTGTGACAAGGTCAAGTCCATATCCACAACATGTTTGTCTGAGGATGCTAAACCCCAGCAAGAACACAGCCGACCATCCATGGCCACTCCTGGGGTGACTAATTCATAGATGCCACATATCACCCCAGAACTGGTTCCAACATCAGACATCAGTGGGCTCACAGGGTACCTTTCTCCTCACCAACCAGACCCCACTGCTGGGAGCACACGTCCTCGCTGCTTTGAAAGATGCTTCTTCCTGCAGGAGCTCCAAGGCTGAGAAATGGCACATGGAACATTCTCCTTATTCAGCAGTGAAATACCCAGAAGCTCTGATGTATAAAGAAAGAACAGTTCCACACGAGACAACCTGGGCATCAAGAGGGATTGAAGTTCTTCTTGGCTGCCAACTTCTAAAAATGACACTCCCTCCAAGCTCACACATTTGGAGACGACTGTGCTGGTTGGAGATGGGACGCCTTCAACTCCAGCTGTTCCTGCAGAAGGAGCTGACTAGGAGTCCAGCCGTGAGAAATGGGGAGTGTCCCTTCCCTCCCACTCTTCATCGTTTGAGGTATCACTTACAGCCGGTAAATGCCTCACGTTTTAAATGCATGGCCATATGAATTCTTGCTATTCAGCTACCACTGAAAGATCCTTGGTGAGGCAGTGGTTAAACCCTCGATTGTTAATGGAAATGTCAGCAGTTCAAATCCCCTAGCCGTTCTGAAGAGGAAAGCTGTGACAGTTGACTTCTGTAGATTTACAGCCTTGGAAATCTTGGGAAAGACTGACAGCCTCTGGGGCAGTTCTGTCCCGTGGAGTCACAATGAGTCAGAATCAACACACTTGGCAACAGGTTTGGTGTTTGCCTTGTTTTGCTCTATGTACCAAGGTGACCACCTTCCCAACTGAGACCCAGGGTGCTTCCTGCCTTCCCGAAAGCTCTCTTCTCCCCTCCTAGGCAGAACCACCTCCCCTAGACTACAGGCAGCAGCCAGCAGTCTTATTTCTATTATCACAGGTTTCGTTCACCTGCTCCTAAGTTCACGTTACAGAATATTGCAATGTGCTCAGCCTTGCCTGGCTTCTTTCATACAACATAACCCTTCTGACAGGGATTTATAACATCAGCAGCAATTTAATTTTTATATACCTTTTTTCTTGATGCATAATATTTCATTCTATGAATACATCTTAATCTGTTAAACATAACATTATTAATGATTTTTTTAAGCTAGACTCGATGGCACTTAACAACATCAACAACAACATAGAGAGAGCTCTGTGGGCCTGGTGGAGAGAAAGTTATGCTACTAAGTCAGAGGTGGGTGATTTTTATGTGCAGCCCTGAGGCCTGGCTTTAATTGGTTTTGGTCAAACATTCTTCTAAGTGTTCTAGCACTGGTCTGTCAATTTTCTGTACAGAGGCAACTCATGGTTGTTGTGAAGCTGAACACTGTGACACTGATGTATCAAATGAGATACTGGTTACCTATGGTGGACGGTGTTTGGTGGATAGTATTTGTTCCTCAATTAAAACAAGCTTGGAAGCAGGAACGGCATCCACTTCCAAAACAGCTTGACTCCAGAAACTCTGTGAACTTGGAGAACAGGGGACTGTTCTACTCCACCCTATAGGGTCTCTATGAGTGAGAGTTTGCTCTCATTATGGGTTTGCTTTTTGATAATTTATTATGAAGATGTCTATATTAACCACGCAGACTGTAACTTGACTTTGCTGTCCATGCATTTTGCACGGCCTCAGTGTTATCTTAGACTGGGTCCCTGTGCACGGAGAACTGGGGTGGACTTTGGGAGGTAAATGCTGGAGGCTGCAGGATTCTGGACTTGAATGCCAGTAGGGCATCCAGCTTCCTGGACTGTGTTGTCGTAGACATGGACCACCCAGATCTGCGGTTCCCTTTTAAAAGAGGCTCTCAGAGGACTAATCCACGGGGTCTGAGACTTGCTGGTTATCACACACAGTCGTGGCTGTCAGTCTGCTATCTCGTCAGAAGGAAATGGATCCAAGCTTCAGCAGAAAGAATTTCATTTAGATGCAGAAGACTTCCTGGTATCTCAGGATATTAAACTCTGGGATGAATGATGACCATCCGCAGAGCTTCCTCATGCAAAGAACATGGAAAACAAAATGCACTCTTGGTGCTGAAGGGGGGTGCGTGCACTCTGGCTGAGAGGGGGTTCCCGCAGCCAGCGTTTTCATGAGGACTTGGGGGTCAGGGAGCCTCAAGCTCAGTGGTGGGGGGTTGGGGTCTTCTGGAGATACCCATCCTGACCGTAGGCATCTGATTTCCTGGCTTGTCTCATTACCTGTGTGTTAGCTGTTAGGAGCAAACATGGTCAGGGTCAACTCAATGAATGACTAAAATCAGCATTTTTGGGGAAAACTACTTGAAAGGGAAAGTATTTTGGTCAATAGTTCAAGTGAGCATGGTGAAAAGACAGCAAGACACAGAACCATCTAGAAGGTGTACCTACTGGTGCTGGTGGCAGGCAGCATCCTGGGGAAGGAAGGGGGTCTAGACACATGGGTGGCAGAGGCAGGAACCCCCAGACCCGCCAGCAAAGCTCCTCCTGCCATCAATCAGAACTTGGCACCAGTTCCTGCCTCCCTGCCACTTTATCTTTTTAAAAAAAAATGGTTATTTGAGTGAAAATCTACAAATTGGGTTTCCATTCATTCATTTATTCATATCTTGCGATCTCACATTAACTAAAACACCCTTCCTACTTCCTCCCTGTGAGTCTCACTTCCATCAGTCCTTCTATTCTCCCCTCTCCTGGGTTCTTATCCTCAGGCAAGTGTCACCCTTTGATCCTATATGGTTGCTTGTTTAAAGGAGTGCCTGCTGGTATTGTTTACCTTTTAGGCCTATTTATTATCTGGCTGAAAGTTGAGCCACAAAGTTTTGTTCCAAGTCTGAAGGGTGACCCAAGCTGTATTCTTGGGGGTGGGAGGTGTGCTGTTTCATCTGTCTCTCTCAGACCAGCAAGCCTGACTTTTCCTGGGCTTTTTCACTTTGTACCACATCTCCCTGCTCTTGCCAGCATTCCATTTACAGTGACCCATGGTGGTAGCCAGGCACCACCTAGTCCTTGTGGTCTACCTGTTTGGTGGTTCCTGACTCGGGACCCTGGTGGTAGAATCCATCCCTGACACAGGCAGCGGGCCTAGAATTCTACAGCATTCTAGAACATCAACAACAAGGGGTTTTGAGACCATAGATGTAGTATATGTACGTTGTTGTTGTTGGTGTGTTTACAAGTCGGAGCTGGCCTATAGCAGACCCTCTAGAAGGATTTCAGAGGCAGCAAATCTGGTGGGAGGAGATTGCCTGAGTTTACTGCAAAGCAGCATATGAATTTGAATTGCGTATTTTGGGAATATATATGTATATATTTACTTATTTTTATTTTTTACTATATTTATCACACACACACACACACACACACACACACACACACACACACACAAGGGAACTCTGGTGACTTAGTGATAGACTGCACTGCAATCCCAAAGACATGCAGCTCAAATCTACCAGCTTCTCTGAGGGAGAAAGAGAGGCAATCTCCTCCCATGCAATTCACTGCCTGCTGGGGGGTCAGCTATGGGTCGGTTCCAGCTTGATGGTGCACAACAAAAACATATATATGTGTATGTATATGGGTATGTATATATGTGTGTGTGTGTATATATTTATATTTATATTTATATTTATATTTATATTTATATTTATATTTATATTTATATTTATATTTATATTTATAAAATCAGTTGGCCTAGTGGACAGAAAGAGTCATGCTCCCAAGACAAAGGTGGGTGACTCTAATCCGCAGCCCTCAGGCCTGCCTTTATTTGTTTTTGGTGAAATATTCTTCTAGGTCATATAGCCCTGGTATGTGCACTTGCCGTACAGAAGCCAAACACTGTGACACAGATGTGTCAAATCGAGAATGGTCACCCATGTGGACAGTGTTGGGTGGAGCTCCCTGATTAAAACAAGCTTGGAAGCAGGAGTGGCATCCACTTCCGTAATAGCTTGCCTCTGGAAACCCTATGAACCTGGAGAAAGGATGACAGTTATACAGGTGTCCAGGTCTTTTATTCATAGGGTCGCTATGAGTCGCCTCCAACTCAACGGCACTTAACAACAACATGTATGTATGTATGTATGTATGTGTATATATATGTGTGTGTATGTGTATATATATATATATATATGTATGTATATCTGTATACACACACATATCGGCACATTCACTGGCATCCCTTATTTACTGCCCTTCTCTTGACTGCACTCACAGAGACTGCATGGTTTATGGCACAGAGACTGCATGGTTACAGCTGAAGGTTTATGGCAACTCTGCATTGAGCAAGTCTACTGATGTCACTGGCCCATAGTATGTGCCCACTTCATGTCTTTATGTCCCATTCTGGTAACCTTTGAAATAGTCAAGCTTTTTCATGACTCCCTTGTGCACCTAACAGAGTACAGTGCAGTCAACAGAACTTCTTTATGCTGGTGGGGGACTTGGGCTTTGTTTCAGACTTGACTGCGGTGGTCCAGACCGAGCCCTCACTATCGCTGAGATGTACCCGTATGTCTCACGTGTAAGGTGACTGGTTGGAGCAGAGCTTCAACAGTGGTCTGGGTGCTAGCCATGTGCTGACCCACTGAATCCTGGAAACTCTCTACGATTGGACATGGGGGCTGTCCTTGATGGACAGACAGAAAGGAGCCTTTTCTGAGAAGCTTCTTAGATGTGATCAAAGTCTGTTTCCAAACCAATCACCAAGTGTTCTTCGGAGTAATTGACTTGGACACTGAGGGCTGTGGAACAGGGAGGCACGAGACCAAAAGCATCCATCAAAGTGACTGTTTTCCAGAAATTGAGAGAAGACAAACTGATGGACTAAACCTTAAGCTGTGCAAGTCCACAGTGGAAGTTTCCAGACAGAGTCAAGGTCCATAATGTGGCCTACTGTTTTCCAAACCCCTTTCCCAAGCCCAGGGACCTTTGGGGGGTGGAAGCAGAGGCCTGTCCATCTGTCCATGCTTCTCAGGAAGAGTCCGTGTCTCTATGAGGCTACTTTAGGAATCTCACCCCAGCTCTGTGGCCGATCCCCAGCCCACACCCACGAAGGCCAGCTCCTGTGTCTGAACGTGGGCCCCGTGGCCAGCTTCAGCGGCCACGTTCAGGACTCAGCCCACTCTGCACACAGGCACGTATCTAAGACAGCTTCACTGAGCTCCCAACGGCGGTATTTGCCTTTCATTATCTCTAACACAATTCACCTTTTCAAACATTAAATGTATTTCTTTACAAAGGATTGGAAGTGGAAAATATTAAAGCTCGCCCTATTAGCTAGATGCTCAAGCACTGAGAAGTGTGGGGATAGTGAAATTAAACTCAGCTGGAGATGCTTCGGGAAAGGCGGTTCAGGGCCAAGGCCGGCTCCCCTCGGAAGGAAGCTGAGTGCTCGCTCGGGTCCGAGCTGTGCAGTAGACTGTGGCCTCGCTTGTGTCAGCAGAAGAGCAGACCACAGACCGGCAAGGGGACACTCCCAGTTTGATTCACAGGAAGGGACCCAGGGCACCACTGGTGAGTGCTCGCCTGCCAACCGACAGGCAGCTCTGTCGAACACTCTAGGGGCCTGCTGCAGTCAAGAGGTCGGCCTAGAAAACTCTGTGGGCAGCTGTGTCTGTTGCATGGGGTCACTTCGAGTTGGAATCAACGAGAAGATTCCATGTGGGTTTCTTTGGTGGTGCCTTGGTTAGACACTGGGCTGCTACCTGCAAGATGGGAAGTGTGAACACACCCCGCTACTCCAACGGTTTAAAAAGCAGTGGTCACCTGCCCCGCAAATGGTGAGCCAAGAACCCAGCAGGCCGGCTCTCCTCTGCCTCCTGGTCACCACTGTGAGCCCTATAACCTGACAGCATCAGCGGCAGTGTGAGGTCTGGTACTGAGTGAGGCTCTCACACCCCAGAGGGGAAACAGGCCCTGCTGGGGACGAAAGGTGCATCCAGGGCTGGACTCCATCAGAAGCCCTAGTGTCCACACCACCTTGCTCTGCCTGCCCCTCTCTGTGCCTCAGTTTCTCGTCCTGTCCTTGGTCTAGCTTCAGGGCCTGATGCGGAACAGATGGGGAAGGGAGCGGAGAGCCCACTCTGACCACTCCGAGGCCCCAGACCCCTTTGGCTAAGCCAGGCCCCTCGAAACATTGGCCACATCAAGCCACAGTCAGGGCCCCACTGCTGGTGGAAAAGGAACGCTGCAAACTCCACCAACTTCTCCTCGAAAACGAAGGAAATGTTTACACTGGAGCCCATCAGCGGGCGGGGTCGGCTTGGCGGCCATCAGGAATGTAAACTTTCTCAGCTGATTAATCATCTTGTCTGGCTTCTTGGCTGCAGAAGAGCTTTCTTTCCCTTCTCTCTTCTCACTTGTCCTCAGACTTGCTGGGTGTCCCTGTGCCAGCAAGACAGAGACAACAGTGCCCATCAGATGGTTTAGCCCAGCTCGGATCACCCAGAGACTGGGGGAAAAGCTAGCCAGACCTGCGTGCAGGGGCCAGAGGTCCTAAACAACTGCTAAATAACTGGGAAGAACAGACAGACCCTCCCATCAACTCCTGGACGCTCACTCACCCAGCCTCGGTTTTCTAAGGTCCCTAAGAGTCCCAGGCATGAGGGGCCCAACGAGGGCTTAGTACCCCATAAGGAGGGACACGAGGCCATGGCATCTCCACTCACAAGGCAGGACTTCCCTGAGCTGGTGCCAGCTAAGCCAGACCAAGAACTAAGAAGAGATCAAGCCAGCTGCATCCGGTCAACAGTGGCTCGTGGTGACATCATGTGTTTCAGAGCAGGTTTGTCCACCACGGAGTCATCAGGGGCCATTCTCAACAAGGAAGGACAGCATGGGCCACAGGACAGAGCTTTGCTAGACAAGGCCACCAGCAACATCAGGTCATGGCTGTGTTCCATGAAGAAGGGTGTCATGCACTGCAGATGAAATTTCCACCTGCAGCGAGATCTAATGGGACTTGGAGACAGGACTGGAAAGGTGGGAAGAGGGAGGCCAGCAAGAGAAGATAAATTGTCTCGAAGTTCTTAATTCCATGGAAATTAGGTCATCATCCCCCTTGTCTCTTGTGGGGACTGCTAGGGTCAGCTCTGGAGGGATGGATAATCCCAGAAATGCTTAGCCAAGGATAAGGAACATGAAGAAACCAGTCCTTGACTGAAATATGGGAAGAAAGATGAATCCAGGGCAGTCGCACCACCTTGGTGGTCACGAGAAGGCCATCCATTACACACAGGACGTGTGGGGCGTCAGAAGGAATGAGCTGTCTCGCTCTCTGAAGGAGAAGCATGTGTGGCTGAGGAGATGCATCAAACAGGCTTGGCAAGCGGGGTCAGCATCGGGGCGCACCTGAAGGGTCGCCCCTTCTGAAATATGACCAGCAGTGAGGGAAGCCATCGGCGAGAGGGAAGTAACGACGCTTGGATTGGTTTTCCGGAAGGCTGTCCCGTGGGCTCTTGAGCATACAGTGGGTGATGATGTTGATGGAAGCCATGTCAAGGTCAGGGAATCGCTGTCGGAGCTACTCGGGGTGACATCTGTCCTCATGTGATGTCCTCCCTGCCCGGGGACCTCTGCTGACCCAGAGTGGGTGGATACCTAGTGTCATCAGGACACTGTCTCCTGGGGCACAGCTGTGCCGTTAGTGCACTGAGGCAGAAGCAGCCTTTCTACAGGGCTTGGCCCAGGCTTTCCCACAGCCGTACCTGGAGACCCTGCCTCCCCCAAGCCCCGGGCTACGTTGCAGCCAGCAGCCAGTTGTTTGTTGTTGTTGAATGCTATCAGGCACATTGTGACCCCATCCTACAGAGCAGGACTCGCCAAGGGTGTTAACTTTATGGGGAAAGACGGGATCCTGCGCAGGGCGAGTTGCTGAGTGGGCTGCACAGGGGACCACTGCACCAGCAGAGGCGTTGCGCACAGCAGCCAGGGGCCCTTTAAAGGCACCGGTTGACCATCTCTCTCTACTGAATTCTCCAGTGGCTCAGGGATTTGCAGGAAGGCTCCCCTGAGATAAAGTCCTATGTCTTTAATTAGATGAGACCCTAGTGCTCCATCACCCAGAAGGTAGCTTATTAGAGTCTCCAAAGGGGGTGAGTGTTAACAACCATGGTTACAGTAATGAATAAGCATGAAATTGGTGGCTTAAAATGTCAGGAAGTTATGCTCACTTTTCTGGAGACCAGAAGTGCACATTTTTCCAAGAAAGTCAGTTCCTAGAAAGAATTACTAGAACAGGAAAATGGGTACAGAGAAGAGATTCCTGGGGTGGTGTATCCTCTGGGGATCCCTTCAGACACAGTTATGACATGTTTTTCAGATGAGGGTGTGAGGTACTGAGACATCAGGCCACTCAATTGTTAAGTGTCCAGGAAGTCTCTAGCCAGCTAATGTGGCCTTTGCAACCACCCGAGAAACAGGTTTTGCTGTCAGAGAGGGCTGCCACGGGCCCCAGTTCTGTGCAGGGCGTCCTCAACACCAGCATGGCACCTGACACCACTCAGGACTCGAGCCGTCGGATTGGAAGCCACCCAGAGCTGAGTCTCCACAGGGCTTTCAGACGTTGTAAACTGCCCGAGAGGAAACTGTCCACCTTTCTTTCACATAGCAGATGGTGGATTTGAACTGCCGGCCTCTGGGTTGACAGTCCAACTCCTTCCCCACTAGAGCTTCCTAGACACACCATAGCTCAGTACCAGGTCACAGGGATCCTGTAGGACGCCACAGGGCGGCACAGCCGCATGCTTTCCAAGGCTGCCATCTTCACAGAGGCCGATTTTCCTGTCTTCCCTCCTCAGAGCAGCTGGTGGATTCAGACGACCCACCTTCCGGTTAGCAGATTAGCACTTTAACCACTGTGCGACGGCACCTCCCCAAAACGTCTACTGCTATTTAGTTATTTCAATTCATGACAACATTTCAAAGCATAACAAGAACAGACCACTTCATCCGTCTCCCAGGGAGCAGCTGGCAGATTGCAGACACCACCTCTCAGAACACACGAGGCCACCAGGGCTCCACCAGACACAGCTCCCCTCGCTGCTGAGTCTGTTCCCACCCATGGTGACCCTCTGCCAGGGCTTAGAGGACGGAATCCAAAGCAGGAGAAATCAGCCCTCTTCTTCTCGTGGAGAACCATCTAACACAGGCCACGCAACGCCACCAAGGCTTCTGCCTGACACACAGTAGGCCAAAAACACTGCTCGCCCCAGTCAGCACGTGCACTGAGGAACGTTTGTGTAATCCTCTATCCTCACGGGCTCCACTGACTGCAGCGCGTCCAGCAGCTAGATGCATTGATCTTTACTGCAGATCATTTTTGTTAATAAATGATACATACATTTTCTCATCCTAATTGGCTAAATATTATTTATTGCCGCAATTAAAATGAAGTTGTGTAAATGAGTGCAATTTTAAGTCTTGACACAGCAGTAACATCCATTAATGTTGCTCTGTCTTGCTGGGGCTCCTCAGAATCCAGCTGTCCTGCTCCCCACAGACCTCACAATGGCAAAGTCACAGGATGTTTGAACTTGAATCCCCTGGAAGACTGTCTTGTAGCTTTGTTGTGCCAGGCAGGGAAGTTAAACTATTATAAGGGTTTTCAAAGAAACACAACAATAGGGTAGAGGGAGGAATGGATAGATTCAGAGAGAGATTGATCCTAAGATAAACAGTTATAGAGCTAGATGGACAACAAATAGATAACAGATGGATAGCTTACAGAGACAGTGGGATAGAGAAACAGACAATAGATGACAGAAAACAGATGGATGGGTTACAGAGATAGTGGGATAGAGAAACAGACAATAGATGACATAGAAAACAGATGGATGGGTTACAGGAATAAGTGGAAAGATAATAGATTGATAGGTAGAAAGATAGATAGATAGATAGATAGATAGATAGATAGATAGATAGATAGATAGATAGATAATAGCTAGATTAGATAAATAATAGATAATGGGTGGGTGAATGGATAGACAGACAGATAGATAAATGGATTTCTTTTCAAGAATAATCTCTCACACTCTCCCAGGTCTGCCAAGTCTGAACTTGACAGGACATGCACACTCTAGAAATACATTTAGAGACAACAATACAGACGTGAAACAATTTCTTCTCAGAAACCTCTCAGGACCTACAACTAAGTGGATGAATCCACCTACATCTTCCAGGGTCATCTCCTTTAATTGACGTCCACTGTAGACTAGTAGTTGGCCTGGACAAGTTAACATATAAAATAAACCCTGGCACAACAAGGACAAGTTAACATACAAAACAAATCCTGGCACAACCAATCTACAGCCAGCCAGACTCAGGGAAGGGAAGAGTGCGTGATGTGGGTTCCCTGTTTTTGAACCAGAGAAGTCAACCCGTTCACCTTCATCTACCCACTCCTCCACACATGCAGCCCTCCACTTATCCCATAAATACTTACTGACAAGAGAACAATAGTAACTGCTTCCCTGCATATAGGTCCACACCATCTTCCGGGTCAAAAAGAAAACAATCCCCACTCTCCCCAAACTTCCTCCTTCCTGACCCCCTGCTCTGTGCAAACCAGGCACTCCTGTCTCCTGCCTCTCACACAGGGTCTCCCTCCTCCTCTCCCACGGAGATGTCGTCGCCTTTTCGGCATCACTGACTCACGCCATCGAAGCCCCCCTCCCACCGCCAGCGGCGTCCCACTCTGGCTTCCCAGCTCTCGTTGGCCCTCTCACTGATGATGCTTCTCCAGCCTCCTCTTCTAGACTACGAGAGTCCTTGAAGAAAGGCGTTTCGTGAACATGTCTTCTGTTCAACAGCACCTGGCATACTTGGAGGCAGCCCAAGATGCTTAAAATGCACAAGGAGCTTAGATTGCCCCACCGACCAAAACGCCTGGGTTTACCATTTATTCATCACAATATAATTACTCCTAGGACAGCCACCATGTGCCAGGGACCAGGGCAGGCAGGCAGGCCACGATCCAGTCAGTGGCTGTGCTACAGAGCTAGCTCAGAGTGTGGCCTCGAAGCAAGTGGCCCCATCCACCTGGGGGGCTAAGAGGAGGCACAGAGGAGCCCTAGATCCAGGTCATATGTGACTGTGTCTGGGAAGAGGTGGACATGACATTGAATGTTAACTCTCCTATAAAGTTACCTTGTTCTCTTAGGCATCTGAGTCACCACCTCAGAGCCTTCATGTCTACCCTCCATTGGATTATTATTATTATACATCACAATCTTTAAAAGCTATAGTCAATGTTGATTTCTAGATGAACTGCTATTATAGAAACAACAACTTTGAGAAGGGTTCTTATTGTTTTGTTGTTAAGTGCCATCTAGTCGTAGGTGACTCAGTGGCCCTATGAACAAAAGTCCTCAACATGTGCATACGTGACTTACTCCAGGTCCATAGGGTTTCCGGAGGCAAGCTATTTCAAAAGTGGATGCCACTCCTGCTTCCAAGCTTGTTTTAACCAGGAAGCTCCACCAAACACTGTCCACCCTGGGTAACCATTATCAGATCTGACATATCAGTGTCACAGTGTTCAGCTTCACAGCAACCACAAGTTACCGCTGTACAGCAAGTGGACACACAAGGGCTACTTGACCTAGAAGAATGTTTGATGAACAAAAATTTGAAACAGACCGTAGGGCCACAATTAGTCACCCACTTTTGGCTTGGTAGCATTGCTTTTGGTCTACTAGTCCAACTGGTCTCTCTCCGTGCTGTTAAGTGCTGTCAAGCTGTAGGCGACTCATAGTGACCCTATGAATGAAAGTCCTCGACACTTGCATGTGTGACTTTCAGCCTTCCTCCAGGTAAGCCACACAAAAAGGGATCCATTGGGGTCATTCTCAAAGACACAAGGGCCTGAGATTAGGTGTTAGGTGCCACTGAGTTGCCAACCACTCCAAGTCACGTGAGCCTCGTCCCCTTCTGTGCACCCCTCTGACCTTGGCCACACTCGAGCCCACTACTGTGGTCACTGCGTCAGCCGTCTGGGCCAGAGTCTTCCTCTCTTTCACTGACCTTCTACCTCTCCCTGCAGGATGTCTTTTTCCATGGAGTGGTCCGCTCTTGACAAGACAACACGCCCAAACTATGTGAGACAAAGTTGACAGCATCCCTGACTCCAAGAGCATCCTGATGTCACTTCTAAGACAGTTGGCCTTGTTCTCTCGGCCATCAGTGCTCCTCACCAACTGCACATCCGAGACAACGACGACTCTTCTGTGTTCCTTCATCACTGTCCAACTCTCAGATGCGTAGGAAGTGACAGAAAAGACTGTCTCTGAGATCAGGCGCACCTTAGACTTTAAATTACTATCACCACTTTTCAATACTTTGGAGAGGCCTTTGAAAGTCCATTTTCTCAATGATGTTGTTGTTGTTCTGTACCACAGAGTCGGAACCAACCCTCAGCTGACCCTCTGGTGGGTTTTCAGAGGCAGTTAATTGAGTGGGAGGAGACTGCCCATCCTTCTTCCATGGAGCTGTGACATTAGGTGGGGACTGTGGATCCCAAGCAAAAAGGAGCCTTTAGCAACTTCAATCTTCTCTCCATCTGTCATGATTTGGTCTGTGGGTCCAGTGGTGAGGATGTGGGTTCTTCTCACGTTGAAGTGGAGTCCACACTGAGGGCTGCAGCCTTTGCTCTTCTTCGATAAGTGATTCAAGACTCCTTCACTCTCTGCCAACAAGGTGTGTCATGTGCACCACACAGGTGGTGTGTCTTCCTCCAGTCCTGACGCCACATTCTTCTTCTTTTCGTCTATCTTCCTGAATTATTTGCTCAACATATAGATTGGATAGTTATGGAGAAAGGACAGAAACTTCTGCACACATTTCCTGGCTTTACACCAGGCAGCAATCCCTGGTTCTGTTCCAATGACTACTTCTTGGTCTCTGTACTGCTTTCACGTGAGCATAAGTATTCTGAAATTCTCTTTCCTCTACATGTAATCCATTATTTATTAAAACCCACAAAGTTACTACATTAAACTTGTGTAAATAATAAATATTATCATCTGTTGTGATATACACAGCTACTACAGAAACAACCACCTTGGGAAATTAGTGGTGCCACAAAAAAGGATCCATTCCAGTCACCCTCGAAGGTACAAGGGACTCAGAAATACATCTCCAACATAGAATCTTTCTGAGGGAAATTGAGTTGGCATGAAGCTTTTTTAAGCTCTTATCTCCTGAGGAAAGACAGGTAAGAATACCTCCAGAAAATACGTAAGAAATTCTATAAGAATGAGAGCTCTGTCAGTTTGTTGCACATCTCAGACATTGTGGTGGTTGAAGGTGTATGTCAATTTGGTGGCCTATGGTTCTGGTTTGGCAGTGAGAACAACCATTTGCTAGATTAAATCTAATACCATGTAAACTTCCCTTAAAATATAGCTCTTCCCTTCATGGGATCTGCCGTGATGAGGCCTGCTTTCACAATCAGTCAGGAGGGACGTATCTTTTGAGTAGTGGTCTTCATGGACTATACGCAGACGTCTGACAAAGATCTTTTGCTTTGTGCTCGCAGGATCTGGATCCTGCATTTGGCTCGATGCCATCTGACCACCAGTTCTTTGGACTTGGGTCAGCAGCCTGGCTGCCATATTATCTCCCAACCTTGAATTTGTCAGCCTTGAAAGCCAGCAGTCATCTGATTTACTCATCTTGGGCTTGACAACTTGTTCTGCTAAATGAGTTAGGAGAAGCCTCTAGCCTGACGTCTGACCCATGGACTTGGACTTGGCAGCATCTACAAGCATATTCTCTTCTGATGAATCTAGATAGATAGATAGATAGATAGATAGATAGATAGATAGATAGATAGATAGATAGAGGAAGAACCTCTCAAAATCATTGCCATCAAATCTCACCAACTCATAGCTGACCATCGAGTGGATTTTCAGAGGCTGGAGGAGCTCATTCATCTTCCTTTCAAGGAACAGCTGGTAGATTTGAATAGTCTGCCTTGGGGTCAGTAACACTACTCCTTACCAACTAGCCACCAGATAGACAGATATATTGATATCCGGTAGGTAGGTAGGTGATAGATAGATAACAGATGGATAGATAGATAGATAGATAATGGATGGATAGATAGTTAATAGATGGATAGATAGATAATAGATGGATGGATAGATATAGATAATAGGTGATAGATAGATAGATAGATAGATAGAGAAAGATAGATAATAGATGGATAGATAGATAATAGATAGATAGATAGATAGATAGATAGATAGATAGATAGATAGATAATAGATGGATAGATAGAGTGAGCTGTATAGCTATATGTTGTTGTTCTGGGTACTGTAGGGTTGGAACTGAGCCATAGCTGATCCTCCAGTGAGTTTTCAGAGACAGTTAATCACACAGAAGGAACCTGACCATCCTTCTCCCATGGAGCAATTCACGTCCTCAAACCATGTTCATTCAGGGTTGTAGCACAGATTCTAGATCTATATAATCTTCTATAGTTATCACTCTCTCTCTCTCTCTCTCCATATATATGTATACAGACACACACACACGTGCGCACACACACACACATACATACACACATACATAAGCTTCATTGGTTTTTAGTTCTTTAGAGAACCCAAACTAATATATGCATCCTTCTACAATTCCTCAGCACAGAAATTTAAATGAAATATCATTGCATCAATTAAAAGTTTTATGACTATAGGTGAGTAAATAATGAACTTCAAGTGACTCAAATAACTCAACCTGCTTCCATCGAGATAATTACAACTTCTAGCAACCATATACAGCAGAGTAAAACTGCCTTGTAGGGTTTCTGAGCCATAAATCTTAACCAGAATGAATTACTGCATCTTTCTACAAAGGAGAGGCTGGCGGGTTTGAACTATCAACCTTTCAGTTAGCAGTGGAACACTGTAACCACTGCACTACCAGAATTCCTTATTCAACAATTCCTATTCCTTATTAAACAGCAGGGCTTGATTAATCATGTATAATGAGCAGCTTGGAGGGACCAGTGACTCTGTGGTACAACCAAACATGAATTCTCTTTCCATCTTTCTGTGTTTTCACCGACCTGGTCACAACTCGGCTTCTCCAGCTCCAAGCAGGAAGTCTTACACAACAATATTCCAAGGAGCAAAGAAGAATACAAGGAAATGAGCTTCATCTCCTCGGCACTGCCTTCTTTGAGGAGGGCACCTCCTTCCAGGAGCCGTCAGAAGCTTTCTCTCCACATTTTACTGTCCAGAAGCAGGTCACATGCCATCCTTAAAAACAACCACAGACAAAAGGGAATGAGATTGCAAAGGCCCAGCCTAAGACGTGGCGCCCCATGTTGCACACAATCGGGAATCTATTCGCCAAATAAAAAAAGATCAGTGGGAAAGAAGCCCATCTTGTTGAGGGTCAGACAGACAGCTGGACAAGTAGCTTCAACAATGGGTTGGGACAGCACAGCGAAGCTGAGGAGGCGCAGGACGTGGGTGTGGCCAGTCAGAACCGACTCCTTAGGACCTCACCAGCGAAGTCCACACACTAACAGAGAAATGATGTGGGCAGCCGCATTCCTGCAACTGCTAACGTTCCTAATGTGAACACAGCTTCCATTTGCTGGGCCTTGCTATGAGCTGGGTCTCATCCGCACATTCTGTGGATCCCTCATCTCTGTGGCGAGGTTAGGCTGCGTCGGCAGACCAGGTCTCGTCTGTCAGTCAGATGGTGCTGGGATGAAAATCATAGAGCTCCCCAGAGACCCCAAGTCTCCCATTCACTTCCTGAGGTCCACCCTAGCTCAGGTCTGGTAAGGCCGGGAGGACACCCCACTCCCTGAATCTCTCAAAGGCATCTAGGAGAGGAAGCGTGTGGGCCCTCAGGTCCCCTAAGTGCATATTTCTTATTTCGTTGCAAACTTCCAGCCAAAGAAGTTGCCTCCCAGTTATGAGTTGCGCTATTCATTCCCACTCCAAGCCCGACCCCAGGGGCACGTGAAATGGCCTTTCAAGCTGAGAACTGGCCCGAGGGGAGCCCAAGGACACTCACAGCCCATAATCAGAGGCATTACCCATGGAAATCAGCACCAACGCAAGCACTGAAATTCCACCCCTTTCTAAAAATATGGCACCCATCTTTTAGGTAACATTACCCAAGTATCAGTTCACAGACACAAGTCACACTTACTCCTCTCGTGCAAAGGATGGCACAACCTGAAAATTACACCTGCACCTTCTCTGCATTTGCAGATGAAAATTGGTCTATGATGTGTGCCGAGTCATTTTCCTTTTCCCAATTTCTCCTTTCAACACTCGGAAGAGCACGATCACAGTTGGCCTGGACACTGGGAGCCAATCAGTGAGGAGAGGATTCGTTTTCTCTCTCACAGCTGGTGATAGGAAAGTTGTTAATAGAAATTGCTCAGTGCCCCCACCCTTCGGACGCCACATCTGCTGCACCTTATACTTGCCTCTGCCTGGCTGATGGAAAAGTGGCCCCCAAAGCGGGGCTGTCGGTAGACGTTTCATGGCTCTGATGGAGAAACAGTATATTGATAAACAGAAATATTTTCAACCAATGACAAGTAGAGATGCACACAGTTTATTCACAGGGAGACTTGTCTCAAGACATTGGACATATTATCAGGAAGTGCCCATCCCTGAAAAAGGGCGTCGGGGTTGGTAAAGTCCAAGGTCAGTATGAGAGAGGAAGACCTTCAATGAGATGGACTGGAACGGTGGCCGCAACAGGGGATCAAATGCATCAAGGGTCGTGAGGATGGGACCAGGCTGGGTGGTGACCTGTTCTGCTGAGCTCCAGCCACTGTGAGCAGGCACCCATCGGGCAGCACCTGACAGCAGCACTGTGCCTGGGACAGTGCAGGGAGCAAGCATGTGGACCACACTTATCCACACACGTCCTCTCAGCCCGGAGACTGTTTTTGCAGGTGGAAACCACCACCTGAGCATGCAGCACGTGCACGCGCGCACACACTCACACTCTGCATCTGTCTCTATGCCATCTCTCTCTCTCACACAGATACACACACACACACACACACACACACACACACACGAGAAGCACTGGTCCCCTCGGTCTGGTGGCACTGAGGGAGCAGTCTCGGGGCACAGTGTGTACGTGGTGCAGGTGTGTGCATGGCAGTCTGTGCATTTCTCTCTGGTCCCTGAGCCCACACGTGCACGGCGCTGGAAAGACCTCTCCCCATCAGGCACCCCCTCCACTTCCTGTGCTGAGGGTCCACCCCAGAAATCCTAACCAGCCTTTGCTTCCAGCACCTGGGAAATAGTACACGTCTCACTACAAAGGTGTACGCCCTCACTCTAAGTCCTCTAAAGACTCTGTCAGGGCAGAGAGCACGTCCTCCTGCGGAAAGCCCCCACACGAGTGAGGGTCCTACCAGCTCTGCGGCTCTGCAGATGCCTCATGTCTCCCAGCTCACTCTCTCTGGTTCTGCCTCACTTTCTAGTTCTCTCTTCTGTCTCTCTTTGTACCTGTCTCTTTATTTCTCTCATCTTTCCTCTGTTTCTTTCTTTGTCTCTGTCTGTTTTTCTCTGTCTCTATCTTTGTCTATTTAATTCTCTCTCTGTATCTCTGTCTATATTCTGTCTCTCTATCTCTTTCTCTCTTATCTCTCTCTCCTTTGCTTTTCTTCCATGCTCACTCCTCCCTGTCTCCTGCTCTACCTTGTGTCTCACTCCCTGTCTATCCACGTCTCCTTCTCTTTTGCCCCTCTGTCTGTCTCGGTTTCTCTGCATCTCTCTGTCTCTCTTTCTAGATTTATCTTTCTCTCTAGCTCTCTCTGTAAACACGTGTCTCTCTTTTACACACATGCACATGAGCTGGAACTAGACAGGGACAACTTCTCTCCTTTAGGAAAGTGCCACCCGAGACATGAGTACTCTACTTCTCAGCATGCAGGAGACTGTATGATATAAAGTCTGTGCGTGTGTGTGCATCACGCAAAATGCTTCTCCCCCGCGAAGCCTCTCGAACACTCTTTATCCCTGGGCAGAAATGTTCTCTCCCGAGAAATTCAAGCCAGAGAGACCCACACAGGCAAAGATGCTGTCTGACTTGAAGGGAAGTGTGTGTGTGTGTGTGTGTACATGTGTGCAGTTAGCAGGCAGATGCCTGAGAGACATTGATTTGTCTCTCTCCACAATTAGGAGGGGAAACTGTCTTTATCCACACAGAAAAAAGTTTCCTCTCTCTCATATCCACACATGAATAGTGTCCCCCCTCCCCCCACTCACTCTGTGAGTAAGATTGGAAAAACAAGCTATTTCTCCATACACAGAACATTGTGTGCTTAAATCTGGGCACAAACCAGAAAGTGTTCTCTCTCACTAACACTAGCACATCCCTGTTACACACACACACAGACACAGTGCACATCAAAAACACAGTCACACTGTCAGCTCTGTAAGAACATTGCAGAGTATGTGTGTGTGTGAGAGAGAGAGAGAGAGAAGAAAGAGAGAGATGAGGAGAGGGAAAAAGGAAAAAAGAGAAAAAGTGAGAGAAAAGGAGGCAGGAAGAAAAAGACAAAAAAGGGAGAAAAAAGGGGGAAGAGGGCACTTTTTCTTCATTTCTGTTTTAAGAGATGGACCTTTTTGGCACCCACTTCACACACCACCTCCTCCCATATACTACCTCCAGGCACATACATGTTTTACTTCACACACGCTCTCTCTCCATCACACAAACACTTCCTCCCACAGAGGCGTAGCACACACCACCACAGAAACAGTCTTTTCTCTCCTTTTCCCTCGGACACAGTCCACCAGCTCTCGGAGAGAAACCTTCTTCCCTCATCTCTCAGAAAAGAGCCCCATCCTTAATTAAAGTCCCACTGGAGAAAAGCACGGTCATACTCACCCTGTTTATGGGTGTGTGTGTGTGTGTGTGTGTGTGTGTGTGCGCGCGCACGCACGCGCACGCGCTCCTGTGAAAGGGTAAAAAACCCCAAAACAAACAACCTCAACCCAAACAAGTTTCGGCCTTTGGGCTGTCTTCCTGCAAGCTCAAAGGGGCTTTGATAGGGAGAATATGCACACATGTGAGAGACTCCAAGGGCGGATATGTTCCCCCCACCTGCCTGAGTGTGTCACTGACTCAGCCGCTACTCTCCCGTCTCATAGAAAATTCCAGACAATGAAATTTTTTCTGAAAGAGAGTTCCTTCTGAAGGACTGTCACAGGGTAGAAATGTACCTCTCATCACGTCAAGAAAGTGCATAATAAGATCACACACACACACACACACACACACACCAGGACAGAGTGTGAGAGAGTGTGTCCCTGACAGTTAAGGACTGAGGAAGGGGATGCTGTTCCCGGGGAGCCCATCAACACTGCAGAAAACATCCCTCTGTATCAATCTTACTCCTTTTCTGTACGTGTTCTCTCTCTCTCTCTGTCACACACACACACACACACACACACACACACACACTCTTCACCTGACTCCTCTCACTAGAAGTGACCACTGAACTGCTTTTGTCTCAGCTCACAGACAATTCCGTGTGTCTATTGACAAGAAGAAAAATGAACCTTCCCTCACAGGTGCCACAGCTCTACACTCTGCTGCATCAAAGTAAATCTCATCATTGTCCCCCCACCTCCCCTTCCCAGGCTGAGGAGAGAGAAGAGAGTATGCTTGTGTGCGTGTGTGCGTGCAGGGAAAAAATTGCCCATCCCCGGCTCTGTCTCTTCCTGGAGAAAATGTATATATGCCTTTTAAAAATTTCCTCCCCTAGATAAACAAATTCATCATCATCATCTCTTTCTAACACACACACGTAAACCATCACCTGTGTCAAGAAGTGTGCACATCATGAAAAATCACCAGGATGTGCTAATTCCTAACTCTCAAAGTATTTTGCATGTATGCATGCCCCGGTAGAAAATATTTCTTCCTGTGAATAACGTTTTAAGCCATCTCTTACACACAGAGAGAGAAACATGTAACAGGAACCTGTGTGAATATTTACTTTCTCCCTTACAAGACATTCAGCTAGACACAACCCCCTCTCCACCACCACCATGGCCCCCAAAAAACCAGCTCTCTTTCCTCCCATTTCTCAACTACAAATGTGCATTTGAGGCTCCAGACAGATAATATTTCTTCCCAAAAAACCCTCCTTCTAAAGCTCTTTCTTTATCACTAGGGCAAGACCCCCTGCTTAATGAAAGGTACGTGAAACAGAACCCCACTCAAACGCCCTTCCTTCCCAGATCTGAAGCATGTGAACATGTACATGTATGGAAAACAAATCGCTCTGCTTTTTATCTATCTTCCAGATATATATATTTTTACAAAAGCCTTTCTCCCAAGCAGAAGAACTAGTTCTTATCTCTACTATATAGAGGGGGAGAATTCTCTGTTGGTCTCTCTTCCTGCAAACAGAAAATGTAGGTGCAGTTTTCAGAAAAATCCATTAATTTCCCCCTCCCCCAGTTGCTCTCTCTTTCTCACACATGTGAAAACATCACCCCTTTTTGAAAAACAAATACCTTTTTTTTTTTTTTTTTTTTTTCAATCTCGGATCTGGACAGAATACAGTCTCTTTGCCTCTCAGAAAATCTCTCTCAAAGCTCTTTGCCACAATAAAAGCACTCAAAACCCACTAATTAATACACATGCACACGCTGGGAGAGGGGAGGGGAGGTGCGGGTTGGTAATTAGAAAAATGTCTTTTTGCATTAAGCCGTCTCTTAAGTAAAAAAAATACTTATTCTTTTTACCAGAAGGGAGGGAGGAAACTCACACACACTCTCTCTCACACATACACACACACACACACACACACGCAGAAACATGTTCCTTCTGTGTGTGTATGAGCCTCTCCCCCCTCCTCTGTCTCTCTTCCTCTCTCTCTCTCTCTCACACTCACACACACACACACACACACACACACACACGGCAGAAACATGTTCCTTCTGTGTGTGTGTGTATGTCTCTCTTCCCTCCCTCTCTGTCTCTCTCACACACGTTCTTATCTCTCAGCTTGCAGAAAATGATACAGGAGCTTGTTCTTACACAAAAATCTGCTCTTTTTTCACTCGGAAAAAAAATAACTTTTTAAAAATTGCAAAAAAGCACCATCTTCCACAAAGATCAAGAGAGATAAAAAACACAGCACACTCTCTCCACAGCCAGGAAAGTGTGTTTGTGTGCAGGAGGCAGGGTGCCAGTATGAAATGGTCTTCCTGCGGGAACAAACCCGACGTGTCTTTGTGCGCTGGAGGCCGTGTGTCAGGCACACCGAGCGCACACGCACGTCCAGAGCGCGCTGCACCCCCACACCCCACCCGGCTCTCTTCCCAGCTCAGAACAGGCTCCCTCTGAAGCGTCCATCCCTGAACAGAGCGACTACCCCTCCCCAAAAAGCAGCCTCCGCGCGTGAAAACCACCCAGCCGCGTGTGCCCGTGATCACCTACAAGCAGAGAACGTCTCTGTGTTATCTCCCCAAAACCTGAGAAAATATTTTTCAAAACGAAAACAAACAGCCCCCTTCCTGCCTTCGTGTCTGTCTGTCTGTCTCTCTCTCTCTCTCACACACACACACACACACACACACACACACAGCCCACCCCCATTTCACTAGTGCACTCTACCTGGGACACTACCACTTAATTTCTCTGTTGGTAGAATTGCGCGCGCGCACGTGTGTGTGTGTGTGTGTGTGTGTGACACGTCTCTCCCCCTCCTCTCCCCCCTCGGAAATGTCACCCCTGTGGCCGCCGAGAGCGCACGCCACGGTGGCGACGCCCCCGCCCGCCCCGCACACACAGGACAGACGTGGGCGCCCGGGGTGACGCGCGCATTTTCTGCGGCGAAGTCACCCTCTCGGCACCAAATCCCCCTCGCTGCTACGCCTGCGTGAAGTAGGGGGCTGCGGGGACGCACACGCACCCCTAGATCCGCGCAGCGCTGGCCCCCGGCCCCGTGCCCCAGTCACACCGTGCCCTTAGTCTCAAGTGTGCCTGCATCTCTCTCCCTCTACCTAGGCCAGGAGCTCCTCCGCCTCGCTCCCCCCAGACACGCACAGGGTCCTGCACACGCAGCTGCCCTCCAGGTCTGCAAGTTGCCCGTCCCTTCCCAGCACCGAGGGGGGACGGGGGACGGTGACCTTCGGAAGTGAGGCCAGCAAGTCTGGACTTGTCCTCGCTCCCTCTCGCGTCCCTCCCCCCAGCACAGGACACGTCTCCAAGGGGTCTCCTCCCAGCCCACTCCCACACACCTCCCCTCATTTCATTGTGCACTTCTGGGGACTCCCAGGTCTCTCCTTCCCACATCTGGGAGCCCTTGAAGGAGCCCTCCACCTACTCCAGTGCGGGGTCCCCCCACCCTACGTTATCTGGGAGGGGGACAAGGCAAGGCCGGAGAGGAGGAGGGGATGCAGTCGGGGAGGGGGCGGCACGCAGCTAATAGGGTCCTGTTCCTGAGTCTGAGAGATCCCGATCCAGAGTCTGGGGTCTGCTTTCCCACGTTCTGGAACCTGGGGTCTGGTTTCCAAGATCCGGGACCGGGATGGGTTCCGGGGTTTGGTTTCTAGGATCCATAGATCTGGGGTCCGGGATTGGGGGTCCTGGCTCTGACCTCTGGAAGTCCCGGCCCGAGGATTAGGGCCAGGAATGTGGGGTCTGGGGTCTTGAACCTGAGGCCCGGGGTCCAAGGCTCGGTGCCCACCGCCCACGCTGCGCCGCCCCCACTCACCGCTCAACCGCTGCACAACAGCGCGGCCACGTGGCTGCCCGCGGTACTACACCGCCTGGCGCAGCCCTGTCTGGCAGCTCGGGATGCTGGACCCCAGACCCCAAAGTGACCAGACCTATCAGCTGCAAGACCCCCAGAGATGGGCGTCCCTTCACTGAGAGCGCGGGTGCGGGGCCCCAGGGAGCGTTCTTTTTGTCCTCCAGACCGTCAGTACCAAGACTGAAAGGGACTTGTTTCTGGAAGCTTCCATCAGAATCTTTCCCTTTTAGAGTTTTACCAGGTCGTAATTTCAGCAGGATGGAGATTGCCTCCAATATCTCCCCACTTCTCTTCCCTTATGGAGACCATCGACTAGTACGCATGATTTAACAGTAACACTCCCCCCATCCCCTCCCTCTCACCCCCCACAAGACACACCAGCCCGGGAGGCAGACCTGCCTGAGAAAAACTAGAGGAAACAGCTAGGATTCAGATCATGGGCTTTGGTTCAGCTCTGTTCTTCCACTTGCCGACAGGAGGACATTGACCAGTCCCACTGCCCATCTGAGCTTTGATTTCTCCCATACGAAGGGGCCTGGTGGTGTGATGGATTAAGCATTGGGCTACTGTGGTGTTTTGTTTTGTTTTGTTTTTTAATTTTTGTGTGAGTGTACCGTCAAATCAGATCTGACTGGTACAAGAGGAGATTGTCCCTCCTTTTCCCGGCAGAGCATCTGGTGGATTCGAACTGTGAGCCACTGGGATTGTAGTTGCAGCTCCTTGCCACTAGGCCACCAGAGCTCCCCTTGGGCTACTGTTTTGAATTGTGGAGGCTGGCAGTTTTGAATTGTGGAGAAAAGAGACCATGTGCTCCCAGAAAGATGTCCAGCCTTGGGACGCTGGGGATAGTTCTACCCTGTCACTCAGGGTCGCGATGAGTCTGGTGTGACTCGGTGGCAGTGGGGGGGGGGAGGTGGGCACAGCAGAGTCAGGGTTATGGTGAGGATCTCGGGAAGTGTATAGCTTTGGGATCCGAGTACTTGGTGACTAGTCACGTGGTAAAGAACTCTCGGGTAGAACTGTATTTAATCAGAAGGTAAACTTGTCAAGTTCCCCAACCATTGCAGGGAGGAGATGTGGCCATCTGCTCCTGCAGGTGTGACAGCCTTGGAGACCCGAAGGGGAAGTTCTGCTCTGACCTACAGGGTCTGAGTCCCAACAGATGAGGAGACACTGAGTTGAGGGGTGTACCAGCGCCCCTCCCTTGACCTGTCTGCCAATCAGCTGGAACAAGGTCAGGATGGGTAACCAAGGGGAGAGCTGGCTCTCATGGGCACCCATTACCCCAAGACCATCTGCCTTGAGGACATTCTAGTGGGGATGTTCCCCAGGAGATGCGGGGGGTGGGGTGGGGCAGGCTTTGTCCTGAGACAAGCACCGACATGCCAGCAGGGGTCAGAAAGTCAAGTGATTCATGTTCAATGCATCCCAGCTAAGGAGTTCCCAGTGGAGGGCAGTGCTCCCTGTGTCCCCTCCCTGCACAGATCTGCTCAACTGTACAGACAACAAGAAAATATGTCACCTGGCAGGACCTTCAAGGTCACTAATGGACCTTGGCTGAGCTGGGCCCACCCGCAGCCACAGCTGTGGGGGTCAAAGCCCTCACCTTCCTCATCCTCCCACGCCCTCAAAGCTGATTATCACTCCTGCTTAAGCATTTGCAGCCCAGGGACACCCCCCCTCCACCCCACGGGGGGACCTCCAGCTGAGCAGGCTTCAGAGGACCCACTCAGGGGTGGGGGTTTGTAGGGAACCCAGTGATCTGTTCTGGGGAGATGAAATGAGCAAGAAAAGTCAGTCTCCTCCTACCAAGGAAGTTACCTTCCAGGAGGGGGGAAGGCAAGAAACAAGAGGAGGGGGAAGTAAGCAACCTTGTTTCAGATTCAAGTCTACGAACCAGACAGAGGGAGGGAATAAAGACCTCTTGGCACTATTTTACATGAGAAGCGGTCAGAAGGACATCTTCAACTGCTGAGAAGGCACCTGCTATGTGTGAATCGGCAATGAGATCCATCTTGTGGAGAGAAGAGTATGTGCAAAGGCCCTGGGGTGAATGTGAGCTTTGGCAATTCAATAAACGGAAGGACGGTCATTGGGGCAGGTGTGTGAGGGGAGTAGTGGGGGGAAGAGAGAGGCCCGAGGAGCAGACTCTTCCCCCCGAGGCTCAGGGGGAAGACGACAGTTGGAGATGGGGGGTGCAATGAGACTTGTGGGTGAAGATGAGTGAATTAGGAATGGAGACACGCTGTCCCCGTCGTTCACATGGATAGATGGGCACAGAGCGCGAGGCACACTCAGCCTCGAAGCTCGCTCCTCCTGGGCCTTCAGTACGTCCTCAGCCTTCATTTTTCTCTGAACCTTGGCCTACCATCTTCTTGCGACAGAGCTGCTTGTTGGTTCAGGCTTTGTTTTCCTGAACAAGGTACTTCCTCGAGGACAGATCCTTCTCCAGAGTCCCATGAAAGGCGGACTCTCATCAGCTTTGTCCACAGTTCACAGTGAATGATGGTCAACTCTAGGGGTCACTGTGGTTGGGCCGTGATACCCACTGATTAGGTCAAACACTAGCCGTCATGCTCCTCCGAAGCTGGGGCGTGAGATCCAGTCAGCCGGTCTATAAAGCAGATGGTCCTCCATGCCATAGGTGGGCCTCACACAGCCCGTTGAAGATCTGAAGAACTAAAGGGACATTTCTTCAAGGGATGATTGTGCCTTACAAGCTGTACGTAGACATCTTGGCGAACGTCTCCACCTGCCCTGCCTCCTGGCCTACAGATCAAGGGACATGAGACCAGAAGGATCTGTAGTCTGTCACTTAATCTATAGGTTTTAAACTAGTTAGCCCCTCAACTATGTGAGCCAATTCCTTAAAATTAAACCACCTTCTCTTGATAGACATATTTAACTGGTTGTGTTTCTCTGGAGAACTTAAGTCATAGTGTCTCCTCAATGCCTGGAGTAGTAGCTGGCACTTAATTGACCAAATGACCACTTTAATTGGCACTTGTTAGCCAGATGGCCAAAGTTTGCCCACTCAACTGCCTTTTCCAAGATCATCTGCTTAGAGTTAGTTCACAAACGCCCCTTACTGCCACTCTGAAGGCTGAGCGGAACCCCGAGGACCCATTTCCTTGTGGATGTCACTGCTATTTTTCGCAACATTCTCACATGTTGGCTTCAAGATCTTGAGCCTCCTTATAGAGGGCGTCTAAGGGAATGATTGGGGCTGGCTCCACACTGTATGGAGTTGGCTCTAAACTGGAAATAAAATATTTAAACAGCCTGTCTCGTGATATTTAAAACAACAGTCAAAAGCATGTTCTGTAATAGTCATTGATACACGTCGCCTTGTTCCCACATTACCGCTCGTCAGGAGTTCACGGAGGAGGAGGAGGCAGTGAGACATCCGCCAACTCCAACAGTTCTTGGATGCTCCCTCTTGGTTCCACTTATAACCGCTTTCAAGGAGGAGTCTTTTTCAATTTTCCATAAATCCCACCATGTTTGTTTTTAGAAATTCCAGCTCCGGAGTAATTTGTGAATAAGAAACATTCTGAAGCTAGGTCAGGGCTCTTGTTTTTCCCCAAGTCCCCAAGAGGAAGTGGCTGCATTAAAGGGAACAGAAGTGGAGTTTATGGGAACACCGGCGCCTGACTGTGAGTCCATTTCTCTCCCACAGCACACCCAGGTGGACTTCCTTATCTGCCACACTTGCGTGCTGGGAAAGAAACAGGCTAGCCCTCCACACTTCAGTAGGGATCCGGGACGCTCTGTTCTGGTTCCCCAGCACGAGTCCATCCTAACCCTGAGATGTGACAACCCCATTTTTGTTCCCATGGAGTTCTCCATGGAAGGAGGCGCAGCAAGTCTATGAGGCTAAAGTCTGGAGATGACTTTGGAGACAAAACCTGTCATGCTGTGCTTGCTCTTAAAGGGTCTGTGAGCACCTTAGAGAAACACACAGAAGGGGTCTGAAAAACCACCCAGTGGCATTCAGGGCTTGGTCCTAATGGACGAGAACGCCCCGGGATAGAGAAGATTAGATACAGAGATCTTACATGTACGTCTTGGTTCTCCCTTTCTCTAACCATTGGCCCTCAGCCAAGTTCTAAATTCATAGAAAGATGGCCAGAACCCTACTCTGAATCCTCAGAGCTGATGCAGATGCTCCAAGAGTGTCCAGCCCTCGGAGCAGCAGTCCAAGCGGCCACCTTGGCGAAAAGCTGAGGTCAGGTGTGTAGGCCATGCTCTCCTCCTGACTTCAAAGTCACCTGTTGGCTGAGTGTGTTGGAGAAGGGGCTCCTGGAGCAGTGGGACAAGCTTTGGCCAGAGGTGCCTCCCTTTGCCTCACTTTGCTGAGAAGCGGGTCTAGAGGACCGTGGCCATGGAGACCCTGGTCCTGCACCTCCAGGGCCTCTCCAAGATGCAAGCGCTACTGCAGGTGGAGGGAGGAGCTCTGGGACAGGACCAAGCAGGGCTGAAAAAGGTCTTTAGCAGCTTTTCTTCGAGAGCAGGAAGGAATAAATGAAGTAAGACAGGTGAGAAGGAAGGACACAAAAGAGGGAAAGTTGAAAGATTAGAGGAGGGCTGAAAAAGAAAGAAGGAAGAGAGGAGAGAAGAAGAGAGGAGGGCAGAAGAATGGAGGGGGGGAAGGAGAGAGGGCAGAAGAATGGAGGGGGAAGGAGGGAGGGCAGAAGGATGGAGGGGGAAGGAGGGAGGGCAGAAGAATGGAGGGGGAAGGAGGGAGGGCAGAAGAATGGAGAGGAGAGAGGAGGGCAGAAGAATGGAGGGGGAAGGGAGGAGAGTTGAATGTTAAGTTACAAGTCACAAAACAAACAACAATTTTCCAGGACAGTCAGATCCCTTCTGCTCCTGCCCACTTGTCCAAGCACTTCTTGAGTGCCTGCTGTGTCCCAGACAGCGCTGAACTGCATCCAGTGGTCACAGAGGATGGCCAGGTGGCCCTGAACGAGGCCCACCGGCAAAGCCATGCAGTTTTTCTCTGTTGACTCCTTGTCTGGGAGCCTGGCCTCCCCTCCACCTTCCTGTCTTTTCCCCTCTCCGTCTCCCCAGCTCTACATCACTCCCTCTGCAGCTCTGCTGTCTGTCTCTGTTCATGGTGCACAAGCATGTTCCTTCAATGTCTGTGTTCAGTTCCAGGTCCCACACCCTTCACTGGAGAAATGAACGATTGTGTAGCCCCTTGAGCTCCCCTCCCTTTCCTTCCATAAACAGTCTCCATGTGTTTTTCTGGCATATGGGACTCTTGATAGGAAAAATTCTTGTCCTCGCATTGAGAGGTGCTTCCTTCACGCCTCTCCCCAATAAAATTAAAACTCTCAGGGCCATATTTTTCAGAGGAAGTGTGTAGGCACCTGGCTCAGAAATGCACTGAGAAAGGATTCCTGGGTTGATCTGTGATGGAGACACAGCTGTTTGAATTCAGGGCCACTGCAGCCCACAAAGATGTGCCAGATGAGTGGCTGAATGGTAGATGGCAACAGGCGCTGGTGCAGGCTTTGCAGAAGCATTCTCTTCTCGCTTCACCTTCCTCAAGCAGCATGAAATATTCTTGGTGAGTCTTATTTTCTGTTTAGGCAGATCCATCCCTTTGCTGTCAATAAGAACAAAACCACAAAAGGTCACCATTTTTCACTGTCAACAAGAAACAATGAGGGAGCGAGTTAGAGCTGCAGCCATGAACAGCCCAGATAGGCTGGGTCCTGGTCCTGCTTCCCCCATCTCGGCTCCAGCAGACCATTTGGTCAGCCTTCCTGTCCAGGAGGAAGCCTGGCACCTCTCACACCTTTTGGCCCATAGGCACCTCCCTTGGGGAGAAGGGACAAAGGAAGAAAAACAAGGGTGAGACGGAAATGGACCCCCCTTCCAAAGAGGAAAAATTGCATTCCATCTTCCCAGTGACTCACCGTCTCGATTTCTTGACACACAATCATAACTCAAAGTATAATCTCATTCTGCTCCTATGACATGCTTAATAAACACCTTTAAAAATGACAGTGCATTTGACACCTTGGTACATACACCAAAGAATTGAAGGTAGAAGCTCAGATACCTGTACACCAGTGTTGATGGCAGCACCATTCACAACAGCCAATTGTCCATTATCAGACGACTAGATAAGAAAGATGTGGTCTGTCCACACAGCTGAGCATCACCCCATCAGGACACATGAAGTACGTGTGTATTCCATCACATGGATGAGCCCTGGACATCTGCGCTTAAAAGAAGTCTAAGATGCACCAGAGGAAAGGGTCGGGGGCTAGGGCACACACACATGAACTGTTCAGACTAGGCAAACTCACAGTAACTGTGGCGCAAAGCAGAAGTGCCCCAAAGGTCTCCACGGTATTTGTCCTTACAGACACTCCCCCTCTTCTTCTTCCTGGAAGGTGGCGGTGGATTTGAACTGAATCTTTTTATTAGCAGTCCAATGTTTAATCCGCTTTGTTCAGGACTACTGGATATAGAGTCGAGGAATTGTTTACGTCTTTTTTCAGGTGTAATCCATTGAGAGAACTCATTGCAATGCCCAACATGTTACCTTCCAGATACACTACGTCCGGAGGGTTGTTAACAAAGTGGGGACGCAATGGGCAGATTGAGAAGCGATCGGCAGAACCCTTCAAGATCAGACTCACAGATGAGAAGATTCAGGAACCGGTGGGAGCGTTGAGTGGTTATGCTACCTTTTCAGCTTGTGGAAAGCAAACCAACCAACCACATGACAGACAATGGATGAGGCCATTTCTGATGGATGATAGACGAGGAAGGGAGTCAAGGATGAGAATCCTTCCTGGGCATTCTAAACCCACGTGGCGTCTTCAGAAAGCATTAAACCCCCTCGCTCTTCGGTCAGTTTCAACTCATGGCAATCCCATTACTTCAATTAGTCAGTCTCGGGCCACCTGGCCTGTCTTTTGAGGTGCCCTGAATGGACTCACCTGTCAACTTTGCAGTTAGCAACCAAGTATTAACCAGTCAGGGAATCCGTGGGCCGTTGTCACTCAATTAGCTGCCCCCAAGGCCATGCCGGCCACGTGGACGCGGCGAGCAGCCCTCCCAGGCCTGTGGGTCCTTTCCAAGGGGAACTGCTGAGGGGCTTTTTGTACGTGAAACTGTCCTCTCGTCATCGAGCTACAGTCATTGTTCAGTGTGAAATAGGCTTGGGTCTGTTTTCAAGTCACCTTCACAAGGGTATTGCAGAAAGCAGAAGAGGAGGTGCTAGAAACGTCTGGAAAGAGTTGAACAGGTGGCTGTGAGAGAGGCTCCAAGCGTTTCCGTCAAGAGTGATCTAAGCAAACAAACTGGCCCTGGAAAGGCTGATTAATGTGTGTTTACCTCCAGCCCAGTGTTCAGGCCCAGCGCCTGCAGCAGGCCAGCAGAGATAAGCTTGTGAGCCCCATTAGGACGGCCCCGCCTCTGGGGCTGTCATTTTGTCACCCCCAGTTCATTTATTCCTGTTGGAATGACGAGCGGTAATAGATGCCTCAGCGCAGGCCCCTCCCCATGACGGATGGTCTGTTTATGAAGCACACAGGTGCACATCCCTGTTGTTTGGATGGAAGGACCTAGCTGCTCCCTGGCCCCTGTTGTTTGGATGGGGGACCCTGTGTTTGGATGGGGGACTTTGCTGCTACCCGGCCTCTGTCATTGTTCCCACCCTATACCTGCCACAACCTGGGAGCGCTGGGAGTATGACCAGATGTCTTGAATTTGCAGGAGAGACCCTACATGGCAAGTTGAGGTTCCATGTGTGCCCTATAATTCCATTCTAAAAGGATGTTGCCAAGCGGAGGATCCAACATCCTTGGCCTCTGCTGGCTCAGCCTTCAAAGTCTCTTCCCACAGACAGAACGTATCCGCACTCCAGTGTGAGCACTTCCCGCAGCCCGGAGCTGACCTCCACCCTCCTGCCGCCCTGGCATCCCCCTTCTCTCCCATTCTCGCCACCCAGGCTGCCGCTGGCCTGCCCGGGACCTGTCTCGACCACCATGCTGGGTCCTTCCAGCCAAGGCTGTCTGGGGGCCCCGAGATAGTGGCTGGAGGTTTCCAATTCACAAAGGTCCTGAGCAGATGACACTGGCCATGGCAAAGACTCTGAGGTTGGCCCTTGGGCATCTGGCTGCTTCCTCACCCACATGTGTCTCCACTCTCCATAACCAGTGTTGGTGGGCTCCCCAGGAACAGCGTCCCCCTCCTCGGTCCTCAGCTCTCAGGATGGATTACGAGGCGTCCCAGGACACATCTGCTCACAGTAAGCAAGGGACCAAGGGACAAATAGACTTAATTGTGCCTACTTACTCATCTGTAGGAGCTCTGGTGGCCTGGTGGGAGAGCGTAAAGCTTCCAACCAAGAGGCAGGCAGTTGAAGTCCACCAGCAGTTCTGTGGGAGAAATCTCTGTGGTTCACAGCTTCTGAAAGCCCACTCCTCCAGCTGTCGTTGTTTCTGACTTAACAGCAAAGACCAACAACAGTTCATCTAGAGTGAACAATTTCACCTGAGTTTCACCAGGTCAAAGAGGAGGTAAGAAACCCAGGTAAAAGTACTTGCGACAGATTGGTCATGAGCACAATTATGACCATGTGTTTCCTGTTAATTGGGTGTGGCCTATCCCTCTATGCTAAAACAGCTCTTAACAGGTGCACAGTTGTTGTTGTTGTTTTTTTATTTAGTTTTTTATTTTTCATTTCAATGAACATCTACAGAGATTTTGGAATTCCATTCATTCATTGTTGCACCCTTCTCCCCGCCCCCCCCCCCCCCCGTTTGCTCCTCTCCTTGAAAAGCAAAAGAAAAACTCCCTCATTGGTACACAATCCCCCTGCACCTCCCCAATCCCCACCCCCTACCCCCAAATATAATCCACTCTGCAACCCTCATTGCGTACTCCTACGATAAAAATAATGCCCTAAAATATAATACTTTTAGACTATTCTCTCCCCCATAGACTTCAATGCCGTAAACATATTTCATCCAGTTTTTCTGTCTTGCCCCCACCCCAATGCCAGCCTCATTCTACAACAGTGGCACCATATAGCATTTGTCCCTTTGTGACTGAGATACCTCACTCAGGAGCACGGTTTTTTAAAAGATCCAAATGCAAAACCTCCATCATAACAACCCAAACTCAACATCTCCCAACTAGTAGCAATTCCACGGAGACCTGAGGGGGGGAGAGCGGGCCCCTTAGCACCACCACGTCGTCAGACACCCCAACAGACAACAGATGAGAGGCCCAGAGAGGAGCGAAGCTGATAAGATTCTGGAAACAGGGAGACATTTGTGTCATGGAACCAGGAGGGAGTCCGGCTGAGAACCTGAGCCTTTCCAACTCTAGACTAAGGCCGTGGTTTAAGTACGCTCTCCCTGTAAGCATCCAACAGTCCTTGTACCCACGGTGCTCTTGTGAGGACTCCGTACAGAGGGACGTGATGAATCTTCATACTGGTCCTTCCAGGGAGGACAGGACATGTGGTGACAGCTGGAGCGGTTGTTACAAAGTGGGGCATGCTGGCCTCTGGCATCTCGTGAGCACAGACCGCTGCCAAGCCTCCTACAATACAAAGATGGCCCCTCCCCGAGAGAGTCGTGGTTGTTGCCAGCTATTAAGGTGGCACCCCCATTTATGACAACAGTAGAACATGTCTCTGCCCAGTTCTGGGGTGCCATCCCTGTGGTGGGGTGCAGATCAGGCTCTTATGACCCTGGTCTTCTCTCTCCCTGGCTGACTTTTGAAGGTAGACTGACAAGCCTCCTTCCTGGTCTGTCCTGGTCTAGAAGCTGTGCTACAGTCTCCCCGGTCAGCACAGCATCCACGGCCTCCACTGGCGGACGCTGGCGACTGCGTGAGGTGCCTGGGCCAAGGGTGGAACCCAGGTCTACTGCGTGGAAGGTAAGAAGTCGACTGTCGACCTGCCACTGCTCACAGCACAGTGTCATCTCCCAGTGCGGGGATGAGAAACCCCACGGTGGGTCGCAAGGCCTCTGCTCCTTGTCCAGACACTGAAACTGACACACAGGGAGGTGCATGCTCACAGAGCCCTGGTGGTCCTCGCCACACTGGCCATCAGGAGGGGTCACCCACAGATTGTGCCAAGTATTGATACCTCAGTCAACCACAGCCACCTCCCTCCACACAAGTCAGGGTCCCCCTGAGGATGCTTGCTTCAGAAGACCCTTTCAGGAAGATTGGGCTCCAGGGCCCAGCACGGTGACCTCTCAATTCCCTGACAGGATGCTTTGAGAAAGCCACCCCAAACTCTGGTCAGCGAATGCCACCCCCCACCCCCCACCCCCAGCCCACAGAAGCATCACCCAAGGGCCTGGTGCCAAACTTGACGGAGGTTTTCTGCTGAAACCTCACATTCCTGGATTAGAGCAGGGAAACAACCCACATCTGTATTTTCATATAGTTTAGCATGAAATAACCCAAGAAGTCTGAATAATAAACATTTCGGAAAGGCTACTTTCTCCTCTCCTCCTGCCTTCCACCCCCCCCACCCCCATTCCCCAGTCTGTACTAGGCTTGAAGGGGCTGGGGAAGAGGGACAGTGTTTATCTGGCTTGGCTCTCCTCGAGGGAGGGTGACCGGCACCCAGGGGCCCAGCTGGCCCTCTGTCTGGGCCATGGGCTGGAGGTCAAGGACAACAGGGCTCCCTGCCAGGTTTCCAGGGTGCTGGAGGCCTGATAAGTACAAGCGTCTGCTTTCTTTTTCCTTGATTCTGTTCAGTTGGACAGCAACCCCAGTCTGTTAAATACCTTGCAAAAAGCCTTTCACCAGCTGGGCTGTTCTGTACATTTAATCTCTGCCTGGAAAGAAACACCCTTCCCGGTAAACAGGCACCAGCTACCAGCTGCCACCGAGAAAGCCCATCCCCAGACCCCCTCCCTCAAGCTCCGCATCCCCAAGGCCCGCAAACAAGAGCTGGAATATTTTCTTTCACAATTAGTGCTTGAGATTAGCCTGCAGCCAGGCCCGGGGGACCAGGGCAAAGCCACCCTAAGGGGCTTTGCTGACCCTCTGAGCTGTGACAGAGCAGCCCTGTCTCTCTGACATGCAGGTCAGATTAGGGGGGCACACTCTCTCTTCTCAGCACTCTTCTAACACCCCGAACCCCAGAAAAGCCAGATCTCTCCCACTGAAAAACAAGGCAAGAATCCAATCGCCCCCAAACAGCTGGAGCCCTGGACAGTCTAAGAAAGCACACTACTGCCATCTTGAGGTGTGTTCTGGAAGGACGTGGAACTTTCCAGAAACGGCTGTTTACCAGGCAGGCGACCCCAAGTGGTGACTTGCCCTGTATGGCCAGGCTTCCGGTTGGGGCTGCTCCCATTGGTCAAATGAGGATGGACAGGGGGGCCAGCTGAGGGGACATTCACGTCAGAGAAGCTGCCCTTCCTGGCTGCCTCCCACCCTTGGGGGCATGGGGGCTCAACCCTTGACCTCCGCTAGCAAAAGCGGGGTGGATGTCAGGGGAGAGGACAAGTGAACTGGGGTCTCCCTCGGCCCCAGATTCCACATCCAGCCCAGATGTGGTCCAGCAGCACTTAGGTGACCAGGAGGGAGGTTTGGGAGAATGGAGAGCTGGGCCCTGCAGGAAGCCCAGTCCACGGGAGCCCCACTTGCACCAGGCCTTTCCTTTCACCCCTATTTGCCTTCCAGCTCAGCGGCCACTGACACCCCCACCACAGGGCCAGCTGGGCCGTGGCACTGCCTTCCTTGCAGACCAGGACCCTCTGGCTACCTCCCCAGGGGTCAGCAGGCTCCAAGCTGTTCACAGTGCCTGGGTGATAGTGGCTCTGTTACCACCACACCGCCACCCCCAGTTCCATCTACTGTGGATGTCCAGAGGGGGCACTCAGGCTGATCTAAAGGCCGGTCGTCCATCTGCCTCCACTGGTCCCACCTCTGTGAAAGCAGGTGTTCCCAGCTGGGCTAGGACAGTGCCAGTGAGGCAGCTGCCCTGTGGTCTACCCCACTGGACGGTGTAGGCTTGGATCATGGTGGGCGACACAGAAATGTTAGGGAGCCTCAGAAAGGGGGCTTGCTGATCTGGTTCCAAAACAATCCCTGTTGTGAACACTCTCACTACCAGGAAGAGGCATTTCCTCAGTGCAGTCTGGACCACCTGGAACAGGGCATAAGTGGGGGAGGGGGAGCAGGAGACAAGGACCACCTGGAACAGGGCACCTGTGGGGGGGCAGAGGCAGGAGACAAGGACCACCTGGAACAGGGCACCTGTGGCGGGGGGCAGAGGGATAGAAGACCAAAACAGGGCACCTGGGGGGGGCGGAGGGACAGGAGACAAGGAGCACCGGAAACAGGGCATCTGGGGAGCAGGTGGGCAGAGAGCTGGAAGAGCACGTTGGGGAGGTTGGAGCGAGGGGCGTGGGCAAAGTACGCTGAAGGAGAAAACCCCTTGTGTAAACTTTCACCCAAACTAAAATAAAAAGTAGTTTTAATTAAAGGAGGAAAGCAGTTTTAAATGAAGGGGGAAAGGAAGAAAGAAAACCTTACCGGGCACACTTTCCAAAGGCTGCTGGTGCTAAATAAATGAGCCTGGGTGTATGGTGAGCCTGGGGAGGGCTTTACTTAATAATATATGTTATGGAAACCTCATTAATTATCTGTATTCTTTATTTCATTTTCTATATTGTTGTTGTGCCGTCAAGTTGGGACTGACTCGTAGCTAATCCTCCAGTGGGTTTTCACAGGCAATAAATCACAAGGAGGAGATTGACCTTCTTTTGCTACAAAGCAGCTGGTAGATTCAAACTGTGTACCTTTGGGATTGCAGCACAGCTTCTTACCACTAGGCCACCAGAATGCCCTCAGTTTTCTATATGATAGATAGATAGATAGATAGATAGATAGATAGATAGAGACTGAAGTTTCTATCAGGAGCCCTGGAGGCCTAGGGTTAAGGAACTACACTGCCAACCCAAAGTCATAAGGTTCAAATTCACCAGTTGCTTCATGGCAGAAAGATGGTCGATCTCCTCACATGTGATGTTACTGCCTTTGAAAACCTGCTGGAGGATCAGCTATGAGTCAGTTCAGACTCAATAGTACACAAGAACAACTACACTGGTAGCCATTCTGATGGCTAGAAGTGAGAACAGTGTATGCAGATGGTCTGGTTGCCATGACTGGGAGAGGGGGCTGCCTGTGCCTGGTGGTCTGAGACCATAGAGGCTGCTGAGCCTCTTATAATGCCCAGGATAGCCACTCAGAACTGTTACGTGGCCCAGCTCCATTCCATCAGAGGTCCAGACACCCTGACACCCAACGAATTGTCCCAACCTTAAGGGACTGCATGAACGGTTCTATCCCAAGCTCAGTGGCATAGGGCAGTGCCGGTTCAGGATCTGAGCATCCCAGAAGTCCAAGTCCTAATGGTGAGGTGTTGAGTGACTGCATTTTCACAATGTCTGGAAGCAAGCCCTTTCCTGGTTCTCCTTGTTTCTACGGTGCCTGCTACCCTGGACAAGCTCTCGGACCTTTCCTCTCTCAAAGCAGCGTCCAGTCTTCCTATTTCTCCTGTGAAAACCTTAGTGAAAATGATGGGCTCATCTTAATCATCCAATCTCCTCATCAATAGCTTTCACAGAATCTGCTCTGCAAGTCCTATAAGCCTGTATGTTAACATCCTGCATAGCACAGCCATCTGTCTCGGACCGTCCATTATTTAGCCTCCGACACACACAGAGATGAGGACCAAGATGCCCCGACCCAAGCCGGGGCAATTTTGATCGCTTAATATGCATGTGAAAATGGAACAAGAAATCAAATAAGAATAGATGGTTTTTGTTTTGTTCTATGGCTTTATTTTTTATTTACAATGATTTATTAGTTGCAAATATCTTTTTCTTAATTTTTCTTTTAATTAATATTTTATTATTATTATCATTAATTTTTAATGAAAGTTTAGTTAGGATTTCCATTCATTCATTGTTGCACTTTTCTCCCTGCCCACACCTCCCCCACAATTCGCTCTTCTCTTTGAAAAGTAAAAGTCTTTCATTGTTATACAATCCCTTCCCCCATGTCCACTCCACTCTGCAGCCTTCATTCTGGATTCCTGTCATGACAAGAATACCTAATCATAGATCCCTTTTAAACAGTTCTCTCCCGCATCTGTTTCAATGCAGTATACTAATTTATCCCATCTTTCTCAGTCTCCCCCCAACCCTGATGTCAGTCCAATTTTACAGCATGGCACTATGCAGTATTTGTCCTTTTGTGACTGAAATACTTCACTCAGCATAATGTCCTCCAGGGTCACTCATTTTGAATAATATTGCATGAGTTCCTTGTTTTTCAATGCAGCGTAGTATTCCATTGTGTGAATATACCACAGCTTCTCTATCCATTCGTTTGTCGATGGGCACTTGGGTTGTTTCCAACTCTTTGCTATTGTGAACAAAGCAGCGATAAACGTGGGTGTGCATATATCTGCTTGGGTAGCGGTTATGGTTTCTTTGAGAAGAGTGGATGTTTTGAATCGCGGGATTGGTGAAGAATATTGAATATATATGGACTGCCAGGAGAATGTGAACCCTAGCGGCGTAGTCCATAGGGAATTTCTATATTGAGCTAGGAGAAGAAATAGCTTTGTCTGGGAAAGCAAGCGTAGCGAGAACGCTTCTCGGGAGGAAGTGTCGTCGACTTCATTTCATGGACTTTGGGCACGTTATGAGGGAAGTTCCAGGAGAAGGAATCGTCAGGGTCTAGTAGAGAGGCAGTGAGGAGGAGAAGGCTCTGAACAAGATGGACCAGCACTGGCTTCCACGATGGGATCACACAGAGCAACGATTGGGAGGATGGAAGCCGGGGGTCAGCAGAGGTGTGGAGGGAGAGAGACGGGCGCCCTCGTCAAAGGCACAGGGGACAGGGCACCAGAACTGAAAGTCACACACCCGCAGCCCCCCGGAGCCACACGAAGGCCACTCTGGCTCTGGGATGGGTTCCCGGCAGGATCCTCTGCGCTGGATGACAGCTGGACCTTACAGGGTGGGCTACAGCCGTCCGGTAGAGAAGGTTAGTGCTTGGCTGAGGGTGAAAAGAGGCTGAGTTAGAGGTAGGGGCTTTGGAGAGGGCTGAGGTCTGCACAGGGAGCAAGGCTTATGGCTGGAGTGACGGGGTGGATGGTGGCAGTGGACGAGGCACTGGTTGGGAGGAAGTAGAATGTCTTCAGAGATGCTTCTGACCATGTTCCCAATAAGTGACGGCATTGAATGGTTTAAAATGTTGTAATTATTAGGTGTCATTGAGACAGTCCCAACTGGCAGTGAACACACCACTCCTTGTCCCTGCACCATCTTCACAGTCGTTGTTGCGTGTGAGCCCACTGCTGACGTCACTGTGTCAGTCCTTGTTGTTGATGGTCTTCCTCTTTCATTGACCTTCACTTTTCCAGGCATCACGTCCTTCTCTGGGGGCTGGCCCTTCCTGATAACATGCCCAGAGTGCGTGAGACTGTTGTCCTTGCTCCTAAAGAGTGTCCTGGCTGGACTTCTCCCCAGATAGATTTGTTCATCATTCTAGGAGTGAAGGATTTAGTTAATATGTGTTGCTTAAAATGAATACATTTTATATTTTAGAAAAGTTTTAGGGTTGCAGAGAAATTAAGGAGCATGTAATAAGTTCCCACCATCTCCCTCTCTGCTGCAAGTGGTTTTATTATTATTTTTTATGTGTGTGGAGGGGGGTGTGTGTGAAGTGAACGTTTATGCAGCAGTCGAGGTTCCCACCAAGCACCTTGCACGCAGGTTCCTAAGTGACATCATTTACTTTCTCCATGATCTGTGGAAATGCTTGTTGTTTCCATTCTGGTTATTCAGTTTTCATTCTTCTAGTTTGCCTCCTCCTTACATTCTTATCATTCTCTTTTGAAATACTGTTTTATCGTGGTTTTGGTGAGTTTAAACAGATGCTACAGAGTTTGCCCAGGTTCCCACTCGACAGTTCCCCCTAAGTTGTTCAGTGTCACTGGTCCCACTGCACACACCGGGAGCATGCTAATTCCTTCCATTCTAAGGTTCGGTTCCCACCCACCTCCTTTCCGCCTTACACAGTCAGGCTTCACAAGTGTTATTGTCATTAACGACCACCTGGTCTCACGTGGGTAATCGTTAAAGGCACCCAGTCATTATAAATGCCACTCAGTGTTTGTTTTTTTTTCTCGCTAATTTACTTAGCTGCCAGATGAACTTAAAGGTTAGTTTTTGTTCATGTTCTGAAGACTCAGGACGGTCAGTGGTCCTGGAGCGTGCTCCAGTCTCAGCCAGCCCAGTAGGTCTATTTTTGTTTGTTCGTTTCATTTTTAGGAATTTGAGTTTCTGTTTCACCTTCCTCTCCAGGTCTATCAAGGTCCATCAATTTTTGGTCCATCGTTTTTTGGTGTTATTATTAACATCTTGGAGTGGTATGGTACCTTGGTTACAATCGATGGACCAGTATTCACGCATTACTATTAACTAGCATCTATAGTTTGTTTCCATGAAAGTTCACCTTTCCACAATATTCCACGTATACAGTTCCACAAGATTTGGCATACATCATGTGTCTGGCATGGCAGGACCCTGCAGAATCATTTCACCACCCTCTAAACGCCCCGTGCTCCCCTGGTCGCCCCATCCCTGGACCCTGCATCTCCAGCAACTTCCAGTCTTGCCCTGTCTCTACAACTTTAGCTTTCCCAGGAAGTCACAGAGCTGTAGTCATATATATACTCCTCACTTAGGGACTGTCTCATTTTCCCATGCCTCAGTCTACTGTCCACGTTAATATAATGTGTCTGGAAGTAGTGGACATGGAACCGTAAGGTTTGAGGAGAGATCAGCTCTGGCTATGGTGTGACACTTACGTATGGACTTGCTGAGTCAAGGCTCTCGGCAGTTTGGCTGATTCCTGGGACTGTAATCCGGCAGTTATGTACTGAGCTACAGAACCATTTGATGATCTTTTATGGCCACATGTGGCCAGTCTTCATTTTCTCTTTTTTAAGACTTTTCTTGTTCTTTAGTGCAAGTTTGCAGATAAGATTGGTTTTCCATACTTTCAATATTCCATGATGTTCAGGGCTTACCATCCACATTGTAAGATCATTCTCCCCACTTTGGTTCTGTGTGCCCCTTACCATTCATCCTTTCCTGTCCCTTCCTGACTTCTGAGCCTATGCTGCCCCTTTTATTAGGGATAGCTTACAGTTCTCAGGAGCGCATTCTTTCTTGGTGTTATTGATCACCCTCTAGGTCTGTCAGTAGTTAGACTGGAAGTTGAGTCATGGGAATTATTTCAGAGCTAGCCTTGAAGAGTGACTGAGGACCCCAGTCTCAGGAGTTAGACCCATCTCCCTCAGACCAGCGAGCTTTGTCTTGTTTATAATCTGGAGTTCCATTCTGCATTTCTTTCTTACTTGATCACAGACATTTATCGACCAGCAGTGTTGCTTGGGCACCATGTGGTCCTAGTCTAGGGGCTGCATGACTGGTGTGGTCCAGTCATCCTTTGAAGTAAAATTGCCTTTGATATTCTTCTCTCTTCTTTGCTCCCAGAGAGGAGAGACCAGTGGTTCACCTTGAATGATTCTCACAAGTTTCTAAACAACAGTTGCTACTTGTCAAAGTGGGATGGGAGAGCACCGTTTTGTGGACTCTTAGCATTCACCTTGAAGTTCCTTGAGACGATGGTCCCAAGCTTCCATGCCCAGTGGCTTATTTCCTGCAGGTGTTTGCTTATGGCTAAGTTTTCACGCTTTCCCCCATTTGTCTACCACGTGTGTGGATCTGTATTTATAGCACGTACAGGTGATGTTATGCTGTTAGGTGCCATCAGATAGACTCTGACTAATGCTCTGAGCAGTGCTCTGTCCTGCTAACGTCCGTGGGGTACTCACTGCATCTATCTATCTTGTTGAGGGTCTTCTTCATGTCTTTAATTAACCCGCCACCTTTTCCAGGATGACGACTCTTACTATCAGGACTGGTTTCTCCTGATCATATGACCAAAGAGATGACCTTTGCCCATTCTTGCCTCTAAGGAACATTCTGGTTGTGCTTCCCTAAAGACAGATTTGTTTGTTGTCTTAGCAGTCTGGGGTATATTCAATGAAATCTCTCTTCAAGGTTGGAAATGAACTCACTCGCATGATTCAACTCTCAGCCCAACTATAGACAGACCTGTAGGGTGATCAATGACACCAAGGAAGAATTCAATCCTTAGAACTACAAAGCATACGAGATCGAAAGGGCAGCACACACTCAGAAGTCAGGAAAGGGTCAGGAGGAAAGATGACTGGGAAAGGGGTACACAGGCTAGACGTGGGGGAAGGCTGTGCAGTGTGCAGATTGTCATCAACGTCATGGAACATAATGACTTATTATACAGCAAACCACTCTTACCTGGAACCTTTGACTGAAATAATGGTAAAAAGTCTGAAGATGAGAAAGCGAAGGCTGTCCACTTAAGGTCGCAAAACGGAGGGTAACTACATTATTACGTAGCTACCAAATTACACGTTCCCACATCAGAAAATCTATTGAGAAGCATGACCCGGCCACGTTGCTGCATTAGCTCAACCTTCACAGCCAGAGCTTCGCCCTCTTTGAAACTCGAATGGTCGAAACATTATCAGAGCTCCAGTGGCTTAGTGGTGAGGATCTGCACTGCAACCCTGACAGCATGCTGTTCGAATCCACCAGTTTCTTGGTGGAAAAAATATGGGTGAATTCCTTCTGTGTCATTAAACTGCCTCTGAAAACTCACTGGAGGGTCAGCTGTGGGTCAGTTCTGACTAGACAGGACACAATAACAAGCCTGGATGAGCGTAGTCTCATTCCCCTACACACACTTGTTTGTCTTGCCTGTCTGCCGATTATACATATTCATAGATCGAGGTTTACTATTCATGCCAGGTTGTGTATGGAACAGAACTTCTCTTTTACACCTCTCTGAATCTTCCTTTTCCTAACCAGTTATGCCCATTTTGTATATTGCCTTTCCCTTGTGAAAAAGCTTCATTTCTGCGATCTGGCATGGTCATCCTCTATTTTCATATAATACCATTTTTGCATGCATACCGGGTCTCTAGAACTTGGCTGTGTTGATAAGTGTGGAGGGAGTGCACTATATACTCTGTTCATACTGTTTTCTTTCATTTAGTGCGATGCACTCAGCCTCTTCCGTGTCTTCTCATGGCTTCATAAGGCTTTGCATTTTTAAGGTACCATGTTGTCAGACATTTAAGATGAACCGTTAGAAGAAGCCAAAACACACATCACTAAAGGTGAACTATGTTTACTGACATATTGTTTGGGCTCTGCATCTTGTCCTGATCCTGCCTTCTGGAGCCTGTGTCCAAGCCTAGAAGAGACGAGGTGTCATATGTATCACATGGCTAACGTTCTCTTCCAATAGTGAGTCCCACAGCAGGAGGCCTTGTCCAGGGTAGTGAAGTTAAAGAGCCTGCCTTTGTGGGCAAGGGTTTCAGTTTAGAATAATCTTCTTTATGGGTCAATAATCTCATGTTTTACAGCGTTAGAACCCCCTGCGTTTGGGGGTGTTCCTGTTTATATAGTGAATAGTCAACTGAATGTCAGTCTTCTTAAAAATAATCCTCAGGACTCTGTCAGTGGGGAAGAACGTGAATATTCTCCTCTGTCTGGAATCTCCTCTGTGACCCTCACCCAGTGCCACCATCTTGGAGTTCACTTGCTAATTCCCATGAGCACAAGCCCACTTCCTGACCTACTTTGTGAGCTTACACCGAGTAACTGAGTGTATATACTGTGTGTAAAGCCTTTCAGATGCCTCCCCCCACTTTAAAACAATAATAGGTGCACTCCAAAACTGTTAATCTTACAAGAAATGTATTTCTCTGGTTGTATTACAGAAACAGATTATATTATCCCAGAAAGAGGTACAATTAAACATTAAAGAATAAAAGTCCATACAATTTAGGTGCTGTCTCCTGTCTGAGGTTCCAAAGACCATCTGTTCCCTTCCACCAAATGCTGTACAGACAGTCTTAGTGATCAGAAAGTGGCAGAGCCATTTAAAAGAGATATATAACTAGGTATTTCTGTCATCACAGGAGACTAGAGCGAGGGCTACATGGTGGAGGGGACCTGGGGGAGGGTTTGTAAAACAATGAAAGAATCTTTTCTTTTACTTTTCCATAATTTCTGGACTCATGTACTTATAACTGGTTAGTCAAATTTGTGTCTTCTAGGTTGCAACACCCCCATGATACATCTTCAAGGATATGAACATGTACGGCCAAGCACAATCAATAAGAGTGCATCTAAATTCCAAAATCAATCTCCATAATAGTCTATGTGTTTCCTACTGCCAAAGGGGCCCTTTAGAGTAGTGAGAGAAGATCTTCACCCTGAAACCCACAGCGTCCCTTTTCAGCAGGAAGTAGCTAAGAGAATACGCCATCCCCTTTTCCTTATGACTCAGGTGAAGTCTCTCTCAGGGAGGAGTGATAGAGAATGGCAAAGGACACACTGACAAAGAAGATTAATCAGAACTGGCTTTGACAAGCACTGTGGCATTTGGACAAGAACAAACTGGGAGGAGGGTAGAGAGAATAGTGCAACAATGAATGAATGGAAACCCAAAATCTCTGTAAATGTTTATGAAAATTAATAAAATATAGAAGAAAAAAAAAAGAAAGTGGCAGAGCCAAGGCTAAGGTCAACGTGGAGTCATCAGTAGGACCCCCTAGACTCCCTGCTCTCTGGAGTTACCCCTCTTGGTCCTGCAGCCACTGCTTTTGTGTTTTGTAGGATACACAGCTCACTCTCTGGCTCCGTGAGTCACCAGGGCCCCTAGTGGCGATTTTATGTTTTGCATAGAGGTTTCTAGAAGGGCCGAAATGTTGCTCCGTGACTAAGTAGTTGTGAATAATGAGAAAAGAGGTGAAGTCCTGTGGCTCTTGTTAAAGTGTCATCAAATCGGTTCTGACCCAGAACAACTCTGTGGACAACAGAACAGAACACGTCTCTTCCTCCGTCTCCCTCACATCATTGTGTCGCTGAAGGTCACTTGTCGGGTGTAATGTCCTTCTCCAGACAGTGATGCCTCCTGACAGCACGTCCAAAGCAGGTGAGATGAAACGTACTCACTTCCACGGAGCAGTCTGGCAGAATACGGGGGAGAAAAGAATGACAGTGGAGAGAAAAGAAGGTTCCCTGTAGAGAGACTCCCCAAAACAATGCTTAAAGAGGAGGAAGGAAGCAGAGCCTGGGAAGATTCCCAAGACTCTTCGCCGTGTCCATTGCGGGTCTCTGCTCAGGACAATGTTCCATGTGACTGAGGATGTGAGAAGACCCATGGGCAGGTCCATTGTTCGCATAAAGGTCTGCACAGCGCTCATGGATCCCGGGGCAGGAAAGAGATGGTTGTTCTTGGCTTGATGGGTGGTTCATGCTCTTCTCAGCTGACACACTCAACTCTAGCCCTCATCCCTCGTTAGAGGCCCTGACTTACGCCTCTAGGCATCTGGGCTGGGGACCCACAGACTCAACAGCATGAGTTAAGTATAAATACATTTATGTACATTTTCTCCCCACTCAGTCATTGTGACGTTCTCCTCACTTTCTCCATTTGTTTTAACTAGTCTATGTTCAACACTGAGCAGACCATGGACTGCCAAGACCGCAAACAAGTCTGTCCTGGAAAAGATGAAACCGAGCTGCTCCTTGGAGGCAAGGACTTTGAAGCTCTGACTCACAGACTTTGGGCATGTTGCCAGGTGGGACCAGTCCTTGGAGAAGGACATTATCCTTGGAAGGGGGAGGGACAGCACAGGAGAGGAAGACCCCAGAGGAGACAGATTGTCACAGTAACTGGGGTAAGGGAGTAGGTGTGTTGGAGACAGTAAGACTGGCTCAGAAAAGGCTGGGTTCAGAGCTATTGTAATGTAGGGTCGCTATGAGTCAAAGGTGCCTTGATGACACACAACAACAACATACAACCTGTGAATAGAAAGATATTGCAAAGTTTACCTTTGGACAAAGGCCAAGGAGAGGAAACAAATTTCACTAAATCTTTGTGATCTGAAATGTATATGTTGTGTTTGGTTTTGTTTTATTTTAAGTAGGTGTACAATCTGAAGAAAACAGTGTTCACTGTCAACTTTTAGTTGACAATTACCAGGTGTTTATTTGATTGCTCTTTGAACTTTGCTGTAGTTCAACTTTTTAACTAAAAATTATTTCATAAAAGAACAAAACAAGTTTCAGGAGTAGAACAATTACATCCACATTATCGAGTTCTTGGAATGACATTGTAATTACACGTTTGGAATGATGTACCATGACTCCCTTTTTAAAGATCCAACATCTCACCCTGGGTTTCATCGAAATTATTTGCAAGGGAAGGTTTTGGTTTCAGGATTCTTGACGCATGTATATATTACAAATTCCCCTCTAGATCTTTATAAATAGTTTCTTGGTGTCCCCGACACATTCACTTAATCCAGGCACCAATTTCCCCCTGATAGCCCAGACTTATTTACAATATATACATTCACCCAAGAGGAAGAGTCCAATTATACAATCAGTACCTCCCAAGGTGTAAATAAGCCTGTCTGGGTGTCTAGGAAAAATAACCAGCAAAGGTCTTGTCTCACTTACTCAAATCATATGGACAATTTACGTCTCTGAACTGGAACTTCAATTTGATCTCAACGTTTACACACAGGAGCCAAGCCCATTATAGGGGTACAGGGTGGGGAGCTGTGAGGTTGAGAAGCCTTGGAACTGGAGTTAACTCAGAACAGATGCTTGAGTTCTGGTGGGTGCTGACTAAAACCCGGCGCTGGATCTGGGCAGGTAATGACTCCACTCCTGGGCTGAGGCTTTGGGTGGAAGGAGACAGAGAGACAGGAAGTTTTGGGGTCTGAAAATTCTAACAATGCACACTCCCTTCCATACCTGAATGGTGGGCTCTTCACAGACCGTACTAGAGCCAAGTGGGTAACTTCTGAAAACAGGCTCCTGGAGTTTCCCAGTCTTCTTAAAAATAATCCTCAGGACTCTGTCAGTGGGGAAGAACGCGAATATTCTCCTCTGTCTGGAATCTTCACAGTGAAGTCTCTGTGTCTGCCTGGGCTGCACAGCCAGGAACCTGAAACCCTGGGGAGATCAGGGCTTCCTGGGCCTCTGTCTTGGGCCTGCGAAGTCTCTGGGCTGATGAGGTTTGGGAACTCAAGCCCCTTTTAGGGGATTGGTGTGAGCTGCCTGTGCAAATGGCAGATGGACCAGCCTGAAGGGGTGGGGGGAGGGCTGGGAGACAGCGAGGACTATGGGGGCTCAGGGACAATGACAGAGAGACCCCACTTCTCCTGTGGTTTGGGCCCAGAACTTAGAGAGGCCTCTCTCAACACACTCTGTGAACTCTTGGTTCATGAGTCTTTTTACCTGGCCTGGTTGGAAAAGAGAGTACTCTATTCTGACCTTATAAGGAGTGGTGCCACAAGCCCCAAAATAGGCAGTTCGAATCCACTAGCTGCTTTAAGGAAGAAATATGGGAAATCTCCTCTTGTGCAATTTCCAGCCTCTGAAAGCCCCCTAGAGAATCAGCTATGAGTCTGAGGCTCTGACTACAGAGATGAGTTGAACTGAGTTTAGATGATATTCTGTCAGGAGTCTTAGCAAGTCAGGGGTTAAACCCTGAGTTCCTAAAGAAAGACCTTCAGTTCAAACCCAGCAGCCACTGCGCAGAGGAGAGCCGGGGTGGACTTCTGCAAACACAGGGCCTGGGGACCCATGGGGCAGTCCCACTCTGTCCTACGGTGTTTACAAATTAGAATCAACTTGACGGCAGTAGATTTGCACTTGTGTTTTGTTCAGAACCACTGAGGGCACCAAATGTTGGTGGTTCAGAGTCCCCAGAAGAGTCTGGAAAGGTCACACATCGGTAGTTCCACGGTACTCAAGTTGTGCTCTGCACACAGGGAGTCTTAATGGGCTTCATGACAGTAATGACCCTGCTCCCTTGGGCCCACTCCCCTTGCAGTCTGAGGCGTCCCCCACTCTGCAGGCTCCTCAGACCTGTACTTCCAAGACCACCTCTCAGCCGTGCCCCAGGGGGCCCCACCTCAGGCTCAGCAGAGGAGACTTGGTGACTGTATGAACCCTCCATCCGGGGCCTGTCTCTGGTGACTTCAATACTTAGTTTTGTGACTTGGAGTGATCCTGGCTCATAAGGACTCCAGGCAACAGAGGAGCCCTGCCCTGTGGGGTGTCCCGGGATGCCACCTCTGGGGAAGGTCTCCAAGTCTTTGTTCTGTGGCCTCTCTGGGTGGCTTCGAACAGCCAGCCTTTCCAGGTAGAGGACAGACGCATCACCGGCACTGCTTGCATGGACGCTTGTAGCTATTTGCTGTTGATCAATTCTGACTCATAGTGACCCTAAGTTCCACACAGCCAAGCGCGGCCCAGCCCTGCACCAGGCTCACCGTCCATAGGTGCCGCCACGGAGCCAGGCCGTCCATCGGGGCACTGTCTCTCTCTCTCTCCTCTCTCTCTCTCTCTCTCTCTCTCTCTCTCTCTCTCTCTCTCTCTCTCTCTCTCTCTCTCTCTCTCTCTCTCTCTCAATTTTAAATTTATTTTAATCAAAGTTTACAGAGACTTTGGATTTTCATTCACTCATTGTTGCACTTTTCTCCCTGCCCAACCTCCCCCACAATTTGCTTTTCTCTTTGAAAAGTAAAAGAAAAAAATTCTTTCATTGCTAGTCAATCCCTCCCCCGAGTCCAGTCCACTATGCAGCCTTCGTTCTGGACTTCTGTCATAGCTGTAGTATCTCATCATATATCCCTTTTAAACAGTTGGCTCCCTCATCTGCTTCACTTCCTGTCTTTCGCTGACTCATCGAGGGACAGATCCACTCTAAGTGCAGAGGGGATGATGGGCGGATGGGTGGCTGTGGAACACAGAGAAGGCCAGCGTCAGGCTGAAGCCCAGCACAGGCCCTCCTCACCCTCTGCAGCCCTTCGCTTCAGAGAACAGGACACAGGCTCTAATTGGAACCATTTTAGCCCCATGGAACCTTAGAATTAACAGACAGCTCAATGGCCCCATGGCAACTGAAACGTAAAAAGAACCCAAAAGCCCTTCACACAGAGGGTCTAATGGGCTCTGGCCTACTCAGCTCCATTTGGGTTTTAATGCAATTAACACATCTGGGGCTCAGTTGTATGTCTTCCCTCAAAACAGAAATTATATTCCCTGTGCAAAAGGCTGGGTGCCCAGCCAACTCTGCATACCTATTACTGTATCACTGGCATTTCTCATAAATCCCTCCCAAACAAAGGCCCAGCTCGGTAGGGAAAGGTTAGCTTTAATTTAATTACTGATAATTACTTTAAGATTCATGTTTCCCCTCATATTGTTGAGAAGCAATCATGGCAATAATGGAGACCGTATGTGTCCTAAATCTAATTATTAATTCGTTGTACTATTTTATAATCCACCCCTCTTAGCGGCTTTGGCAAAAGGGTCAAGAAAAAAATAAAAGAAAAAGAAAAAAGGTAGATGCATTTTTCTTTTTCACTTTTGACATTTTATGTTGTTTGTTTTAATCCGCACAATCTGTTCCAGCCAGGAGAACGGAGGAGTGAGGACAGAACTGGACAGGCTGGAACCTTCCCTGTGACCCTCTCTGCTGTTGGGGTTGAGATGAAAAGATGCGACCCCTGCCCAATGCTGGACCAGGTCGCCAGCTCTTGAGCCTGCCCGGATGCTGACAACAAGGAGCTGATTGGTCAAGGACTGGACACCTCCTTCTGATTGGTCCTTCCTGTTGCCAGGCCTCTCTGAGTCTTTTAGTCAGCAGACCCCTTAGTCCAATAGGATTTTCCCAGGACCACCAGAAGAATTGGAGTCTGGGCAAATTGTGGCTACTAGATGACAAACATCAAACTTTAAGAGATGAGTGAGTAAATACCCAAGACCATGCCTAGAAGGTTATAGCACTTCAGCTAGGCAGCAATTCTGCATCATTTCAGCAAAACAGGGCAAGTGTCTAACAATTTAAAAGGAAAAACAAATATGAGAAAAGTGCATACATCAAAGACATGAGTTTGTAACTGTGAGAGTGTGTCTGAGAGAAATGGAGAGATAGACAGGAATGGAGAGACACAGAGAGAGAGAGACAGGCAGGGACACACACACACACACACACACACACACACACACGGGGAGAGAGAATGAATCTGAGAGCAGGGAAATCTGGGGGAGGAGCAGGTAAATCTGGGGGAGGTGGAAGGGAGAAAGGTTTTGTGAAAATCTTTTCATAAAAATTGTCCCAGTGAAACATCCCATGTGAAGAGATATGTGGTGCTGGGGTCCGTTAGGGAGTCAGGCTGTTCATGGTCCATGGTGTCCCACACAGTGACCCCTGGCTCTCAGCACCCAGGACAAAATAAACCAGACCCACCACCCTGGGCCGATTGTGCCTCAGGCTGGCCCCAAGGCTGCAAAGTAGAGCTGCTGTCATCTTTGTTCCTGGTGGAGCAATGAATCAAGCATTGGGCTGCTAACGGAAAGGTGAGTGGTTCAAATCCACCCGCAGCTCCTCAGGAGATAGATGACACAGACTGCTTCCATAACAGTTCACAGCCACAGAACCCACTGCACCCTGCTCTGCTCCACAGGACTCAGGATGGACTCCAAGGCAGCGGAGGCAGCTTGCGTTAACCTTTATGGAAGCAGAGCACCAGGTCTTTCCACCTCGGCACCACTGGGTGGGCTGATAGCTGAGTGCTGGCCCCAGGGAGATGGGGACATCATCAGGTCGGTTCTTCTGAGCCAGAACTGATGAAAAGCATCATGTAGTGAATTAGAAGGTACCCGGGTACACCGTGGGGTTAAGAGCTCGAGTGCTAACAGAAAGATCAGTGGTTCAAACTCACTATTCTCTCTGCAGCAGAAAGATGGGGCAGTCTGATTTACAGGCTTGAAAATAGAAAGATTGATAAGTTATATGCTGTCGCTGTGGACCGTCAGGGGGCAACCGACCTGCAGCTGATCCTCCAGTGAGTTTTCAGAGGCGGTAAATCAGATTCCCCATCATTCTGCGGAGCAGTTGATGAATTCAAACCGTGTGCCTTCTGGATTGCAGTGTAGCTTCTTGCCGCTAGGTCACCAGTACTCCCTGATAGGTTTTATATCTCTCTATCTCTATCTCTATCTTCTCTACCTCTATCATTTCTATCTCTATCTCTCTATCTCTATCATCTCTATCTCTGTATCATCTCTATCTCTATCATCTCTATCTCTCTATCTCTGTATCATCTCTATCATCTCTCTATCATCTCCAGCACCTCTATCTCTATCTCTATATCTATAATTGTTGTTGTTAGGTTTGTCAAGTTGAATAAGACTCAGAGCAACCCCATGAACAACTAACTTGAGCCCTGTCCTGTCCTGTGCCGTCCTCATCGTCTCTGACACACTTGAGGCCATTGCTAGAGTCACCGTGTCAGTCCATCTCTTTGGGGGTCTTCCTCTCTTTCACTGACCCTCCACCTTTCCAAGCACGACAACCCTTTCTAATGAATATCCTCTCCCAACAACACTCCCAGAGTACCATAGGTGAAGCTTTACCATCTGTACCTGGAAGGAGCTCTGTGGCGTCATTTCAAACAATGTCTATGAACTTTATGAACTTTGTATGCAAACCAGTATAAAATAAATTTTTTAAAAGACATCTGTTTATTCTTTTGGCCGTCCATGGGATATTCAGTACCCTTCTCCAACACCACAACTCAAAGTCATCAACTCTTCTTCTGTCATCCTTATTCATTGTCCAGCTCTCAGATGCATAGCAAGTGATTGAAAAGACCTGCATTGAAATGGCCTGAATCAAGCACACCTTATTCTTCAAAATAACATCATTGCTCTTCAATATTTTAGAGAGATCCTGACCGCAGACTTGCCCAATACATCTCCTCTTCTCCATCTATCATGATGATGCCTATTGGCCCAGTGGTGAGAACTTTGTTTTCTTTTCTTTTTAATATATATTGGTTTATCTACAAAGTTGACATACATTGTTTTTTATACCCAATCTTTCCCATTTACTTCATACTTCCCTTCACCCATTTCAACATTAAGAAAACAATGGGCCCGCCTTGCCCCATCCTCATCCCTCTGCCCCCCACCCCTTGTATCCTCATACTCATTCTACAATAATGGACCATTGTTTTCTCCATGTTGAAATGTAATTTGTAATTAAGGCAGTAGTTCTTGATCTTCTGCAGCAAACATTTCAAATTCTCGCTTTCAACAAGCAAGGTTGTTGGTATCGTGTGTATAATGCAGGGTTATGCTGAGGTCACAGATCTTACATGTGTGTGCACGTGTGTATGTTTGTGTAGGCTGCACTGCAATCCCGAAGGCTTGTTTTATAACGTGAACTTCAGTTGATTAAGGTAATTCATGAACTGAAATGTCTGATCAAACCCTTAAGGAGTACTTGTGGCCTTGCGGAAAGAAGCTGCGCTGCTAACGCAGAGACACACGTTTCAAGTCCAGCTGCTCCTTGGGAGAAGGACAGTCTCCTCCCCTGTGACTGACAGCTTCGGGAAACCCACTGGAGGGTCAGCTGTGAGTCGGTTCGGCCTGGCTGTCACATGACAATAACAATACAACCAACCCCTTATTACACGCTGCCTTTCCCTTCACCCAACACGACTATTTACTAACTTTTGCTTCCCTCTCCTCCCTTCTCATCCCAAGCCTGTGAGTCTCCTCTTTCTATTTAAAAATACAGTAATAAAACCTAGCCTTTTATAATTGTGATATAAAACATGATATCTCTGAATTATTGAACGAAAACCCTATGATTTGTAAACTTTCACTCAAAATTTGAATTTTTTTTTTAAGAAATGAGAAAATGAACCCATTTCTCTGCTTGTCCTCATGGATTCTAAAAGTTTGTTTAGCCTTGAAAACTTTGTTGTTGTTGTTATTGTGTTGTTGTTGTTAAGTGCCATTGAGTCGTAGATGACTAATAGCGACCCTGTGAACAAAAGACCTGAACACTTGTATAACTTTCATCCAAGTTCATAGTGGATGCCACTCCTGCTTCCAAGCTTGTTTTAATCAGGAAGCTCCACTAAACACTGTCCACCATGGGTGACCATTATCTCATTTGACACATCAGTGTCACAGTATTTAGCATCACAGCAACCACCAGTTACCTCTGTACAGCAAATAGACAGACCTAGAAGAATACTTGATCAAAAACTATTAAAACCAGGCCTGAGGGCCACAGATTCAAATCACCCACCTTTGACTTGGTAGCATAACTTTATAAAAGAATAACGTTTAAGACCAAATAAAGTTTGGCCTCCAACTTCATTCTTTTGAAGGACACATTATACTGAAAATGAAGATTCTGCAAGACTGAGAAAGAAGCGCCCTGCAGGGTCGCCAGGGCTGGAATCTCTACTGGGGTGGACGCCTCATCCTTCGCCCTCAGAGCAACTGACAAGTTCATGCTGCCAACCTTTCCGTTAGCTGCCAAGTGCTCCACCCCCGGGCCATGGGCCACCTTGGAGAAGGCTGCTACCACCATGGCACTAACTGGCCACAGAAGACGTTGTTGTTGTTGTTAGGTGCCGTCGAGTCGTAGGCAACTCATAGGGACCCTGTGAATGAAAGACCTGACACCTGTATGACTTTCATCGTTTCTCCAGGTTCATAGAGTTTCTGAAGGCAAGCTATTTCAGAAGTGGATGCCACTCCTGCTTCCAAGCTGGTTTTAACTGGGAAGCTCCACCAAATACTGTCCACCATGGGTAACCATTATCACATTTGGCACATCAGTGACAGTGTTTAGCATCACAGCAAACCACCAGTTACCTCTGTACAGCAATGCACAGACCAGAGCTATACCACTTAGAAACATTTGACCAAAAACAATTAAAACTAGGCCTGAGGGCTGCAGATTAAAATCACCTTGGCTTGGTAGCATAACTTTCTATTCACTAGGCCAAATGCCTTTTTAAATAGGAGGCTGAATAGAATCAATAGAGCCAATGGCTAGTAAACAATGCACCCAGAGTCTCACCAGAACCAGAAAGCAAAACCTCTATAGGGTCAGGCTGCTTGAGAATACTCCCCACCTGGATTCCAGCCCGACAGAGGACACTAGATATGAAAATAGGCTGTTGGGTACCATCATTTCCAACTCCGTGACCCTGGAGGACAGAGCACAACGGCCCTGATCATTTCCAAGGCTTGTCCTTGTCTCAGGAGCTCAGATCAGGGTCTCTCCGTGCAGCTTCAATGCGCGGACAACTCTGCTGACTACGCTCAAGATGGACCTCGTGGCAGGCGGAGGGTGGGCCAGGCAGAGGCAGCAATGTCTCACCAGGAGGCTGGATGTGGTCGAGGAGGAGGGGCCTGCGCCCGAGGAGCTTGGCCGCTGTCCTTGACTTCCTTGCATTGGGCACCTGGGTTCTCCAGGTAGGACACCACCACCCTGCACTCCAGTGGCCCCCGAGCTCTGGAGGGGATGAAATATTATGTCAGTGGCTCCCTGAGGGTTCACAGCCTTTGAGAAGTCCTCCACGGCCCAAGCCGGAAGAGGAGAACCTTTGTCAGGAGAGGGAGGTTCATGGTCCCTGGGGTACCACATCCTGACTGTTGGTGATTCCTCCACCCTTGAAGGAAGTATACCTCCACCCTCCTCCGAGATGGGCTCTGCCTTCCGGATGGTCCTCCAGTCCATGCCTCCAAGAAAGCAGTTCCTGGGAAGAACATCCAGAAGATTCCAGAAGTGCCTGAAGGAAGGAAAGGGGGCTGTGAGGGTCGGGGACACGTCTCTCAAAGCCAGCAGTTTGAGGAAGCCAGGAGTGGGTCTGCATCTAACAGAAAAGATAGAAACTGAGCTTGTGATCTACCTCCCCCTACCCCCACACTTCAAGGTAGAGAGACCCCCTGCAGATCCTGGAAAGCCAGGGGGTAGCTCAGGATGTAGGTTAATTTGCATTTAATGGGGTCACAAATTATAACAATAATTAAACGAGGCAACGAGGGACGACATTGGGCTGAAATTAAAAGTGGAAAATATGGAAGGAACACCTGTGAGATGCAGAGTCCCTTCTGACCAGGGGTGGGGACAGGGTAGGATGGGGCTCGCTGGGCCCTTGGACTGCGCTCTCCGCAGGACCTCAGGCTCACCAAGCCCTGAGCTGGGTGTGATGGGGGGCTGTTGCCAGCCTGGAATGACTAATGGACTTTTTTTTAAATACAGAGACCCCGTATTTTCATTGTTCTGCATGAGTCCTGGTGTCTGATGCTCCACACCTTTTCACTATCCCTCCCTGCATGCAGTGCGCTCCATCTCGCCCCTCAGGAGGCTGGTTTGGTGTCAGTATTTCCTGTTTCCTGCATCTATGATGATTATTTAGCAACCCTTCCAAATTAAGGTAGAACACACACCACCACTGACCCGCCAGTGTGCTGGACTGCAGTGGTTTGCATGTGGCCGTGAAGCTGGAAACCAGGCCACTGGCCCTTAAGAGCACTCAGGGCGGCCAGGTCTCAGCAGAGCCTCCAGGCTAAGTCCTTAGGAAGAGAAGCCTGGAGGTTCACCCCTGGGAATTAGTCCATGAAACCTTATGGGTCACACGGAGACGTGGTCCAGTCTGCTTGCTTTGGACACATCTTCAGAAGTGGACTGTCATTAGACGAGGATGTTATGTTTGATGACAGAGAAGGAGACCCCTGGTGAGATGGGCTCGAACAGTAACCACAGGCAAGGACTCAAACAAGTCAGAGACTGTGAAGAAGTGAAGACGCCATGAGATCGGACAACGCTTTATTCTCCGTGAGGTCGCCATGAGCCGAAGTCAACTTGATGGCCAATAGTGACCCCAGTAACATGCAAAAAACACAGGTAAGAAGTTTTGATCAATCGTTTTTTATGTGTAGATGAGTTCTGTTATGATTTGTTGTTGTTGTTGTTGTTGTTGTTGTTGTTGTTGTTGTTGTTGTTAGGGGCCATCGAGTCACGTACAGCTCACAGTGGCCCTGAGACCAACGGGTGTGAACCCCGTCCTGTCCCATGCATCCGCATCGTCTCTGACAGCCTTGAGCACATTGTTGCGGCCCCCACGCCGATCCATTTTACTGAGGTTCTTCTCTTTGCTGACCTTCACCTCTCTGAGCCTGATGGCCCTTTCCAAGGACTACCCTCTCCTAGCAACACGCCCAAAATATGTGAGACAAAGCTTCACTGTCCATCTTGTCTCTAAGGAGCACTCTGGCTACATTTTTTCCCCCCAGACATATCTGTCTTTGTGGCGGCTCATGGGATATCCAGAGCTCTTTTCCACCACCACAACTCAAAGGAATCAATTATTCAACCACCCTTATTCCTCCTGTCAAGCTCTCAGATGCAAACTAAGTAAATAAAAATACCATGGCCTGAATGAGGCCCACCTTAGTCTTCAAGCTGACATCATTGCTTCTCAGTAATGTGGAGACGTCTCTGACAGCAGACTCACATCTCCTAAACTCAGCTGTTGTTAAGGGCCGTAGAATCAGCGACAACTGACAAGAATCCAATGAACAACAAGTGTACACAGTGCCCTGTTCCTCAGAACCCTTAGAGTCTCCGCCTGTTATACTCAAGGTCAAACTCAAGCCCACGGGGTCCTCACCACAGTGACCCAGACCATTAAGGATCTTCTCTGTTGCTGACCCTCTATTTTTCCCAGCATGAGGGCTCTCTCCTTCCTTCCCTCCCTCCCTCTTCCTCTCCCCCTCCCTCCTCCTCCTCCTCCTCCTTCTCCTCTTCTTCTTCTTCTTCTTCTTCTTCTTCTTCTTCTTCTTCTTCTTCTTCTTCTTCTTCTTCTTCTTCTTCTTCTTCTTCTTCTTTTCACTCCCTCTCTTTCTCTCTCTCTCTCTCTTCCTCTGTCCTTTCTTCTGAAAATAATGCCTAAAGGACAGGAGACTAGAGTTCACCTTCCCTGCTTCTAGGGGGTCATTTTGGTTGCACGTCCTTCAAGCCAAATACGTTCTTTCTTTTGGTAATCCCTGGGGTATTCGATACTCTTCACCAACACACAGCGATGCGATTCAGACTACTTTAATTTCCCCAGAAAGTCATGAACCTGCCACCTGCCCACTGAAAGCCAATCTCAGAGGCAGGTGTGGGGTGAAGTAGCACAAGGAGATGGGGTCTCCTATATAAGTATAAAATATACAGGTATGAACTCCACAGAGCTTCCCAGGTCTGCTTCTCCCCAACGGGAGGCCACGGGAAGCTTTCTAAGGACAGAACATGGACTGCATCTCTGTCTCCCGGCTAGTTCCTTCTAGGCAACGGCTGGGTCCCTGTCCTGCTGGCCAGTCCCCACGGTCATTCTGAGGACGACTGGCTCCTCCTGAGTGTTGCAGGAAGGCCTCAGTGCTCACTGTCTTTGAGAAAACAAATGAAGATGGATACTGTTGTTGTTACTCAAACCCCAAAGGGAAGTTAACTTTTAACTAAAAATTGCTGGAGCAAGCAGGAAACAAACCCCTCCCGGAAGCCTGCCTGGAAGGTGACTAAGGCTAGTGCACAACTGGACATTGCACTTCTCCGGTCTGCTAACCCTCGTCTGTACACTCAGCAGCTCCACGGCCAGCGGGTCACCACCATGCGCCACCTATCCTGACTCCTACCACCTCACGCATGTTTTTCTGGTAGCGTTTCATCTCAGAAAGACTTTCCTACTTAATTTCCTAACTTCTTAGGCCTCTTCAGAACTTGAGAGCCCAGGAATCCAGAAAATCTTAAGGAGGTAAAAGAAAGCACCATTTCAAATAACTCTTGTTATTGCAAAAAGAAAGGAAAACCCTAAACTGAAAAAAAAAACACCACAAAACAAAACAAAAACAAACAAAACCAAACAATCTGGGTCCCTCAAATAAAAGAAGGCATATTGTTGTGACTGTTGTAGTTAAGTGTGAAGTGGGCCATGACGCCTAGGCCTGATGCACAACAAACAGAAGCTTGCTCCGTCGTCCAGCAGTCGTCCAGCACCACCATCCCGCCTGCTGCCTGCCCAGGAAATCTTCACGGGAGAAGCTGAAGAGGGTGCTCCTTAAAAGAACTCCTAGTAGCTCCAAAAAAAGAAAGAAGCCTAGAAATTGATAGGACATCGGGCTTCTTCAAATAATATAAGACATACAGAATTTAAAAGGAAAAAAACCTTAAAGGAACAAATAAAAATAGCGTTCTTTCAGATAACTCTTGGTGTTGCAAAAAGAAAGCCTGACAACTCAAAATTAAAAGAGTATCTGAGATTTTCAGCATATAACCGTGGAATACAGAAGGAGAAGGGACAAAGACAGTACCAGTGCAAATGAAGGAAAATGCAACACTAAAAGAGTGCCTGAGACCTTCAAGTTACAGAAGACATAATATGGGAGATGTAATTCCACTTTGATGGTCCATTTTTGCAATAATATTCTCGGGTCTTTTACAGGGATACATTCAGAGATCCGGAATTGCATATTTCCAAACGATATATTAAATTATCTTAATTGTTTCATTAATGTGAACTTGATACAAAGTAGCCTCTTGAAGTGCCTGACTAAGGAGGGAGAGGATATTAATAACCCAATCAAGCATTTGGAAACAATTGGCCGGCCTCATGGGAAGGGTACTCTGAAAATTTCATTTAAAAATGTAATTATATTGATTGGAAGGATGTATTCCTTTGTTTCTGAGAGCGGATCTTATAGTTTGAGAGCATTTAGCTGAATTGATAGAATTATATTTAAAATGTTATCCTCTTAATTGTGTTGAAATGTAATTTTCAAGCTTTTACTGCAGAAAGAGATGAGTTTCTGGAGTCTTCTGTCCTTTTAATGCTGATGATTCAGGGGTGACCACGGGTGTGACTGTGTCTGCATGGTGCAAAGGCTTAGTACACTTGGTAGCTGATTGAAACATTGGAGGTTCAAATCTGCTTAGAGACAACTTGGAAGGAAGACCCAATAATCTACCCCTAAAAAAAAAATAAAAATCTGATCTCAAATATTCTGAGGAAAAATAAAGTAAAATTTTTAAAACTCTGAGGACACTTTTACAGTCACACACAGTCCTAATCCTTCCCAGGCACACAGGGTCACCTTGAGTCCTGCCTGGGTTCACAGGGTCCCCTCGAGTCCTGCTCAAGTGCACACACAGGGTTCCCTCGAGTCCTGCCCGGGTTCACAGGGTCCCCTCGAGTCCTGCCCAGGCACACAGGATCCCCTCGAGTCCTGCCCAGGCACACAGGATCCCCTCGAGTCCTGCCCAGGCACACAGGATCCCCTCAAGTCCTGCCCGGACACACAGGGTCCCCTCGAGTCCTGCTCAAGTGCACACACAGGGTCCCCTCGAGTCCTGTCCGGGTTTACAGGGTCCCCTCGAGTCCTGCCCGGACACACAGGGTTCCCTCGAGTCCTGCCCGGACACACAGGGTCCCCTCGAGTCCCGCCCGGACACACAGGGTCCCCTTGAGTCCTGCCCGGACACACAGGGTCCCCTCGAGTCCTGCCCGGGTTCACAGGGTCCCCTCGAGTCCCGCCCGGGTTCACAGGGTCCCCTCGAGTCCTGCTTGGGCACACAGGGTCCCCTCGAGTCCTGCTTGGGCACACAGGATCACCTTGGGTTCTGCCTGGACACACAGGGTCCACTCAAGTCCTGCCCAGGCACACAGGGTCCCCTCGAGTCCTGCCCAGGCACACAGGGTCCCCTCAAGTCCTGTCCGGGTTCACAGGGTCCCCTCGAGTCCTGCCTGGGTTCACAGGGTCCCCTCGAGTCCTGCCCGGGTTCACAGGGTCACCTCGAATCTGATCAATGGCGACTGGATGAAGATCATTTCTATCTGCTGTAGTTTTGGTTTTACTTGTTTTGCTTCTAACCTTACCTGAATCTTTACTTACCAAATACCTGCATTTTCCCCTTTCTTTTACATTTTTATTGTGATTTGAGTAACAGTTCTCAAAGCAAATTGGTTTTTCAGTCAGCAGTCGAGACACAGTCAGACTCATGGTGCTGGCTGCCATCCCGGCAGCACTCTCCCCGCTCCCTCCCTGTGTTTAAACTCCCCACTCCACCGTCTAGACTCTCGCCTCTGGCCCTCTGGACTCTGTCCCTGGGCCAGGGCTGCCTGAAGGCCTCACCGAGCTCACCTTTGTGCTGGGCCTTTTGCTTTCCCTTCTTTTATGGAAAACATCACAGGTGCCACCCACCAAAGAAGACATTCAGATGGCAAATAAACACATGAAGAAATGTTCAAAATCCCTAGCTCTAAGAGACGTAATTCAAAACAACTATGAGATATCATCTCACCCCAGTTAGAACAGCAAAATTTAACAGAGCAGCAAATACCAAATGCTGGCGAGGTTGTGGAGAAACTGGAACCCTTTCTTATTCGCTGTTGGTGGGAGTGTAAAACGGTGCAACCACTATGGAACGTGGTATGGTGCTTTCTCAAAAAGCTGGAAATAGAAATACCATTTGACTCAGCAATTCCACTACTTGGAATATACCACAAAGAGACCATAACTGCCACCCAAGCAGACATATGCACACCCATGTTTATCGCGGCTTTGTCCACAATAGCAAAGAGTTGAAAACAACTTAAGTGCCCATCCACAAATGAATGGATAGAAAAGCTGTGGCATCTTCACACAATGGAATACTATGCTGCATTGAAAAATAAGGAACTCATGAAATATTATTCAAAATGGGTGACCTTGAAGGACATTATGCTGAGTGAAATGTCTCAGTCACAAAAGGACAAATACTGCATAGTGCCACTGTTGTAAAACAGGACTGACATCAGGGTTGGGAGAAGACTGAGAAAGATGGGATAAATTACATATACAGCATTGAAACAGATGAGAGAGAGAGAGAATTGTTTAAAAGGAATATATGGGTAGGTGTTACTGTCATGACAGGAGTCCAGAATGAAGACTGCACAGTGGAGTGGACCTGGGGGGAGGGATTGTATTACAATAAAAGAATTTTTCTTTTACTTTTCAAAACTGGAGGGGAGGGGTGGGCAGGGAGAAAAGTGCAACAATGAATGAATGGAAATCCAAAGTCTCTGTGAACTTTCATTAAAGTTAATAAAAGTTGGTTTTGCTGGTTTTTTTTTTTTTTAAAAGAAAGGCTTTTGGGCCCTCAGGCCTGGTTTTTGGACTCCAGGATAAAACAGGCTTGATAACAGGAGTAGCATACACATCCAAAAAAAGTCTTGCCTTCCAGAAACTCTATGAACTTGGAGAAAAGATGAAAGGGTTTGTTGAGTTTTTTTGTTTTTTCGGTTTTTTTTTTTAGAATTATGTACAATCAATGATTTGTTCATTGCAAATATTTCTACATTCTTTTATTTACTTGATAATTAATTTCAATGAAAATTTACAGAGACTTTGGATTTCCATTCAAAAAGATGAAAGTTTTGTGTTTAAGACTTTATTCATAGGTTGCTATAGGTCGTCTATGACTCTATGGCACTTAGCACCACCACCAACAGAATAATTACAAGGTATTTTTTAATACCTGCTCTGCATCTGCAACGTGGACAGTGACTAAGGAAGAAAAACCTATGCTGCTGAGTTCTGGTATTGGAAAAGAGCACTGACTAGTCCTCAGATGCGAAGAGAACAAAGAGGTCCTTCCTGAAGGAGGTGAAATTGGGATGCTTCCTGGAAGCAAGGGCGTGAAGCTTCATCTCTCAAACTATTGTTAAAAAGGGCCCAACCTTAGAGAAAGACTCCTGCTCGGAACGGCGGAGGGCCACTGTAGAAGAGCAAGACCTTCACCAAGACGGACTGACACAGCGACTGGAACAACGGGTTCATTGATCAAAGATGCTTAAGATGGCACCGGATAAGGCCAGGTTCAGACCTGTCATTCACAAGGTCACTATGAGTTGCGGTTGACTTAAAGGCACAAAACAGCGATAAGAGAATCACATGAAACCATAGAATGCAGGAGAACCACAGAACACTGAAAGTCATGGCCCAGTCAAGTTCTCACTCACTGATGGGCACAGTTCAATCCAGAGTCTTCAAGGACACAAAATACCTCCTCAACACGCAAATAACGATCCTGGAGAACACACTGTCAGGCAACAGAACTCAGACCCCCGAGCTTCTGCCCACCGGCCTCTGTCTTGTCTTGTACCCCACCGCCCAACAGAAACCAAACCCAACACCACTCAGTTGATTCTGACTCGTGGTGACCCTACATCAGCTTTCCGAGGCTGTAAATCTTTCTGGGAGGAAATTGTCCATCTTTCTCCTGAAGAGCTGATGAATTCAAAGGGCTGGCTCTTGTGGTCCCGAAAGAAAGGGACCCCAGCAAGCTGATCACACATTTAATACATGGCATCGGTTCCAGCACCCGTGCCCCCCCACACACACACACACTGGGCTTCGGGGCTGTCAGTCCCTCCAGGAGGAGATTCCCATCTTTCTCCTGTGGAGATTCTGGTGGTTTTCACACTGGCCTGTGGTTAGCAGCACAGCATGTAACTACTCACCCCGTGTCCCCAGCTCAGTGAGCACAGAGTGTCTTTCTTGTGTGAGTTCCCCAGACCTTGCTTCAGATTTCCCAGCATCTCACCTGCAGAACTAGAGGTCGTCACCCTTGGCCCCTGCCTCTGGTGGAAATGAACGCATCTGGGCTCATCATTGGAATGTAATCTTTTTGGCCATTCTTCCCAGCTGATAGGCCAACATGGAGTCACCTCACGAAATACATCTCATTTTCTCCCTCTCCTAATTAGATTTTCACGCACTAACTTCATTAGTGGGAAGCACAGCCCCGATGCCCCTGAGAGATGCATACTTGTATTAATAATATTGACTGCTTCCAAAGGGCTTTCCTTCCACCTGCAGGGTGAGGGAGAGGATTTTGACGGCTTCATGTACAGTATGCCACAGACAGCCAAAAGAATGAACAAGTCTACCTTGGAATAATTATAGCCAGAGTGTTCTTAGAAGCAAAGATAGTGACATTTGTCCCACATATGTTGGCATGTTTAAAGTAGGGCAATCCCGGAAGAGCACATCATGCCCGGGAAGGTGGGCAGTCAATGAAGGGAAGGAAGCCCCTCGACGAGACAGATTCGAGCAGTGACTGCACCGTGGGCTTAAGCACAGTGCACATTGTGAGGATGGCCCAGGACTGGGCAGGGTTTTATTCTGCTGCCCAGGGTCACTACGAGTCGCATCCCACTCAGTGTCACCTGAGAACACCCACAATGCTGCAAAAGTGTGGTGCACACAGACAGTAGAGGCTCTGAAACTGGAAGAAACCCCTTCTTAAGCTCATGAAGGCAATACTCGTTTCCGAATACCGAACCAGATCGCGAAGTCCTTCTCTCAAGCCACCTTTCCTAGGGAAGGCCCATTTTCCAGAGAGCAGTGGTGATGGTTCGCAGCTCCTACATACCGGGAACAGAAGAAACAGCAGAAGAACAAGTGCACGCGTCTCGGGGAAAGTGAAGCCAGAATGCTTCTTTTTTCCTTTTTTTTTAATCCGTGAGGATCTCACTCCCTTATTTTTTAAAATAAAATTTTTTTCATTGTCATTTTAACAAAAGTTTACGGAAAAGTTAGATTTTCGTTCATTCATTGGTGCACATTTCAGCCCCTCTCCCTCCCTTCCCCTTCCCCAAGTTGACTTTTTTCATTAGTTTATTTACTAATACAAATTTAAACAAATTCTTTAAATTTCCCTCACACCTCCCACCCATCAAATTGGACAACCCATTGATTAATCCCCCTTCCCCTGTATATCTTCATCCCTCTGCTTCCAGCCTCTCCCACCCCTCGTGGATCCGTATACTCCTTCTACAGTAACGATCGTATATAATAGTCATCCTTGTGGGACTGAGTTAGCTCACTCAGCATAATGCTCTCCAGTCCCTCCCAAGTTAGGTGATAATTTACAATGTTACTGCTCCTGCGTGCTGCGTAGTATTCCACTGTGTGAATGTATCATAATTTCTCAATCCATTTGTTTGTGGTTGGATATTTGGGATGTTTCCATGTTCTTGCGATGGTAAATAATGCTGCTGTGAACACTGGTGTATAAGTCTCAGTTTTGCCATTTGAATGGCAAACAGACACGTGAAGAAATATTCCAAATCACTGGAAATAAGAGAGATGTAAATCAAAACCACAATGAGGTATCATCTCTCTTCAGTAAGAGTGGCAAAGTTTAACAGGGCAGCAAGTAATCGATGTTGGAGAGGAACTCTTATACATTGGAACTCTTATATACATTGTTGGTGGGATTGTAAAATGGTGTAACCACTCTGGAAGGCAGTTTGGCGCTTCCTCAAAAAGCTGAAGATAGAAATTCCATGTGACCCAGCTACTCCACTGCTCAGAATAGACCCAGAATGCTTCTTAAGGGCAGAGAAGGAGACTTCATCTCATTTACTTTAAGCATCTCATCAGAAGTGATCAGCCCCTGGAAAAAGACATTCCACTTGGTCAAGTAAAAGCCAACAAAGCAGAGGAAGCTCCTTGGTGCGATGGAACAATTATTGGCTCAGGGACGGTGCGGATGGGGCTGGGCCGGCTACAAATCGGAATCAAGCCACAGGTACCCAACAGCAACAGCATTCGTAGCCCCTGTCTCATTTCCTTAATGTGTTAACAGAAATAGTGTCTTTTCATTGGGGTGCTTCCTCTCTGCCAACAGACCTAGACAAGAGGCCCAGAATGATTGGTTCCATCAAACCCAGCAAGATCTAAGACCCACACCAATCAATGACCATTCTGGAAGGAGCTCGATCCAGAGGCAGCCAAACAGGAAATTGGAATTTCTCCCCTCTCAAATGATTTATTATCTGCAACAACATCTTAATAAAACAGACAAGGGGCCGATCATTAGAGTTTGTAATTAAACTGAAGAAGAACAGCTTAGCTCGCCAGCTCAACACAGTAATATATTCTGACACGTAATGACATACACGTAAATGATGGCGAGTCGGGCGGACGCAGTAACACCACAGACAAGGCGTCAGCCAGCCGGGCTCCCGCTTTGCAACCTGCCTGGGCTGGCGACCGATTCAGGTGGGTTGGTTTTTGTTGACGTGAGCCACTTCTGGGGCAATCGAGGCAAATCCCACCCAGACTGTAAGATAATGAAACAAAAATGAAATTACTGTGCTACGTATTTCACTTTCTTCTAATGGCAATTCACGGGTCCTGAGATGCTTGCCTGGAAGAGAAGCTCATCTCAGCTTTCACAAAGGATGTGGAGGAAGAGCTCGTTGTATGAACTTGGGTGCTGGAAGGTATATCACAAACCAAAAGCTATGGTGGTATAATGGGGTAAGGGTAGTGCTTCTCCCAGAAAGGTTGTCAGTTCAAACCCACCAGACACTCTGAGGAAGAAAATGAAGCATTCTGCTCCCATTAAGATTTACAACCTCAGAAATACAGTGCAGAGTCGCCCTATTGGAAGACAGGCAAATGCAAAGAAAGGCAGCTCACCTAAGGCGGCCATCGGGTGGGCTCTGACTCAAGGTGGCTTGGGTCCACGTGGCACTGTGCTATGCGGTCTGGTTTCCGGAGCTGAATCAGCTGCCCTTTTACCTCTGGTTAGACTGGAACCGCCAGAACTTCGGGTCAACAGCCAGCACTTGCCTCTGGGCTTGGCCATCCATGAGTGGTGCAGATGACCAAGCACTCGACAACCAGCAGAAAGGTTGGCGTTTCGGGTCCACCCAGTGGTGCCCTGGGGACAGGTCAGAGGATCAGCTTCTAAAGGTCACGACCTTGAAAATCCTGTGGAGACACTGTACCCTGCACACAGGGGGTCCCCACCAAGCCCATCTGCAGCGCGGTTTACCCAGCATGTTGTTGGAAGTGGCGTGGAGAGGATTCTGACTCATTGTGACTCCACGTGATGGAACAGAACTGCCCCGTGGTCGCTGGCTGTCATCATTATGAGGTTGTTGTTGTTACTGTTGGGTGCCATCAACCTGAGTCTGACTTCCTGTGTAACGTGCCCGCTATGGGCTGCAGCCCAGCCGCCCCACAGTGGCCCTGAGGTTGTAAACCCCCTTCCTCCTTGTGAGAGGACAGTGGATTCCAAAAACAGTTTCTGGTTAGCAGCCCAGAGCTTAAACCATGGCACTACTGGGCTCTCAACCATAACTGCAAGGTTGGTGGTTTGAAGTCCCGCATAGGTGTCTCAGAGGCGAGTCTTGCAGCCTGCTTCCAAAGGCCCCTGTAAATCAAAGTCTCTGGTCAATGAACAGCAGCTACCACCACCTGAACAATGGGTCTGGTCAAATGAGCGTGGACAGTGGGGCCTGTATGCCCGGGCCGTCCCCCTGCGGCTGGGACTGTGTCCTGTGTCCCCGTAGCCAGGTCCTGGGACCACCTAGAGAGTAGCATGCTTGCGAAAGGACCCAGCCATGCAGGTGTCACTGTGTCTGTAGCTAGAGACCAGTCTAAAGGGCGTTCCAGGCCCCAGCTCACTCTCCTTCTTCCTGTTCTCTCCAGAGACAATCACAAAACCCATTTCTGGTGGTCCAAGGGTAAAGCACTCTGCAGCTAACTGAAAGATCAATGGTTCAAATCCACCACCCGCTCCTTGGTGGAAAAGACCCCGCTCCTTGGTGGAAAAGACCAGGCAGCCCTGCTCCTTTGAAGATTACAGAGCCTCCCACACTCAGCTGTCAGGGCAAAACATTGTCTCCAAGGAAGACCACTGACTCCCACCATGAAGGCGTGGCCGCAGCGCCTGAAGAGACCCGGGGTTCAGGGGCAGCAGCTCGGCATCAGAGCGTTCTTCTGTGGTTCAGATGGCACCACTTTCAGCTGCAAATGGGGTCCAGAGAAAGGCTCAGCAGTAAGTTGTGATGTAAGTGGCTGCTCTCCACGGCAGACGACATGGGGCTGGAGTCTCAGTGAAGGAAAGACGCCAGAGCCGAGCTGAGCAAGCCTGGTGGAAGAATACAAACGCAGCCCATCTCGGGTCCCTTTGAGTCCTGGAAGCCCAAAGTCTCAGGACCAAGCATACTCCACCTGCTTGCCAGAACAGGAGGAAAGGGGGCCCTAAGGGCCCTGCTCAAAAATTAGAAGACCCATTTGGCCAGGTGGCCCGTCACAAAAGACCAAGTAATCTGTCCCTTCATATGGGAAAGCTGGGGCTCCTGAGCTCCCGAAATGTCATCCGACTGCAGCAGGTAACGGTAGTGTGTCTTCTCCCACATGGCGAGGAGAAGGGTTCTGAATTCATCTGCACCCCAGGCCTCTGGGCCCTCTCAACTCAGTCAGCTCACAGAGCTGTCCCTGACACTTTCTCGGACTCGCATCCTTACAGAAGCTGATTGCTCCTCCAGGTCTTTGCTCCGGCAGAGCCGCTGGTGGGGGAGAGCCAACGCTCCTTCAGCTCGTAGCCAAGCGTGTAGGATGTGCACACTGTCCAGAGATGCCTAGAGACACTGGTGCCGTGGGTGCTCAGTGGGTGCTGTGACTTGATCCTGCTTGCTCACAGCCGTGCAGGGAAGTATACAGTCCGTCCACAGGGGTTTCCACACTGCCCTCTTTGCACAAGTCCAGCCCCAGGCCTTTATCCCGTGGAGAAGCTGGTGAGTTCCAACCACCAACCTGTAAGTCCAAGACTTAACCACTGTACCCACAGGGCCGTCTGGAACAATCACAGATCTCCGGCCACGCGTGCTGTGGAGGGGCTCATGGCTGATCACCCTCTGTTTGACGGACTTCTGTCTCTTCTGTAAAACTTGAAGAAGAGCAGTGAAAACCAGAACTCTGCCCTAGAGACATCAGGGAAGGCGGTCTGCTCCTAACTTCTGTATCGCTTACACCTGGGACCCTGGGACCCGTCAACACCTCCCCATTCCTTCATTCTGTATACCACACACTCGTCATTTATCAATAGGCTAGGTTCTAAACACCAGGTTTAAAACCAGCTCAAACCAGCCTTAGGTGAGAAAGGCGTGAGCACAGCAGTGCTGGCCGCACTGTCACATGACTGCAAATTACATCATGACCGTCACTTTCCAACTACTGAGAAGCAAGGTTAAGGTTACACATTCCATGAGCCATCGGTTTCCACCCAGTACCTTGGTGTTTGTTACTGCTGGACGTGGGTCATTAATGAGCAGGATAATTGGACAGCCAATCTTTCCCAAGGGTCAGATAACGAGACGGTCACTAAGTGAGGAGTAGGCGTGGCCTGTCCCAGGCCCATTGCTGGGGGTGAGAGCTAAAGGTGAAGAGGCCTGGGCCGGGCCTTCAGCTTTTCCTGTTTGTGCACGTGAACGATGAATTCCAGAGACGGAGAGGTACCGGTGTGAATTTTTAAAATACACATTAGTTTGGTTTTCTTTAGGCAAGGTATCTGCAAATAATTGCTTTTTGATAATTTATGCAGAAACACATTCACACAGGTGGTAATGGCGTGAGCCATGGTCCTACGTGTGTGTGTGTGTGTGTGTGTGTGTGTGTGTTGACATTTCCCAGTCTCTGGGACCCTGTATGTCAAAACGTAACCGTAGGAGGGGGTTTCTTTGACTTTCAAGAGACCTTCTGCCTCTCAAATGCAAACACAGTTGATCCATCCTTCCTCCAACTTTAATAATAGTTTTGTGGAAGCCCCAGGGGCCCTTTCCCTTGCCTAACCTTCAAACCAGATTTACAAGTCAGGGGATGTTAGAAATGAATTAATTACGTCTCTAAATACAAGCGGGACACACACACACATATAAAAAGAGAGTGAGAAGGTTCTTATGTCCCTCACAGAAAAGGTTACCACAGCAAAACTCCTGAATTATTCTTGCTTCCATCTCCTCTCCAGAGCATTGGGAAGCCAGACTCATGGAGGCATTTACATATTTTCTAGCAGAGCCCCTCCCACTGTCTCCCTCCTCCTCCAGACACACGCACACAGCTCTGTCTCCAGACACATCAGTCTTCCTTGCGTTCCAGGGTGGAGGGCCAGAAGCTTGTCTGGCTATTGGAGAATGAGGTTTTAATTGCCTTCTCAGGGCACATGTGATCTGCGGCCATTCATTGTGGCGTCTGGGAAGGTAAATGCGTGGCCTGTGGACGCAGCTGTGCATTGCATCTCTGAGCTCCTCATTCCTTTAGGCTTGGCTGTGATCTCAGCAGGCTGGGGAGAAACGTCACCCTTTCTGAGCGAGACCCCTCCTTTCTGCGTTTCACTGCGTTTTGCTTACAGACACACACTGACAAAGTCAGTCGACGCAGGACCCCGGAACTGGGACAGTCCTGTAGGCTTGGTTTTTTGACCCAAGAATTTCAAGATGTAATTTCTCCAGATAAAAATATCCCCAAGTCAGACCATAGTTTATTCAGAACACTGACTCTAGAGTTCTTTAGCCACAAGAGCATTGTCCTAGAGACATGTGCTAAAGTACACATTCTAGAACTTGTGAGTGGACACTGGACTGCACAGTAAAGACAGACAGATGAGCCCTGCCAGTGAGGACAGCAAGGGAAGGGAGGGGCACTCTGGGCTGGGGTCTGGCTGGGAGGGCGCTCATGTGACCACAACTTCACTGACTCTTGGAAGTTAAGGACCCAAGAGCGTGTAGATAAGCTAAGCAGGAGACACAGACAGACGGACGTGATCACACAGACATGCTGTGGGACAACCAGCTTGCAGAGAGCCCGTGTGACAGCACAGAATTGTACACGGGTCCCTGGGCGGTCATCGCGGGAGCAAGTCCCCAGGACTTTGCTCCCAAGGAGCTTGTGGTTTGAACCATTGACATCTAACCCAGCAGTTGAGTACTTACTGGTTGTGCCGCCAGGGTTCTCTCTCTTTGTATATATTACATATTTACAGTATATACATTATACAGAAAGTATATCATGAAATATATACAGCATGTGCATTATGTCACACATATAGTCACTTTATGACATTCAAAATATGTGTTATATGTATAACGTGCACATTATTCTATAGATACACAATACATACCTCATATTATATACATGATGTGCGTAGTATGTTATACACAGAATGTGTATTGTATTGTAGATGCACACACTGTGTGTTGCATTGTATACATATATGTGCGTAATGTTGTATACAGTGTATTTTATACAGTGTTGTACGTAATGTTGTATACAGTGTGTGTATTTTATACAGTGTGAGCATGCCTTACACACGTGTATGGTGTTACATTAGATTCAGCGCAGTATGTCCATCATATTACATATGCAATGTGTACATTATACTGTCCAGACAACCTGCCCTATACGTGCGTGCATTAGGTCACTTGGATGACTGCTCTCATTGCGCTGAATTGGTGCTGGCTCTCAGTGACCATCCAGGGGTTTGTCCGAGGCTATGAACTGCACTGGAGGAGATCGGGGCCCATCTCTGTCTTGTGGACTAGAGCTCTCAGAGAGGGGCCACCTTTGGATTCGCAGCACAGCTCTCTATGGGTTAGGCCACCAGAGCTCCTGATACTGCAATTTGTTGTTGTTGTTGTTGTTGTTGTATGGCACAGAGTCAGAATGGACTAGAGCTGACCCTTCAGTGGGTTTTCAGAGGCAGCAAATCACATGGAACTGCTGGTGGATTCAAACTGCACGCCTTTGGGTTGGTAACACAACTCCTTACCACCATGCCACCAGAGCTCCACGTTAAATATGTTGTTGTTCTTGTTGTTATGTGCTGTCGAGTCACCTGTGGCTCATAGTGACTCTGTGTATGGCAGCTCTGAAGCCTGCCCTGTCCTGAGCCAGTCTCACTGACTCCGAAACACCAACCCCCATTGCCCTATGTACTATATCAATCCATCTCATCCGATGTCTTCCTCTCCTGCGCTGTCCCTCCACCCTTCCAAGCATGATGTCCTTTTCCAAGGATCTGTTCCTCTTGGCCACATGCCCAAAGTATGTGAGACAGAGCTTCAAAATCCTAACCTCCAAGGAGAAACTTGGTTTCGCCCTCTCCAAGACAGACCTCTTGGCAGTCCATGGTGTGTTCAAGACTCTTTTCCAGCACTACAACTCAAAGGCATCTATTCTTCTTCTGTCATCCTTAGTCATCGTCCAGCTCTCTGATGCATAGCAAGTAATTGCAAAGACCATGGCCTAAATTAGGCACACCTTAGTTTCTAGACTGAATTCCTTGCTTCTCAACACTTTGAAGAGGTCTCTGACAGCAGATTTTCCCAATGCAATTCTTCTTTTGATTTTCTGACTTCTGGTGTTAAGAGTGTTGATTGTGGAGTCAAGGAAGATGTAATTGTTAACAACATCAATCTTTTCTCAATTTATGATGTTGCTGTCAATTGGCCTAGTGGTGAGAATCTTTGTCTTTTTCTGTGTTCCTTCCTTCCTTTCTTTCTTTCTTTCTTTCTTTCTTTCTTTCTTTCTTTCTTTCTTTCTTTCTTTCTTTCTTTCTTTCTTTCTTTCTTTCTTTCTTTCTTTTACTTGTTATGTGCTGTTGAATTGGATCCTACTGGCACAGGAGAAGATTGCCCCTCCTTCTCCAGCAAAACACCTAGTGGATTCAAACTGTGCACCTTCACGATTGCAGCACAGCTTCTTGCCACTAGGTCACCAGAGCTCCCTAATCTTTGTCATCTTGATGTTGCACTTCAATCCATATTGAATGCTACAGTCCTTGACCTTCTGCAGCAAGCGCTCCAGGTCCTCCTCAGTTTCAGCGAGCAGGGACTACACCATGTTCAGACAAAAGAATGGATGAATCTGTCTTGGAAGAAATGCAGCCAGAGTGCTCCTTAGAGCCAAGAGGGTGAGAATCTGGCTCCCATGTTTGGGGCCTGTTACTCGTGGGAACCACTCCCTGGAGAAGGATATCACACCTGGAGGAGTAGAGGGTCACTGAAGGAGAGGAAACCTGGCCTAGGACGGACTCTGCAGCGCCTCAGTGGGCTGAAGCACCGTGGAGGTTATGAGGATGTCACAGGACCGGGCAGGGTTTCATTCTGTCGTCCATGGGCCACTATGAGCTGAGGCCAACCCAGAGATTCCTAAGAATGACTATTTGTGTAGGGTCTCTGGTACCACAATGGCGGCACGCTAGCCAACTGAAAAGGTGGGGGCTTGACCCCAGCTATGTGTTCCCACAGAGACTGCAGGCCAGAGGCCCCGCAGGGCTCCCCACTCCCCACAGGCCCTCGATGAGCCGCCCCGCAGGCATGCCTGGTCTCGCTCAGCCTCGCTTTACCACACCTCCAGCCAAGGCCCTTTTCACTGATTGATGGCTGCCAGCAAGCTTTCTGTGAGCAAGTCAGAGGTGCCCTTTGCAACCGCACATGTTCCCTCTGTTTCCCTGCCTCGTTTTAGTCATCGTCCCAATATTGACAATCTTTTCAAAACATTATCTCATACCTCATAGCTGTCACACGGCTTGGACGTAACTTTTCTCTGTGCTTGGAAACACGACTCAGGTTATCATACTGGTCTGGAACCAGCCCTGCAAGGTCTCCAACGTACGCGGGTGTCAATATTGTGGTGTCTGTGGACAACGCCAACAGCTGCCTCGTTCAGCTATTAACTTAAAGGTCGGAGGTTCGGGACCCACCCCCCAGGGACCCCTCAGTGGAGAGTATCATGATCTACTTCAGTCAAAAAGATCCCACGGAGTGAACGTCTTCTCTGACCCATGTGTTTGCCACGAGCTGGTGCTGGCCGGATGCGACCGCTTTCCTGGTGCTGTTACTGTTAAAGATGGTGACACCATTGCTCGGTGGCTGTAACTGGGCCTCGGTTGAGGACCTCAGGGGTGGGAATCTTGCACCTAGGACCTGGACTCGTTTTTTCTTCCATTTATAAGAGTTTTCTGGTAAGTGAGGAAACCAACTTAACTCTTCTCATGGAAACCAAGCCTCCCTCCTCTGGAGCTGGCTGGTAAGAATAACACAGGCTCCTAGAAGGCTTTTCAGCCTTTTTCTGGAAGGTTACAGGCTGAGAATGTAACGGTGTAGGTCACCGTGTCCCCAGAGCTCAGCATTCCCATGGCCTCTGATGGACCTGCTGATAAGACGTACATGGAAATTCCTGGAGCTGAGGGTCACCAGGCTTCCCACAGCGAGAGGCAGGGAGCGTAGCACAGGCTCGCCTCTCCCCTCCTGGGGTAAAGCTCTTCCATCTCTGGGCCCGTTTCATACCTTGTTTCTCAGTTCACATGTGTTTGTGTGGGTTTCATTTGGATAGAATGTCCCTGATCCACCATGATTGTTGGCCAGTAAAATAAAACAGCAATGAAATGAGCGGAGACAGAAAGCAACCACAGACTCTCATTGTTTCTCACCTGGATGGGATTCCTGATGCAGCCCAATGGTCAATGTGGGGACACCCCAGGAGTTGGGCATCCAGGTGGCGAGAGGCAGCTCTCAGCTAAGAGCACCTCCGTTCCCCACCAGCAAAGCCCTCACTCTTCAAGGTTCCTTCCTGGTTTTCCACTAGAAGTCCTTTGTGAGAAATAGAAGGCATTTCAAAGCTTTCCAGACACCCATCTAACAGGCCGAACAAGCAAACGCAACCACGACTCCCACTGGGTTCTCCGGGTGATGTAAATGGTTAAGCATTCGAGAATAAGTGATAAGAAGCACCAAGAGTTAGGAACTGGACCCCACACCGAAGCCCTGGCACAACCGTCCTGGGGAGTCACTTCCAAAAGTTCACACACAACTTGGACTATCCCACTGGCCAGCTGACAAACAGGGAGTCACCCGGGGTCAGAAAGGACTCAAACGGTACTGATGCCACCACCACGGGGTCTCTTTAGCAGAAATGTCTTGTCCAGACACGGCACCACAGCCGTTCATCCCTTGCTGCAGACAGGACTGTCTTCAGACCTCCCTCATTTACAGGAAGCAGGAGCTGTTTATCTTGGCGAGGTCCGGGATTATGTCCAATGTCAAAGGAATGAAAATGCCCTGGTGCGGGTCACACAAGAGTGGACAATGGACCCCAAACATGGACCTGCTGGAACAGAGAGCCCTGAGACTCTGCAGGAAGATGACCTTTATAAGATGCCTTTTTCCTCCACGTCTTTGGAGGCATGTAGAAATTTCTTCCCTTGGAGTTTCCAGCTGTGGTGTGTTTTTTATTGTTTTTGGTTTTGTTTTTGTTTTTTGCTTTTATGTAGTGAATTCTGACATTAACAAAAGTATGACATGAGAATGATACACCTCCAGGGAGTAGACGCTCAATCTGTCCCTTGAGTTAGGGACAAGACAGTCTTGGTGCTTCTTAACACCCTGCTTGACTTCTTGGGAGAGCCTAATGGTCCACAAATGCAGGTGAAGCGAGGGCACAGGGAAGCCCAGATTGGGGGGTGCCCTTTATGGTCTCTCCCGCCCAGAGACACTGGCTCACAGTGCCACCTGAGCTGTACGGCACAGCAGAGCCATTGAGAAATCCCGTCTCTGTCATGTCGAAGGCAGAGATGACAAAGCTTCGTCTCACAGACTCTGGGCACGCTGTTGTTGTTGTTGTTGTTTAGTGCCATCAAGTCGTAGATGACTCATAGCGACCCTATGAACGAATGGCCTGAGCACTGTTTGTACATAGTTTCCGGAGGCAAGGCATTTCGGAAGTAGATGCCGCTCCTGCTTCTGGGCTTGTTTTAGTCGGGAAGCTCCAGCCAACACTGTCCACCATGGGTACCCATTACCACGATTGGCACATCACTGTCACAGACTTCAGCATCACAGCAACCGCGAGTTACCTCTGTGCAGCAACACACAGGCCAGTTAGGAGAGGCTATTCCTTGGAGAGGACATTGTGTTTGGAAAGGTGGAGGGACAGCAGAGGAGAGGAAGACCCTCAACCACGCAGATGGACACAGTGACCGCAGCAATGTCAAGGGCGCTCAAGTGTGTCAGGACCAGGTAGATTCATGTCTATGATGTTTACTCGACTCAATTGGCACCTAACAACAACAGTGTAAAAAAGTTCACGGAGAAAGAAATGCAGTCGAGACACCCGGAATCCCCAGGACCACCGAGCTCCGGGCTGTGGGATCTGAAAAAGGCAAGCCTGGGAATGAAGGCACTATTTTGTATCTGCTGGAGGCTGTACTCTGACTCCTGAAATCATGACCAGGTCCACAGAGGTTTGGGTTTCCTCCCCGTTCTCTGCCTCCTCCTCCCACTCCCTTTTCTCCTTGCTTCCCTCCCTCCTTTCCTCCCTCTTTTTTTCCCTCCCTCCC
>NW_006399943.1:2086959-2097546 GCF_000299155.1 Elephantulus edwardii
CTTCCCTCCCTCTCTCCTCTTCCTCACCCTCCTCCCTCCCTCCATCCCTGTCTCTTTCCTTCCATTGTTGGCCGGAACACTCCATCTCAGTTGTTTATTCAGCTCAAATCAACTGGCTAATTGTCAGTTTTTCTCCCTGCTTTGTAATGAGCAGTATCTTACCTGCACTAAATGCTTACTCACGCAGGATAATAAGAAATCCAGAAAGCCACAGAAGCATTTAGGAGACAAACAGGCTATAAAATTGCCTATTAGGAACTCTAATTTAACATCATTTCCAAAGGTCCTGCATTCTTTCTTCACACCCAGCTGCCACCTTGTCTTCAAAATCTCTAGCCCTTCATGTGACAACTCTGGAAGTTTCCAAAGGTCATGGTGGTGAGCTTCACTTGAAGCTTCAATTATTTTCTCATGAAAGAGAAAGATGAGGAGGGGTGGGGAGGCTCGAAGACAGTCTGTAGAAATGTTAATTAGGTACAAAAAGGCAAATGCAAATCTCATTTTTCTTCCCTTCGTACTGAAGATAAAATTGCTTCTCTGGGGTTACCTGTTGCTCAGAAAACTTGCTGAACTTGTGAGGCCCCTCTGTGGTTTAAGGATCTGTGCATCAAAGCCCTATTGTGGATGAGCCAAAAATATATCCAAAGATTTCTATAGCCTTAATGGAAAGAAAACGGCTTTATTTGCATGTCATGCTAATGTTCTGTCCCCCCACCCCACCACTAATTATGCTATTTCAAGAAAATAATTGGAATTGGCTAGAAGAAATTAAGAATAGAAACTTGCAAATTATATAACCTAATGAATCTAAGTTTTGATAATGACCCTGGCTGCTCTCTGCCATGTATCACTGCGGCCCTCTGACTCCTTCTAATTCAGCTGAGACATTGGTGATAATTCATAATTAAGCCTCGTCCCGAAGCGATCATCTCCACTGGGACACTGATGTCTCTGCTCATGGCGCCTCTGCCGAGCTCTGGGGATGACGGAGCTGTGAGGCTCACAAGGCAAAGACCACAGACACAAAGCATCGCACCCGGTCTTCGTTCGAAGCCTCTTCCCTCCTAGCTGACGAGACAGATGAAACTGAGCATGGAGGAGAACGACAGCTGGAGATCCTGATGTTACCAGACACAATAGAGCGAAGGTAGCACCTTGTCAGCCGGAGTCGAAGCCCCTGGAGGTAGGTATCGATGCTGGATGCTGGAGAGGCCAGTGTTCTCTGACGGTCAGATTACTCCCACCCACCCACCCACCTCCATGTCCATCCTGGCTCTGAGAGTCCCAGCACAGAGAAAATGAGCCGGAGGAGGACAAATTTAAAAACCTCCTGTTTGGTCTCCTGTCTTCTCACTGGGGTCTTCAGTAGAATACGCTATAGATGAGAGCATTTAGACCATAAACAGGAACTTGAAAAACTCCAAATTGCCCTCCAGACATGATCGCTCCCTTTCTCTCCTTAAAACACTGCTCGACTCAGGACTGAAGACTCCCCAGGGCCCCCATCATCCGAACCCTAACCTCTGACACCAAGGGCAATGAGGTCCACTCTAACGCCCACATCACAAAACACTCCTATATTTTTTAAAACGTTTATTAATGCAAACAGTAATACTTATAATAAAAGTTGTTGTTTGCCTTTGAGTTAAACTCGACTCATTAGCAACCCTAAGAATAAAAGGCCTGAAGCCCCTCTGCAACTATTGACATTTATCAAAGTTCATAGAGTTTCCGGAGGCATGTTGTTTAGGAAGTGGATGCCACTCCTGCTTCCAAACCTGTCACAGTATGTTATTGTTGTTATGTGCCATTGAGTCAGTTACGATGTACAGCAGCTCTGAACCCTTCCCTGTCCTGTGCCAGTCTCAGTAATTTTGACACACCAACACTCATCGCCCCAGTTACTGTATCAGTCCATCTCATCCAGGGTCTTCCTCTCCTCCACTGTCCGTCCACCCTTCCAGGCACGATGACCTTCTCCAAGGACTGATCTCTCCTGGCCACGTACCCAAAGTAAGTGAGGCAGAGACTCAGTTAAGATCTATCTTCAGAGATATAAACAGGAGCTGAGCATCTATTTTTAAAGTCCAATTAAGAGTCTGCCTTTCAGGGTGCTAGAGACCAAGGCCCCAGCCCCCACCAGACCTGGTCCAGCTCGAAGCACGGGTCTAAGAAGCTTGTGTCCAAGAGCCACTGTCTCCTTGACACTTCAGGGTCTTCTGTTTGGGGTCTCTTGTGCTGTCATCATGAATGGCTTCCAGCCAGGTGGGTAACAACGTTTTATCAACTGAGACCCTGATGTGTGTTGAATGCTGCACCAGAGGCTTTGGAAAAAATAGCTCAAAGTAGTCTGAGGCCAGTGACTGCTTCCAGAGACAGTTCTGGAAGCCTTGCTGAGTCAGGGCGCCCTGGTGAATGAGGGGTGCTGCATCTCCAAGATGTGAACGGATTGCACGTGCACATCCGTATGCACACACATACACTCACATATGCACACATGTACACACACTGTCTTCACAGATGTGTGACCCCATGACCAAGGGGCAGGCAGATGGGGCCGAGCCCTTGCGACTCCCGCCACAGTGTACTCTTGGCCTGAGTCACAGGCACCCCACTTCTTTAACCACAGAACGGAGTGATTGTCGCTGCCCTCGTTGCCTCCGGGTGGTTCAGGAATGCAAAGTCCACAGGACATGGGACAGAACACAGAATTGGTCACAGAGCATCCCAGCTCTCCCGTGCACCAGCTGTGTGTCCCCAAACGTGTCACCTAGAGTCCTGTACAGATTGGAGGGGACAGTAAAACCACCTTTATAGGATTGTGGTGAGTCTCAGCTGAATGAAACGTGAACAGGGCTCAGCACGCTGGGAGGGCTCCACACACATGCTCCTCTTCCCTGAGACTCACATTCACGTGCTATTGAAAAGGAAGGTGGAGCTGATCACCTTCTCTCTGAGAGCAATGCAGTCGATAGCCAGACATGGCAGTGCCTTCGGAGAGCTGCTGGGAGGTGCCAGGGACACGCCCTGAAGGAGAAAAGCTCACGAAAAACTTCGTGATTATGAAAAGACACTTCATCAAAGAAAGCATTTCAGTGACAGAAGCATGGAGAGAGGCTGATCAGTGATCATTAGCCAGGACAGAGAGGCAAAACTACCGTGAGACGCCATCCCACCCCAGAAAGAACAGCACTGATGATGAGGTTGTGGGGAGACGGAAACTCTTACACTGCTGAGGAGACTGCAAAATGGTACCACCACCAAGACAAACAGGATGGGGAGTCCTTTAAACAAGCAGAAACAATTCCAGAGGTTCCCACAACCCTACTCTTAGGTACACAGCCTAGAAAAATAAGCTGCGGCTTGAATGTGGGAATGCACCTCCGTACTCACCACAGCATTAGCCAGAGAAGAAAAAAGATGGAAATAACCTAAGAATCCGCCAGTGAATGAAATGGTAATACATTCAGTGGAATAATATGCAACAAAGAATAATGATGACCCCATGAAACCTCTCACGGGACAGATGAGTCTAGAGGACATTGTTTTTAGGTGCCATTGAGTTGACTACAAACACCGTAACCCTATGAACAGCGATACGAATCTTGCCCTATCCTGTGCTACCTTCGTCAACTCTGATATATTTAAGCCCACTGATACAATCATTCTGCAAACTCATCTCATTCAGGATCTTCCTCTCTCTTGCTAACTTTCCATCTTTCCAAGCACAATATATTTTTCCAAGAAAAGACGTCTCCTAACAACATGGCCCAAGTATGTGAAATAAAGTTTCACCATTTCACCATCTTGCCTCTAAGGAGATCTCTGGTTGCACTTTCTCCCTGATATATTGCTTGTTCTTTTGGCAGTCCCTGGAATACCCAGAGCTGATCTCCAACACCGTAACTCAAAGGCACCGGGTCTTCTTCTGTCATCTTTATTCACTATCCAACTTTAAGACACACAGCAAGTAATTGAGGACTATGGCTTGGATCAAGTGTGCCTTAGTCTTTAAGATGACCCCATGGCTCTTCAGCACTTTGAAGAGGTGTTGGTTTTCCCAATGTAGCATGTCTTTTGATTTCTTAACTGTTGATATGAAGAGTGTTGATTGTGGATCAAAGTAAAATGAAATTGTTGAAAATTTTAATCATTCTTCTGTCACTGAGTGAAATAAGTATATCACAACAGGAAAAATACTCTAAGTCCTTTATTATAAAAACTCAAGGATAGATTTATGCCCTTGTAAATGTAAAGAAAGAAATATTCTTTGATAGTTACCAGGGAAGGAATGATGCAGAAGGGGGAAAAGCATTAAACAAATAATATCCTTCGCTCACTCCTGTTGAGTTGGAACAAGCTCATTGCTGACTCTTCAGTGAGGTTACATCAGCAGGGAAGAAGTTGGGGATTGCCCATCTTTCTCCTGTGCAGCAACTGGTAGACTCGAACCACCGATCTTCCGGTTGGCTAGGCAACCCTCTAGCCACTAGGCCACCTGAGCTCCCTACTGTAGGGTATAAGAGTTAATACTTTTGGAGGGAAACCAGAAACCTCTAAAGAATTTGTAAGAGTTAATCCTGGTGAAGGGAAAACAATATGCAAAAGGGGGAACTCTGTCAACAAGACCAACGCAAAGGATGACACTGAGAGGTAAGAAAGCAAAGGACACGTTTGGTAATTGCTATAATACATACAGTCTTACAAGAGTGACAATAACAACTAGTAAAATGTGTGAGCAGTTATTCAGGTATATATATTTGCAGGTAAATACATATATCTATACACACACACACACATATATATATATATTTGCAGGTAAATATAGATTTACAGGTAAATATGTATTTGCAGGTAAATATATATATGTATATATATTTGCAGATAAATATATATATTTGCAGATAAATATATATATTTACAGATAAATAGATATATATTTGCAGATATATATATATTTGAGGGTAAATAAAGATATATTTGTGGGTAAATATATATACATATATATTTGAGGGTAAATATAGATATATTTGTGGGTAAATATATATATTTGCAGATAAATACACATATATATTTGCAGGTAAATATATGTATATATTTGCAGGTAAATATATATATATATTTTTTTGCAGGTTTTGGCAGCATCAGGATGGATGGTGAAGAGATTAAGATTGTACACAGCTTTAGTTTGCTTGGCTCCACAGTCAACACTCTTGGCACCAGCAGTCAGGAAATTAGAAGACATATTGCCATGGGGAAGTCTGCTGTTAGGGACCTCTCCAAAGTGCTGAAGAACAATGGTGTCTCTTTGGAGACTAAGGTGCATCTGATACAGGCCATGGTCTTTGCAATCACCTGTTATGCATCAGAGAGTTGGACAATGACCAAGGAGGATAGAAGGAGAATTGATGCCTTTGAGCTGTGGTGCTGGAGAAGAGTATTGAGAATACCATGGACTGCTAGGAAAACAAATAGATTTGTCCTGGAAAGGGTTAAACCAAGGCTCCTTGGAGCCAAGGATTCTGAGGTTCAGTCTAACATACTTTGGACATGTTGTGAGGAGAGACTGGTCCTTAGAGAGGGACATCATGCTTGGGAAGGTGGAGGGACAGCGCAGGAGAGGAAGGCCCTCTATGAGGTGGATTGATTCAGTGACTGGGATAATTGGGATGGGAGTGTCAGAGACAGTGCGATTGGCACAGGACAGAGTGGAGTTTAGGGCTGTTGTACATAGGGTCGCTATGAGTTGCAGGCGACTCGACGGCACATAACAACAACAATATATATATATACACATTTGCAGGTAAATATATATATATATTTGCAGGGATATGTATATATTTTTTACAGGTAAATATATATTTTTTGCAGGTAAATATATTTTTTCAGGTAAATATATTTTTTTTGCAGGTAAATATATATATTTTTGCAGGTAAATATATGTGTATATATATTTTTTTGCAGGTAAATATATGTGTATATATATGCAGGTAAATATATGTATATATGCATATGTGTGTATATATATATACATATATACATACACACACACATATATATATAAAATGTGTGTGTGTATATATGTTGTTTGTTGTTGTTATGTGCCGTCGAGTCGTTTGCGACTCATAGCAACCCTATGTACAATAGCCCTAAACCGTGCTCTGTCCTGTGCCAATCTCACTGCCTCTGACACTCCCATCCCAATTACCCCAGTCACTGAATCAATCCACCTCATAGAGGGTCTTTCCCTCCTGCACTGTCCCTCCACTCTACCCAGCATGATGTCTCTCTCTAAAGACCTGTCTCTCCTTGTGTGTGTGTGTGTGTGTGTGTGTGTGTGTGTGTGTGTATTTGCAGGTAAATATATATATAAAATGGATGAGGGAGGCCAGACAGGAGAGCATTTCCCTGCATATACAATATTTAAATAGTTTTTGGTCAAACATTCTTCTAAGTAGTATAACACTGGTCTGTGCATTGCTATACAGATGTAACTTGTGGTTGCTGTGATGCTAAACACTGTGACCCTGATGTGCCAAGCGTGATAATGGTTACACACGGTGGACAGTGTTTGGTGGAGCTTCCCAATTAAAACAAGCTTGGAAGCAGGAGTGGCATCCACTTCTGAAATGGCTTGCCTCCAGACACTCTATGAACAGTGCTCAGGCCTTTCGTTCATAGGGTCTCTATGAGTCCTCTATGACTCGACGGCACCTAACAACAACAACAACATGTCTATATACGTTTTTCAAATGCTTCATGTGCATGTACACGCATGGGGGTGGTGCTGGTGGTCTAGTCATTAAGGAGATACACTGCCAACTCAAGAGAAGGGCAGTTCAAAATCACTCGGCAGGAGAAAGATGACCACTCTCCTCCTGTGCAACTTACAGCCTCTGAACACCCAGGGGAGCCCAAGTATGAGTCAGCTCTGAGTGAACAACACGTAAGAACAATTACAACATGTGGAACTGGGCACGCAGGAGTGCAGCTACAGAAAGTCATCCACGGGACCTGAAGGCCAAGGACGATAGATGTGGGGGAGCATCGAGGTCAGTTGGCAAACACAGCTGACAAAGTTACTGCCCTACCTCCTAGGATGTAAGCAGCATCCAGGGTCTTAAAGCTTGTGGGTGGCTATCTAAGGACCAACCGTTGGTCTCATCTCATCTGGAGCAAAGGAGCAAAATGACGGCTCAAGGAAGCATATGTATCTAGAAAGTTGATGGTGGACTTGACCCACAGCTTCCTCCATCCCGAGACAGGAAGAACTAGATGGTGCCCACTTACCAGCACTGAGCACCCTGACCAGAAGCACCACAGAGCGTCCCAGTTAGAAGGGGGAAGGTGAGGCACAAAAGAACAGTTTGAGAAACAGACTTACTGGTCTGCAGGAGGCTAGAAGGGCCTCCGAGACTGCGATCCTGAGGTCGTCTTCTCACGTGAAATGATACACTTCTGGAGACCAGCTCGTCAGCACTGATAGGCAGGACTACAAATACACACGGCCTGTGAATGCTATGCCCCACGAACAACCGACTACACGAGGCCCACGAGGTGGGAGCATTTGCTTGAAAAGACAGGGACAGAAAGTGAACGGAAGCTGGTGACCGAGGGAAGGAACAGGTGTGCTGGGTGTAGAACTATCATCACAGATCAATCCACGTGCGAGCTGTTGATGGGAAAGCTAATTCACGATGAAGACTGTGAAAGCACAGTAAAATGCTTCTCATTAACAAAATATTATTTTTTAAAAATTGTACTTATTTCTTTGTAATTTTACATAGGTTGTTGCTCTGTGCCATTGAGTTGGAACCAACTCATTACTGATCCTCCAGCAAGTTTTCAGGGCCTGTTAATCACCTGGAAGGAGAGGACCCATCTTTCTCCTTGGGACAGTTGGTGGATTCAAACCACATGCCTTTGGGTTGGCAGCACAGCTCGTTATTGCTAGGCCGTCAATGCTCCCTCTATGTAATCCATTGTTGCTGTTAGGTGCCGTCGAGTCAAGTGTGTATATAATTAAATATATATAAATAGAAATTAAATCCTAAAATAAATCATAATATATAATTAAATACATAAATATAATTCTAAATTACATTCTAAAATAGATTTTTTAAGTGAGACAAAAATGTAATATTTTATCCATATCAAATACGTACATCACTGTTTTTAGTAGTTTTATTCATAGTAGAGTAAAACTAGATTCAAACTAGAATCAGTAGACAGTGAAATGCCCATTAACTAGTAAATGGATAAACACTGTGGCACATTCCTGTAGCAGAATATAAAAAATCAGAACACTCATTGCCATCAAGTCGATTTGGCTCAGAGCAGCCTTTCGGGACAGAGATGAACTGTCCATTGATTGGGTTTCTTAAATTAAATCTAAGGTAATGACAGAAATAAAATAAAAATTACATTTCTTTATAATAATAAATATTAATTAATAAAAGCTATCAATGAAGTCATTTTCAGAACTGTTTCTAAATGTCACTTTGAAGACTTAGATGTCCATGATCCAGGGTGTTTTCTATATCCTGCGTGCTGTGGCAGCCGGAAAACAAATAAGGAAGACGAAAGAAAAATGTCTGTTCTTAAATTGCAGTGTTGGCATAGATTATTGAACACACTGGACAGCCAGAAGAACAAACACCTCTGTCCTGGGAGACGTGTGGCCAGAGCGCTGCTTTGAGAAGAGGGTGTTGAGACTTTACACTCACATGAGGGGCCAGTCCCTGAAGAATTCATTCATTCTGAGTTAGGTAGTTGTTATCTGTTGTTAGGTGCCATTGAGTTGAGTACGACTCACAGTGACCCTGTGAGCAGCAGACCTGAACCCCGTCCTGTCCTGTGCCGTCCTCCTCACCCCCAACACACTTGAGCCCATTGCTGCGGTCACTGTGTCAGTCCATCTGATTGAGGGCTTCCTCTCTTCCACTGACCCTCCACCTGTCCAAGCACGATGAACCGATTTGAGGCTGGTTTTCACTTCTCCTGGACAGGTACCTAGAATTGCTGGGTCATAAAGTAGTTCTGAAAGAGTCCTGTAGGGCATTGGCTAAGTGCCTCGGCTATGAACTGAAAGAGCAGTGGTTCAAACCCTCCAGCTGCTGTCCTGGAGAAAGATGGGACAGTTTGCTTCCAGGACACACAGACTTGGGGACCCTGTGGGCTACTCTGCTCTGTCCTGCCCAGGGGGTGTCCTTAATCCTCATCCCTTGGTTTTTCGTTCTCCTTTAATATAAAAAGCTATTGACGATCTGCTCATCCCTGTTTTTCTATTCAAACAACTTTCTTGAAATTTAGGAAATGGAAACTATTTCCCTAAGCATGAAGACCACACATTTCGAAAACAAGTAACCAGGCAAAGTGGAATTTAAAAGAGGCTTGCAGGTCCCATGCTTCACTGTCAATTCTTTAGAATCCGAGACTGAGGAAAGATTCCTTCCACCAGGACAGCCTGAGAGCTGTCTGGTCGGTCCCAGAATTCTGTTCTTCTCAGCCATCTCCATTCCTACCCCGCTAAATACCTGGGGGGCCTCTTCCCCTCCCTCCCTCTCTCGTTCTCTCTCGCCATCTCTGTCTCCCTCCCATCACTCTTTCATACGCTCCTTCCCTCTGTCTCTCCCTTCTCTTCTTGTCTTCCTCTCTCTTTTCTTCTGTATCGTCTCTCCTCTTCCTCTCTCTGTCTCACCAAGTGCATTTTAGTTGTTTGTCTTTTGGAAGCACTCATGTTGAAAATCTTGACAAAAGCTGAACAATAAAATAAACCAGCCATTTTCAAAACAATTGTTCAAAAGCCATTATAGTTGAGAAGTGTCTGCGGCACAGTCTTTAGCCCATGGTGGGCACAGGTCATGATGGATTCAGGCCATGGTGGGCACAGCCCATGATGGACACAACTAATAGTGGGCATAGCTCATGGTGGACATAGCCTAAGGTGGATACAGGTCATGATGGACACAGGTCATGGTGGGCACAGGCCATGGTGGACACAACTCATGGTGGACACAGAGCCCATGGTGGACATAGCCCCTGGTGGTCACAGTCCATGGTGAGCACAGACCATGGTGGACACAGCCCATGGTGGACATGGCCCCTGGTGGTCACAGTCCATGGTGAGCACTGACCATGGTGGGCACAGGCCCAAGAGCAGGGGAAAGGATCAATGCCACCTTGGGGTAAGAGGCCAAAAGATGGATAGATACAGAGAAGTTGAACCTTTTCAAATTTCACAAGAAACGATGATTGCTCCTGCATGGGGCGCTTGGCTCCCCTTGCCCTCCTGAGGACTCCATATTGCTCTGGCCGAGTCGGAACACATGCACAGCTGGGGTTGGGAGCGAGAGGTGGGGGACAGCTGCATCAAGACGGGGAGGGGAACTGTAGATGGACAATGAGCACGGCTTCCTCAGGTGTCCAGGTCCACACCCCCAGCTGAGCCCTCAGAGAACGTCCCCAAGACAGCCGGGCAGGGTCGGGGGGCTCAGCCGGAGAAGAGTCCACTAGTTGTTGTTGTTGTAATGTGCCATCGAGTCGCTTGCGACTCATAGCGACCCTATGTACAACAGCCCTAAACTC
>NW_006399943.1:2099455-2129113 GCF_000299155.1 Elephantulus edwardii
GCTCATTAGTGTTCAAGGCCTCAAACCTGTTCCTGAGATGATTCTGAAATTCAGGTGGGATGAAATCAAAGTCATATTTTGCCACCAAATAAAAAAGCTAAAGTGATCATTCCTGCCATCTGTTGCTCTACCTCAAGGCTAGAAATACCAATGGGAGGGAGAAGGGCTTATCTTTCTTTGTGGAGAGGCTGGTAGATTCAAACCACTAACTTTCAGTTAACAGCCCAACACAGAGCATGCTGCCAGAAGGCTTCTTCAAAAAACAAACTCCATATCACTCAGAGGGCAAAGAAACACATGAATAAGTGTTCAGAATCCTTAGCTCTAAGAGAGATGCAGATCAAAACCATTATGAGATATCATCTTACTCCAGTCAGAATAGCAAAATTTAACAGAACAGCAAACAACAAATGCTGGCGAAGTTGTGGAGAAACTGGAACCCTTACTCACTGTTTGTGGAAGTGTAAAATGGTGCAACCACTGTGGAAGGCGGTATGGTGCTTTCTCAAAAAGTTGAAAATAGAAATACCATTTGGCCTAGCAATTCCACTGTTGGGAATATATTCCAAAGAGATCATAACCACCACTCAAGCAAATATATGCACGCCCATGTTTATTGCAGCTTTGTTTACAATAGCAAAGAGCTATTTCCAAAACAACCCAAGTGCCCATCAACAAACGAATGAACAGAGAAGCTGTGGTATATTCACACAATGGAATACTATGCAGCATTGAAAAACAAGGAACTCATGAAATATTCTACAAAATGGGTGACCCTGGAAGACATTATGCTGAGTGAAATATCTCAGTCACAAAAGGACAAATATTGCATAGGGCCATTGTTATAAAATGGGACTGACATCAGGGTTAAGGGAAGGCAGAGAAGGAGGGGAGAAATGGTGTACGTTGCTTTAAAACAGATGAGGGAGTGAACTGTTTAAAGGGACATATGAATGGGTGTTCTTGTCATTACAGAAGCCTAGAGTGAAGGCTGCACAGTGGAGTGGACACGGGGGAGGGATTGTATAAAAATGAAAGAGTTTTTCTTTTACTTTTCAAGGAGAAGAGTGAATTGGGGGGAGGGGGTGGGCAGGGAGAAAAGTGCAACAATGAATGACTGGAAATCTCAAGTCTCTGTAAACTTTCATTAAAATTAATTTAAAAAAAAATTAAACAGACAAACTCCAAACCCAGCGTGGTTGCGTTGGTTGCACCACCTGGCACCCCTTCACCAGGTCTCCAGGGCTGTACATCCTGGTGAGAGGGGCCCGCCCATCCCTCTCCCACGGGGCTGCTGGTAGATTTGAACTAACCACCTTTGGTTAGCAGCCCAACGTGGAACTAAGCCTGACACTGGAGGTCCTTATACTCCTTAAATTCTTGTGTGGAAGTGGGACTCCCCCAGGCATTGCTGTGGGCTGGGAATCACCCCTAAGCTCTGTCCACTAGTTGCCAGAAGCGCACTATCTCCAGACATGCCAGATGTCCCCTCAGGGCAAAACAAGCTTTAGCACTTGGCTGTAAGGTAAGCAGTTCAAAACCTCCAGGCTTTCTGTAAGAGGACACGGCAGTGTGCCTACATAGATTACAGCCTCTGTCCTAAACCCATGCTAAGCTAGCAGGTGCCTCTTCCCCCTCACTGTTGAGAATGTCCTGCCCCCAGGAGTCACGTCCACACACAGCTAAGACAAGACATGAGGGAGGAACCCTCACATAGCAAGGCCCCTCTCATGGTCAGTCTCCCAGCCCCAGGAAGCCCAGATGGCCCTTGGAAGGTTTGAGGGCAGAGGAGACAGAGGGCTGTGTGGTCCCCACAGAGAAAGAGGGGGCCACCAGGGCCTCTCCAGGGGAATGGGCAGTGTGCAGCTGTGGTGAGAAGCAGAGAGCACTGGCGAAGTACAGGCCCTGAACCAGCACAAACACGTTTCCTGGCTACTAAGAAGGCTGGGGGGGGCCCTCTGGGGACCAGGAGGCCCTGCTGTATGCAGGGCTGCTTAGCTGCCATTCTGTGGGGTGTTGGCTGTGACCCTGAGAATCCCCCATCCTGAGCACACGGGGATGACACTGAGTCACAAAGAAGGGCCCATCCTTAGGTCTCTGGCCACCCAGGGCTCCCATATGCCTGGTTACTTCCAGTTGGCATCAGAGGACCCTGCTTCGACTGATCACTCTCCTTCCCGAGCAAGGGCCTCATCAGTTTTATTTACAGAAACTCTGCATGGCCCCAGAGAGGGACTGGATTTGCTGGCAGGGCCATCTCCTTGGAGAAGGGTGGTTTTCAGAACATTTCGTTGATGGATGCTTTTTCCAAACCTGAGACAGGTCGTGCTAATGGCTGCCTCCCCCGCCTCCACCTCTTGCCAGTTCTCCCTCAACACACAGATGTGGAAAGCAAACCCAAGTTCCCCTGAGCTCTATCCCGAGCCTCCTCACAGGCAGATGGGAGCACTGCTTCTTGCTGGGTCAGCAGAGGCCGGGGGCCGATTTTGAACATTGCAACATTGAACAGATGCCTCTACTGGGCGCTCTCACTAACAGGAGGGCTGACCTTCGCTGAGATCAGGAAAGGGGCCCCCTTAGGTCATTAAAAACGTAGCTGAAATATGGGCCATCTGGCCAGAGTGGGTTGTCTTACTGAGTCTTCTCCAAAGGCCCTCTGCATGCCAGACCCTACTAGGCACCTCAGAACCAAGAAGGCCTTTCAGACTGGCTGGCCATTAGACGACATACCCCCAAACATAGCAAGCTGGTCACTGGTACAGTCCTACAGGAAAGTTGGAAACCCCAACTCTGTACTTGGCAAGGCCATCAGGAGAAGTTACAGGTCCAATTGTCATGACCCACCTCCTGCCCCAAACACACTTGTCTGGAGTCACAGAGACCCAGGTTCAAATCCTGGTCTCTCACTTTGTTTGATCTTAGTGTATGTTACAGCTTATTGAGATTCTGCATCCAAAAAGTCAGTCATTGCTTTGGAGTCAGATCTGACTCCTGGCTTACCCTGCAAGGGTTGTCAGGGAATTGTAAACCATATGGGAGGAGACTGTCTATCTTCCTCCTGAAAAGCAGCTGCTGGATTTGAACCATCAGAGAGGTTCTTTAGTCTTTAGTTTGCCTTGCAACACCCTACAGACTCAATGATGGGGACAATATTATCTACTCTGGAGAGAAAGGGGTGATTGTAAGGATTAGGGGAGGAAATGCAAAACAGCTAACACAGAGCAGGTATGGCTCTATGAGATAGAAGTGGTGTGTCCTCTGGCACACTGCAACACCCTGTGACATGCTGTAGCCAGGGAAGACCAGATGTCACTAGTCTGTCGCACACTGTAGCATATCACAACACATTGGAAATACGCCGTAATACAACACAACCAATCTAGGACCAAAAGCTGTTATATTATGGTACATTGTGGTATATTGTCACCCAGTGCAGTGCATGAAATACCCTATTTCACATCATAACACACTACATATTGTAACACACTGCAGCATGCTATGACACATAGTAGCATACAGGTCCACATTGTAGCATGTCATGACACACTGTAGCATGCCACGACACATTGTAGCATGCCATGACACATTGTAGCATGATATGACACATTGTGGCATGCCATGACACATTGTAGCATACAGGGACACATTGTGGCATGCCACAACACATTGTAACATACAGGGACACATTGTGGCATGCTATGACACATTGTAGCATGTCGTGGCATGTTATGGCACACCAACTCATGACATGATACATTGGAGCACAAGGTAAAACATTACAGCACATTACATTACATCATACTACACTGTGACAGTTATAACTGTATCATGCAGAAGCCAAGGAAGAATGAAATTCCACTATACTGTGGCAGGTTGTAGCACATTATGATACAGGGTACACATGATGATACATTGTGGTACACCATAACACACTGTATCTGGTACCTGGAACCAATGTTTTCACGTTATGACACATTGTAGGCAGTTCAGAGCCAACTGTTATTTTGCTGTGACACATCTTTCACACCCTGTGAACAAATCCTACTGTGACACACTATAGCACTCTTGGCACCTTGTAACATGCTGCAATGTGCCATACTATACCGTAACAGGCTACAGGACACCACAACCTACTATATGACACCATGGCACATTGTAGCACTCTCTGACACATCACAGCATGCCGTGACACACTATGCAGAGCCATGAGACATTGTAATACCACAGAGTTCGTTGTAGTATGCTGTAACGTATGCTGTACAGTGTATGGTCACACCCTATGGTACATTGTAACATGGAGCATCCTTTGATGCATTATACCCTAATCGCATGCTCTAACTCACTGTAGGAAGCTACGACGTGTTCCAGCTTTCGGTGCTGTGTTGTTTGTGCAGAGCAAGCTGTTGTTACACTGGCATACAGCAGTGATCTGTCAAACCTCATCACTGGAACAATCACTCTCTCAGTTACCTAGCTCTGGTGACTCTCTCTCAGCTCCCTTTCCTGTAGGAACAACGTAGAGACCCCACTGGGAAAGTGGGTGCCACAGGAGGAGGTCTAGGAGCTGTATGGACTCTAGCCCTGTTTCAGAGCTGTGGGCAGATGGAAATTTCTCAGAGGCCTAGAGCTGCAGAGAAGAAATTTGTTTTCTGGTTTCCCTGTGCAGCTCATTTGTGAGGCAATAGCGCCTCCTGTGGTGAGAAAGCAAGATTTCCTCTAGAACTTTCTGTGAGTATTCAGAGCTCTTACATTCCAGAAGGAGCTGTGCTGGGGCACTGCCCGAGACTGGTCTCCTCCAGGGAGACCCCCTCTCACACTTCCAGGTCATGACGCTGGTCCGTCCACTCTAGGGCTGGTGAAACATTCTTCTCCATTTCTGATGATGGGAAGGGACGCCCCTGTGTTTGGGCAGGGGGACTCCACACTTTGCCCTCCATCTCCTGTCAGATCCCCTCCTCAGCTGCATGCTGTCCATTCTAGACAAGTCTGCCCTCACACAATCAGCTCTCTGCAGTACTGAGGACTATGACTGACTCCTCCCACCTGAGCACCTTTCCACAGTCCCCACCCCGTTCCCACCCACCGTCACAGGAACCTGGAGGCTGTTTGCTTGAATAAACTGGATTCTGAGCACGTCTCCCTCCTGTGGGTCCGCTCACTTGTTAAACGTCTCCCAAACATAGTGCAAAGGAAATGGAAGGTGAAGTCTCCTCTTTCTCACTTGGAGACCCGAGCTCCATCCTCCTCCCCTTCCAAAGCCCCTAGGCTTCTCCTGGGGTCAGAGAGGAAGGAGACAGAACATGTGACTTGCTCTGTGACTGTGAGCCCCACTTGTCCACCTGCCACGTGGACACTGTGGGCCCTCACCTGGCAGGGCTCTAAGGTGACGTGGTCTGTGCCGCGCACATTTGTGTTCACTACAATGCTGACATCATTGCATGGGGATGCAGGCCCACTGGGTACAACCTAGACCTTGCTCTGTTCTCATAAAGGAGTGAGTACATACCGGGCTGGACCTGTTGACACACATCAGGGGTTTCTAACTCAGCTTTGTGCAGTTCAATATAGTCATTTGTTTTATTGTCTTAAGCTGCCCTTTGACATTTTCTGCTCAGTTTCCTGACTCCATCCTGCCTTCTTCCTTCCTTTTGCTTTAGTTCATCTACATTCTGGAGCAGGCTAGACAGTCCTGATGTTCATTTTAGTCTTTTCTTTCTTCTGCCTTTTTAATGACCTTTTTGTTTTCTTCATGGTCGATGGATATCCTAATATCGCCCCACAACTCATTTTGTCTTCAGTCGTTATGGCGCAGACCTTCAAGTCTCTTCTTATTCAAGTGGGCACTTATTCAAGTGAAGTCTCTTCTTATTCAGCTTCAACTTGACCTTGGGTAGGAGAAGCTGGTGTCTGCCCCACAGTTCACTCCTGACCTGTTCTGACTGATGCTGTTGAGGTTTTCTATGATCTTTTCCCACAACTGTAGTCAATTTGATTCCTGTGTTCTCCACTAAGAGGTTCATGTTTCTAGTTGTCATTGATGTTTCCTTTAAAAAGTTGTTTGAAATTATTAAATCATTGACTATACAGTATCAGCATGGGTGGAAGACTCATCAACAATCTGAGTTGTGCAGATGACACAATTCTGCTTGCTGAAACTGAGGAGGACCTGACGCACTTACTGCAGAAGGTCAAGGAGTGCAGCCTCCTATATGGATTGAAGCTCAACATCAAGAAAACAAAGATTCTCACCACTGGGATGATCGACACTATCAGTATGGATGGTAAAGAGATTGAGATAGTTAAAAGTTTTAGTTTGCTTGGCTCCACGGTCAACACTTTGGTACCAGCAGCCAGGAAAATCAAGAGATGAATTGCATTGGGAAAGTCAGCTGTGAGGGACCTATCCAGAGTACTGAAGAGCAATGACGTCAGGCTGGAGACTAAGGTGTGCCTGATCCAGGCTATAGTCATCGCAGTTAGTTGTGTGCTATGCATCAGAGAGCTGGACAGTGACTAGGGAGAATAGAAAGAGAATTGATGCCTTTGAGCTGTGGTGCTGGAGAAGAATGTTGAATATGCCATGGACTGCTAGAAGAACAAACAGGTTTGTCCTGGAGAGTGTGAAGCCAGGCTACTCCTTGGAGGCAAGGATTCTGAATCTTTATCCGACATACTTTGGGCAAATTGCAAAGAGGTACCAGTCCTTGGAGAGGGACATCATGTTTGGGAGAATGGAGGGACAGCACAGGAGAGGAAGACCCTCGATGAGATGGATCAATTCAATGATTGGGGTAGTGGGAGTAGGTGTGTCAGAGACAATGAGATTGGCACAGGATAGAGCAGGGTTTAGGATTCTTACACATAGGGTTGCTATGAGTTGCAAGTGAGTCGACCACATATACCAACAACATATAAAATTCTATCATTTGATTTCCATTCTTGTTTCTATCACCAAGGCTATATGTTTCAAAGACCAATGTTCCTTTGTTTGTTTCCAACTTTTGCATTTCATTTCTTAATCATGATTATGGTAAAAATTTTCAATTTCTTCATCTTTGATTTTAGCAGTTGGGGGATAAATTTGAACACTGGTGGTATCAACAGGTTTTCCTGGGTGTATGTGGTCATTATCCTCTTAATGGCAGCACTATATTTTAGGATTTATCTTGACTTTTTTTACAGTAAATGTAACACTATTACTTGTCATTCCTGACATAGTGTCCAGTATAATTGTCTGATTCAGAATGGTCATGTCTGGTCACTAATGCTTAGGGACTGGGTACCCCGTGGACTGCTAGAAGAAGAAACTGATCTCTCTCAAGGAAAGTGCAGCATGGGTTCTCCTTAGAGGCTAGGATAGAGAAACTGGGTCTCACATCCTCTGAGCATGATTCTAGGAAAGGCCATTCCCAGGAAAGACGTCATGTTTGGAAAGGTGGAGGGTCGGGACAGAAGAGGAAGACCCGCAACAAAACTAACGGACACAGTGACTGCAGCAGCGGGCCCCAGTGTGTCAGAGGTGACAAGGACGGCACAGGACAGGGCAGGGTTCAGATCTGTCGTTAACAGGGTCGCTATGATTTGTACTCAACTCAGTGGCATCTAACAACCAGAACACTTAGGTAACAACAACTTTCCGCATTCCATTTCATTTTCACCATCACCACTTTCTCTAGACTCACAGGGAACTCTGGTGCCTAACTTGTAAGGGGTTGTGCTGCCAACCTGGAGGCGCGCGGTTTGAACCCACCAGCTGCTCCACAGGAGAAAGACAAGCAGGGTCCTCCCAGGCAATTGACCGCCTCTGAAAACTGGCTGGAGGCTCAGCTGCGGGCTGGGCCCGGCTCGGCGACACACACCACTCACTCACCTCCTTTTTTTGGTACATTTTTTGTACATTTGTACACCAATGTTCATAGCCGCATTATTCATCATTGCAAGAACATGGAAACAGCCCAGACTGAGAAATTATGGTACATTCACATGATGGAATACTACGCAGCATGCAGGAGCAATGAGTTTGTATGTTTGTAAATCACTACCTCACTTGAGAGGGACTGGAAAGTATGCTAAGTGAACTAGCTCAGTCCCATAAGGAAAAATACTGAATAAGATCATTATTGTAGAATGTGTCTGAGGATCCAAGGAGAGGAAGGAAGCAGCAGAGGGGAGAGGATGGGTCCACACGGTTGCAAAATTTGATGGGTGGAGGGAGAGTTGGGTAAAAATAAACAAACAAACAAAAACAGGGAAAGTCCAGGGTGAAAAACAATATATGCAAACTTTATAAGGAAAACAATATAAAATAATTTTTTTTTTTTAAAAAAAGGAAGACCTTCTGAAGGGTCAGCTGTGAGTTGGTTTCACGTCACGGTGCATGACAACTGGCTCCTTAAATCCCGAGAGAACAAATGTTTTTTGTTCAAGCCACTCACTGGGGTAGTCTCGATTACAGCGGTACTAGAGACTCGAGACAGGAGGATGCCCACACAGTGCCCATGGTGCCACCAGGAGGGACATGTCACCTTGGTCCTTTGCAGCTGAGAGTGGGGAGTTCAAGGAGGTGGGGTCTCCAGAGTGCAGGTGGCATCTGTCCACTCCAGAGCAGAGCACACCTCCCCGCTCCCCCCAGTGGACACTCACTGCCCATGCAGAGGAGGAGGACACCGTGTCCCTGCTGCTCATGGGCTCAGAGTCGTACTAGAGGAGGAGGTGGTAGGAGCCTTCCTCAGCTACCACAGATCCCTCTAGAAGCCTCAAATCTGGGCCAGACACAGCAGGACACTTTCCAGAGCTGGGCGCATGGCAGCTTGGAGTCACCCACATTCTCGCATTCCCTGTGATGACTATTAGGAGTTGTTTGCCTTAATGAGCTCTTCCTTAATTGCTATTAAGGGGCACATTAGCTAATTAGACCAGGAAGTTCCCAAAGGGAGTTTATTTAAAGTGACTACCTGGATTTTGTGAATGAGCGTGATGCGATTTTTGTCTACTACTCCACCACATCGTGAACACCACAGCCATGTGCAGCGCCGTCCCCTCCAATGCCAGCAGTCGTACTGTGGATAGCTGATACCCTGGTCCCCAAGGCAGGCTCTTAACTGAATTCTTCAGCCCTGGTGACTCCCTAACACTCACAGCATCCCTTCATGTTACAGTTTACACAGTCAAGGTTCAAAGAGGTCTCACAGCTGGGAAGTGGCTCTGCCGGAACTTGAACTCAAGCAACTAGGATGCCAATTCCTGCATTTAACTTCTAGGCCTCCAACTGTTCTTTTCATCACATGGCTGATAATATATTGGTTTTGTGATGCTGCAAACTTTGCTACTTGTATTTCAAACACAAGCAGGGTTCCCCATGATGGAAAGTTTTCAGCAAAGCTTACAGAATAACATAGGCTAGGAAGAGGGACTAGCCGCTCACTTCTGGAGTGGTGGGCACCTGGCAACACCATGGGTAGCTGGAGGAATGTCCACAGACCGAGAAGCAGTCATTTAAACAGAACAAAGGAACACTGCATGGTTTAAAATAGGCAAAGGTGCATGTCAGGGCTGCGTCTTTCCTCCATATCTACACAACTGATATGCTAGCAAATAATTTAAGAAACTATGCTATAATGAAGAACATGGCTCAAGATTGGAGGAAGACTCATCAGCAACCTGAGATTTGCAAATGACACAGCCCTGCTTGCAAAAAGTGAGGAGGACTTGAAGACCTACTGCAAAAGATCAAGACTATAGCCTTCAGTCAGTTACATTCCCACATCAAGAAAACAAAAATCTTCACAACTGGACCAATAGGTGTGTGCTGATAATTGGGGAAAAGACTGAAGTTGTCAATGATTTCCTTTTACTGGATTCTACAATCAAGAAGACGCCTGCAAGCAGAAGTCAAAGAATCAAAAGATGTGTGATCACACCGGGCAGATCTGTCGTCAAGGACCTCTGTAAAGCGCTGAAGAGGAAAGCATGTCAGTTCACTGTCAAAGGTGAACCTGCCCCAAGCTGCGGGCTATTGCTCCAGATGCGTGTGAAAGCTGGACAATGAATAAGGAAAACTGAAGAACGGATGCTTCTGAGTTCTGGTGTTGATGAAGAGTATTGAATATACCATGATCGGTGATAAAAAGCAGCATGTCTCTCCTGGAAAAAGTCCAATCAGAATACCCCTTAGAAGTGAGGAGTCCAATCAGAATACCCCTTAGAAGGAAAGAATCCAATCAGAATACCCCTTAAAAGTGAGACTGGCGAGACTTTGGGTGCGTTGTCTGTATGGCCAGTCCCTGGAAAGGCCTTATACTTGGATAAAGAGAATCGGCCAAAGAGCAGCAACTCATCGTGAGATGGACTGACGTGGTGGTGATGGAAAACGGGCTTCAGCCCAGCATAAACGTGAAGATGGTGCAGGGCTGCACAGGGCTCCGTTCTGTCACACAAGGGCTGCTAGGACTCAGCAGACGAGATGGCACTTTACAACCACACCATGAGCCCCAAGGCACACCCACGTCTCTACTGTTCGCCTTCTCTGCTGACCAGCAGGTTATGGACCCATCAGGGGCAAGTCAGACACGCCGACTCCTCCTGTTAAGATGCACAGTGGTGGAGGGGCCAGGAGTCCAGACAGGTCCCCAGCAGCGGCCTTGGGCTGGTTTTATAAATACAGCAGAGGTCATGTGACAGCCCAGGCCAGGCAGGGCCCATCCTGCTGGATAAGGCGTCCTTACAAGTTGGCACAGACTCAGCATCACAGTGTTAGAGCCCTGGTGGTGCAGTGGTTACGCACGCAGCTGCTGACTGGAAAGCTGGTGGCTGTGACACACCAGCAGATCTGAGACAGAAAGGCCTGGTGCTCTGGGCCCATGAGGAAGACAGCAGCCAGCCCTGGGGGCAGCTTTGCCACAAGGCGAGGAGGCAATGAGTCAAAATTGACTTGGGGACGTCCAACAACAACAGCATTTATCAACCACTGTGCTGGATGGTTTATGCACTATGTTTCCTGATCGTTGCAATTTAAGGAAGTAGCATTATGTCCATTTTATAGATACAGAAACTGAGGCACAGAGAAGTTAAATACCTAGAGTGGCAAGCTGAGACTTGAAGCAGGCTGGCGGAACCCTTCAGTGTGTGTACCCTGCGTTTCTGTTGAGGCGCTGACACCACCCAGGCACAGAGAGCACGAGACATCATCACAGCCTGTGTTCACTAAGCACCTGGCCCAGGTCCACGCAGCTTCCTTGGGCAATCTTTACGAGCCAGTTGAGGGACTGCCCTCTCCCTCATGGCCCTGAGATCGGAGCACGTGGCCAGCCTGTCCGTCACAGTCACAGCAATGGGGTGAGCGCTGGGTGGTGGGTGTGTTATCCAATTTGGCCAAGGAGATGCCGGGTCACCATCAGAATGGTCGGGCTGCCCGATCGGATGGATCCTGGAGGAGCTCACAGACTATGGCTTCATGTCACCCTTGGAACATGAAGTAAAACTCCACTTACATACTCCTGGAAACAACCAAGCACTTAACATCAAAAGGGCAATCTAAGGATAGAGGTCCAAAGGCAGGAAAGGGAAGAACAGAAGAACTAATGGAAATGAGGATCACAGGGAAGAAATGGGAAAAATGTTACTACCCTGTGGGTATGAATTAATTAATATCCTAACATGAAAAGGCAGCTCTGGTGGCCTGGGGGCAAGAAGCTGCGCTGTAATCCCAAAGGCACACGATTCAAGGCCACCAGCCACTCCATGGGAGCAGGACAGGCGGACGGGTAATCTCCTCCCGTGCAATTAACTGCCTCTGAAAACCCATTGAAGGGTCAGCTAAGGGTCAGTTCTGACTCTATGGTACACAACAACAACAACATGAAATGTGTATGAGTGACTGAACGGGAAGCCAGTTAGCTTTGTAAACTTTCATTCCAAACATAATCATAAAGTTCACGTGCTTCTCTAAGTTTACTTTCACCCCCAGGAGAGCAGAGCTGTCCCCTCTGACTGGCTGGTCCTCAGGTGTCCTTCTCCACTGACCAGAGAATGGAGACTCTGGACCCTCCAGTCACAGTCAGACGGCATCTGGGAATATTTCCTGTACATTGCACCTGGAGGAGGAGTGTTGCTCATGTATCGTGTAACCCTCATATTCCAGACACACTCTTTGGGGGTTTGATGCAGGCAAACCCCCAAAGACTACACATTTACCCAACACATCACTTGGCAACCTGGTTCTGAAGTCAGCCGTTGAGAATCCCACGGAGCACGGTTCACCCTGATTCACACAGAGGCGCCGTGAGCCGGGGTGAACCAATGGCATGCCACACTGGGAGGAGGGCATCGGGCTTGGAGGAGTGAGGCCGCAGCAAGGAGCCAGACTGACCATGGCTGCATCCAAGGTCTGGGCAGTGTGAGGACGCAGAATCCGGCAGCAGCAAGGAGCCAGGCTGACCATCACGGGGCCGGGCCCAGTGGCGGTATGAGGACACAGGAGCAGGCCTCAAGGAGCCAGACTGACCATCACGGGGCTGGACCCAGCAGCAATGTGAGGACACAGGATCAGGCAGCAAGGAGTCAGACTGACCATGGCTGCATCCAAGGTCTGGGCAGTGTGAGGACACAGGATCAGGCAGCAAGGAGTCAGACTGACCATCACAGGGCCAGGCCCAGTGGCGGTGTGAGGACACAGGATCAGGCAGCACCCCTTTGTGTCAGGCACAGGCTTACCAGAGGTTGGGACCACCTCAATGGTACGTGACAAGTGCTGTGCTAATGGGCACAGAGATTAATTTGGGCGCACGTTACAGGGTCATGTAGGAAAGGAGAAGCAGCTACCGAGACTGCAAGGAGACACGAGTGCCTGGGCACAGAAGCATAATGCAGAGACTAAAAAGAAGATGCAGCCAGCAGGGCCAGGGCCGTCCCTCGATCCTGGGAACGCAGCCAGCCCCATGACACTCCAGTCCTGGCCTCTGTCACCAGGTGCGGGCAGGGTTAGGCCTTCAGTGGAACTTAGAATGCAGGGTACCAGCTGTGGGAGTTCAGGGTGCCAGTCCCTCTCCCAGGCCCTTGGGTCCTGAGGACCAGCTGGAGCAGAGACAGCAAGCGTGGCTCTGTCACACCAGAGAGGACCTAGTCGGGTGGCCCTGCCAGGCCCTAGGAGCCTGAGGCTCCTTTCAGCAGACTTCTGAGACTGGGAGGACATCAAAGCTGGAAAGAGGAAGAGCTGGTGGGCACTCATGAGTAGTAAGTAGGCTTCCCCCTGAGAGATTGGGCTCTCACTGTGACAGTCAGGAGAAATGTGTGGGCATGGAGAGAGTCACCCTGCCCGGGAGTCCCCATCTGCTCCCCGTTAACCACGGCCTCCTTCCAGCATTTCATACACTCAACAACAAGTCTTTTTGAAGGGAAGTCACCATATTCTGATTGATTAGATGGCTTTAAAGGAATTCATGTCACCGGTGGAGGGCAAATCCTAAGGGGACTCCAACTGTCCCAGCCTGTGTCAGACCCTGGGGTGTCTGATGGGTGACCCCAAAGGAAGCAGAGTACCATTTCCAGAAGAAGGGGGTGTCATCCCAGTCAGTGGAGGAGTCTACTTCCTCCTGTTGGTGGGAGGGTTCTCTACAAAACCAACCAAACCCAGCACCATGCAGAGACTTCAACCGCAGAGACCTAGGGGACACAGCAGAACTGCCAGAGGGTCCTCAAGGGAGCCAGGGTGGCACAGCGGGCTAAGTGCTGAGATGCTCCACAAAAGGTTAGCAGTTGGAAGCCATCAGCTGCTTTGCTGGGAAAGATCAGAGAGGCTGCTCCTGTAAGATTCACACCTTGGAAACCCCACGGGGCAGTTCAGCCCTGTCCGGAAGGCAGCAGTGAGCTGGCATCAATCACAGCGGTTGGTGCGGACTTAAACCTCTCTTCTTTAGGTTGGAAGGTCTAACCACTGTGCCACCAGGGATCTTTGGCATCATTAGGGGAGCACAAATGCAGATGACAGCTTCTCCCCAAGAGGTGATCTGGGAACCTGGCTGGTGGCTCTGAAGTAGGGTCACTGCCTGGTCCACTGACACACTGCGCTGTGAACTTGGTAACAGTCACTGGGCATGTCACCATCATTTAGGGAGGAAGGTGGAGAGGCAGCTGACAAGGCCCTTAGGTGGACTGGGCTCTGGTCAGTGGAAGGACAGTGCCCTTGCCAAGTGGCGCCACCCAATCCAGAACACGCAGATTTCAGTTCCAGTGTGAGCCCAGCATTCACCAGTCACCTCCCATTCTGATTTTCAAGCTTCAATAGCAGGCGGTTTGCAAAGCTGAAAGCTTTGAGAAGAGGTCGATTTGCAAGTCTTCTTTCTCCCTGGCCCAAACCAAAACCAGACTCTGCAACAACTGACTAAACTCGATGCTACCGAGTCAGAACCGACTTGTAGCTGGCCCTGCAGGCTGTAAATCACACCAGAAAAGACTGTCCATAGTTCTCCAACAGAGCAGCTGGTGGATTCGAACCGGCAGTAGAGAGAGGAGAGCCACATTTACGCTAAGAGCGCACGCCCCTGGAGCACTGCGCTGCGCCTGCGCCCTGGACCCTGCAGAGTGGGCGTGGCCACCTGCGATCCGCCGGTCGCGCCTGCGCCCGAGGGCCATGCAGGAGTGCGCATGGTCACCTGCGCATTGATCAGCGACTGCGCCTGCGCCCTGGGCTCTGCAGGAAGGGGCGTGGGCATGGGCACAGTCTGGAGGAGGAGGTGGCTGCGCCTGCGCCCTGGGCTCTGCGGGGTGGGCGTGGTCACCTCCTAGAGGCTGGCGGGCCGCGCCTGCGCCTCAGGCTCTGCGGCGTGGACACTGCACACTTCCCGGTGTCCACCAGAGGGCAGTGGCAGGCACCTGAGACAGATGGGATGGGTCCTCAGTTCTCATGCACTAACCAAGCCTCACCAACACCTGTCCTTCCTGCCACCTGCCCTGTGCCATCCCTGCAGACCCCACATGCACAGCGTCCTGTGTCCCTCATGAACCCCGGAGTGTCTTGCTTTTTGTTCAGGCTACTCTGGAGTCAGGGGGTGTCTAACTGAGAGGAGAGGTCTCCCCTGGAGGTGTGTCTGGAATCTGGAGGCTGTCATCCCAGGGCTGCTGTAGGTTTCTAGGAGACAGCAGGGAGGGGGTGAGGGAGAGAGAAGTGGGGGTGTCAGGCCTCACCGGGTCCTGATAGGGTGTCAGGGCTCAGAACGCCTGGGGGCGGCGCGCTGAGGATGTCACTGTGTCCTTTGTCATTGTGTGTGTCTGTGTGTACAGGTGTAAGAGTGTGTGTCTCGGCATGCACGTGTGACTATGTTTACGTGTGTGCGAGTGGGTGCACGTGTGTGCGTCAGTGAGCCTCAGTGTGAGAATGGGGGGTGTATGTGTCTATGTATATGGAAGTGTTGAGAAGGTAGGTGACATTTTAACTGTCAGTGTACATGTGTGCTGGAAGCAGGAGCGGCAACCACTTCCGAAATGGCTTGCCTCCGGAAACTCTATGTACGAACAGTGCTGAGGCCATTCGTTTATTGGGTCGCTATGAATCGTCTTCGGACTCGAGGGCACAAGACAACAACAACAACATACATGTGTGTATATGTGTGAATGCTAGTGTACTGATGTATAGATGGATGTGCGTGTACAATTGAGTCTCAGTGTAGGGGTGTGTGTGGGGGGGGTGTCTTTGAGGGACCAGATTGAGAACCACTCTTCACCCTTACCATTATGATGGTGGAGGTGAGGGTGGGGGCCAGCCCCCTACAATGACAGTGGGGTGTGGGCTGAGAGGTAGCCCCTTCTTTCATGGTGGTCGTGGTGGTGGTTGAGTACCGCCGAGTCAGAACTGGCTCTTAGCTGACCTCTAGCAGGTTTTCAGAGGCTGTGAATCACTCAGGAGTTGACTGCCCCTCTTTCTCCTGTGCAGCAGCTTGTGGCTTCAAACCATGTGCCTTTGGGTTGGCAGGGCAGCTCCTTACCACCAGGCCACTAGTGCTTTTATTGATTATAAATGCTTTTAGGATTGTCATTCAGAATTCTTCATGAACTGACCCGTCCATCACCCTCCATGCCTTTTCTATCTTTGTTAATATCCGTGGTTCTGAATCTGACCTTTCTCTAGTAGATGCTGAAAGCCTGGGGCCCCACCTCCCCTGCACTCTGTCAGAGGGACAGCTCTGGGAGGCTCATAGAAGACCGGGATCAAGGGATGCTTACATTTGTTTGAATTCTTTGCCTTATTTTCAAAACCCATGAAAACCTCCTGTTTTCATTTTCCCACCCTGTCCTAGGACCTCCAAACGTAGCATGCTCTTTGCAAGTGAAGACGGCAAGGTCTCCTTACATGTACTTTGGGCATGTCGTCAGGAGGGCAGGAGGACAGTTCCCGGTGCTTGGTAGAGTAGAGGGCCGGGTGGGGGAGGAGGGAGGAAGTCCTGCACTGTGACAGGCCGACACAGTGGCCACGATTGGCTCAAATAGATCCGTGAGTGAGAGGAGGTGAGGCGGGGCAGGTCTGGGCAGGATGGTTCTGCGGTCCACAGGGTCTCTGTGAGCCAGAAGTGACTCCACAGCCCCAAGCAACAACAACAACACTGGCAGCGGACCCATGGTGGTACAACTGGAAAGTGACGTGCTCGGCTCTAACCAAGAGGTTGTTAGTTCAAACCCACCTAGTGGTTCTGTGAGAGAAAGACCTGACAATGGTCTCCTGCCGAGACTACAGCCTGGAAAAGTTCTACCCTGTCACGTGGAATCGCCAGGAGCCAGGGCCCATTCAGTGGCACCTGACCACTCTCCAGGCATGCTTGTTAGGACAGTAAAAGGATTTTCTTTTTCATTTTTAAAAAAGGTTTTAAAAATTTATAATTATAAGATATAAATGTGGCATGGTGGATTAAGTGTTAGGCTGCTCACCAAAGAGTTAACAGTTCAAATCGGCTTGTGATTGCTTAGAAGAAAGATAAGGCAGTCTGCTGGGAGAAATAGTACACCTTTAGGGAAAGTTCTAGTGTGTCCCACCATGGGCCTTAAAGGGCTCCAGGGCAGTGGGCTAGGGCTGGATTTGCTTAGTCGCGTCCTAGTGGATGGAGTGCTCAAGGGAAGAATCGTCATCTCCCAGCAGGAGACGGGCTTCAATTCCTGGCCAGCACGTCTCCTCTGCAGCCCCTGCTGCCCGTCAGTGGAGGCCTGTGTCTGTCTGAACAGGTTTTGGAGGAGCTTCGAGAACATCACAGCACAGATGGAAGGCCTGCCCCCTGGCACCCTGCGGTGAGTACTCCCCAACTCCACCAAACATAAGGCCACTTGCCCAAGCATGGAACATTCCTGGGGGCTTGGGGGCGGGGTGGGTGGCAGCACACTTCAGCCTGTTCTAAAGCTGCCTGGAACCCTGATCTGAGGGTTGGGTTCTGTGCGTCTCAGCTGGCCAGCGACAATACAACCCATAGCAGAGGCAGGAGTTAAAACAACAGCAAACATAGACAGGGCTCATTAAACATCATCTCAGAAGCTTCTCTATCAGGAGTCCTCAGAACAGGGTAGTGGGCACGGTGTTCTGGGGGGGATATCCCAGCAGAATTTACATTTTAAAAGTCCTCTCAAGGACAAGATGGATTGATTCTGTGATGAGGGTAATGGTATGTCAAAGGCAACGAAGTGGCTCCAGACAGGGCAGGATTCAGGGCTGTTGCACGTAAGGTCGCTGTGAGTACAAGCGACTCGCCAGCTCCTAACAACAGCAATGACCATCTGCTCCGATCTGTTGCTCATAGGCTTGCTAAGAGTCTAGTCCACTCCCCAGCACCTGAGAAGGACAACATCAATGGCCATTTAAACACTATCTTACCAACTTCACCATGCAACAGGGAACAGAAAGGAGGAGTAATCCCCAGAACCTCCGGGCAAGAGGTACCTAGAACCCACTGGAAGTTGAGAGTATTTTGCCCTCACCCATGGCAAGAATGTACTGGGCAAGAATGGCTATGCCTGTGTTTTGAGTGTAGCTAGATTGTGATGTGGTGTAACTGAAGGCTATTGAATGTAACCTAACGATGCTTTGTAAACGTCTTTGTTCTTTTACAATAAAACAAAATCTTAACGAACATGAAATAAAAATTATCTTGCAAACTCCCAGTGGAAAAACACGATCATAATCCAATACTTCTGAGTCTTGTTCTTGTTCTTATAGTGGTGTACCATCGAGTCGGAACCGACCCATAGCTGACCCTCCAGCGGGTTTTCAGAGGCTTAATCACACGGGAAGAGATCACGCATCCTTCTCCCCCGGTGCAGCTGACAGATTTGAACCGCATGCCTTTGGGATTACAGTGCAGCTTCTTACCACGAGGCCGCCTGAGCTCCGAATCTTAAATTAGGGACTTTAAAAACTTGAGTCTTTAGATTTTTACCTGAGTCCTCGGGAATGGCCTTCCTGGGGAAGAAGCTTGAGTTCCGTTCCCTGTTTGTGGAAAGGGCTTGGGTGCATGAAGCTGCTTTACACGGCAGCTGAGAAGTGGGGTCTGGAGTCTGGAGGCCTGGTTTCTGCTGAACCTTTCCATGCCTCAGTTATGCCATCTGTAAAATGGAAATATCCATAATCATTTCTCTTACAGGATTAAATTGATCAGCATTTGTATTATAGCCTAAATAAAGGAATCTCTGGCAGCTTAACAGGTATGGAGTTTTACAGACAACCCAAAGGCAGGTGGTTCGAATCCACCAGCTGCTCCAAGGGAGAAGGATGGGTAGTCTCCCCCTTATGGTTTACAGCCTCTGAAAACTCACTGAGGGCCAGCGGTGAGTCAGTTCTCACTTGATAGCACATAACAGTAACAACCATGGTCTGAATAATGGCCCCAGAAAGATTTCCACGTGCTTAGGGAGCTCTGGTGGCCGCTAGGAGCTGTGCTACAATCCCAAAGACACGCAGTTCGATTCCACCAGCTGCTCTGCGGGAGAAGCGTGGGCACTCGCCTCCTGTGTGATTAACTGCCTCTGAAAACCCACCCAAGGGTCAGCTATGGGCCGGTTCCAACTCCATGGTACACGACAAACAAGGGAGACAAACAAGGGAACTCTGGTAGCTTAGTGGCAAGAAGCTGCACTGCAGTCCGGAAGGCATGAAGTTCGAGGCCAACAGCTGCTCTATGGTACGCAACAACAACAACAATTAATCCCTGGCAAAAGACAGTGGAGAAACTCAATGTCACTACTCAGAATAAGACCAGGGCTGACTGCAGAAGAGACTGTCAAGTCCTCATGCAGCAATCATCTCAGGAGAAGTTGCTGCTTTTTTTAAAAAAATAATAATAAACTGCTTCTCTATTTAGATAGTGTGGGTTTACAGTTCTCCCTCCCTTTCCCCGCCTCACCCATCCCTGGTAACTAGCAAAGACTAGTTCTTTCTATTTTTTTAAAATTTAAATTTATTTACTTAAAATTTTTTTAGTGTGTGTGTGTGTGTGTGCGCGCGCGTACCCTCAAATGGGGTCTGACTGGTACAGGAGGAGATGGCTGGTGGGTCAGTGCACACCCTTTGACAATCTGTAGGTTGTTTTCACTCTTTTAGAGAAGTATTTTGAGTCACATAAGAATTTCATTTTTAGATGCTCCCATTCATCTATTTTATCCACTGCTGCTATGTTTTGATTTGATTGATGGTCTGTTTATCCCACAAGTTAGGCCCCTCTGAGTATGTGCCTGTTTTTCCTTTCATGATCTTTATTGTTTTAGATGTTATGCAAATTGCTACTTTTTTACAAAATCCTCTACTAGCTTTTAAAATTCACAACAAGAAAAGCAAATCGGTTGCCTGTGAGCTGATTCCAACTAAAGGTGACTGTAGAGGACAGAGTTGAATTGCCCCCTTGTGTTTCCAAGGCTGTAATCGTTACAGTAACAGGCAGCACGCATGTGACCTGTGACGAGACCAGTGGACCTAGAAGCAGGCAGCACACGTGCGTGTCCTGTGACGTGGCTGGTGGACTTAGAAGCAGGCAGCATGCGTGTGACCTGTGACGAGACCGGTCAACGTAGAAGCAGGCAGCACACATGTAACCTGTGACGAGACTGGTCAACCTAGAAGCAGACAGCGTGCACGTTTAGGCTGTGGATTTAGCCACATACCTTTTGGTTTGTAGCTGAGCGCTTAACGAAGGTGCCACCAGGGCTCCTTACGAACACATATCACAAAATCAGGCGACACATGAACGCTCGATTGTTGTCCTGTTCAGCAAAGCAGCTGGCTCATAACATTGACAAGCAAGGCAATTTCTGACAAGTGATGGCTGATGTTTTCATTTAGGTTAAAAACAGAGATCACTAGGAAATGACAGAGACTTATGGAAAAACTCCCTCCACAAAAGCATGTGTAATAACAGCCTTGCTGGATTACGTAATAGTTTGCAAACACTTGGAGAATAGTTCCTCATTTTTCATCTTTTTCATAAGGCAATGGCTGCTGACACACACATCTGAAGCTCGCCTGCGCCGTCAGTATTTTCTCCATCACTTTTCGAAATCTAGACTGTCAACGACACAAGGTCAAGGACAGATTCCCATTGTGGTGGTTGTCAGGCTGCCAGCATGACCTCGCTGAAATGGAGGAGAGAGGAACCGAGGCACAGAGCGCTGCCCTCGCCCAGAAACAGCGCAGGTGAGAAGCACAAGGTGCTGCTGTTCTCAGGTGCCGAGGAAGGAGCTGGATCCAGCCCAGCCAGTCCACACACAACAGGGCAAAATGCTGCCTGGTCGCGCACCATCTCCACAGCCACGCGGGGCCTGAGCCCGAGGTAACAGCCGCGGTGCCAGTTCAGGTCACTGGAGGGTCTTCCCCCGGTTCACTCACTCTCCACAAGCAGGGTGTCCTTCTCCCCAGACTGGTCCCTCCTGACCGCCTTCTCGAACCATATGACCCAATCTCTCAACTCTTGCTTCTAAGGAGCCCTCGGACTGCACTTCTCCTAAGACACATCTCCTGGCTGGCTGTAGCAAGCGGAATATCGCTCACCAACATGTCATTCGAAGGCGTCACTTCTTCTTTGGTCTTACTGTTTGCCCAGTTTCTGAATGCTTGAGTGAGGCACACCTTAGTCCTTAGAGGGATATATTTGTCTTTAACGTTTAAAGAGGCACTGAGCAGTAAATGTGCTCGATCGAAGACGTCATTTGATTTCTTGCCTGTTGCTTCTGTGGGTGTTAATTGCAGATCCAAGTGAAGGGAAACCTTTGGCAACGTCACGCTTTTCTCACGATGTTCCTGATTGGTCAGGTTATGAGGAGTTTTGTTTTCTTTATGTGGTGACTATAGCCTTTGACCTTAGTCAGGAAGTTCAAGTCCTCTTCTCCTTCAGCAAGCAAAGTTGTAGGATCGGCAGAACGCAAGCCATCAATAACTCGCTGCAGTCCAGATGCCAAATTCTTCCTCGTGGATACAATCTTCAAATCATGACTTCAGCCTACAGATTGATTAAGTAAAGGAGGAAGTTACAGCCCTGACGCACCCCTTTGCTGATTTAAAATCATGCCGTATCCCCTCGTCTGGCTTTGTTCTTTTTGAATGACCACCTCTTGGTCTGTGGACAGATTCTGTGTACACGAGATTGTGTGTACGAGAGGACAGAGAACAGTAAAATACAGTTAAATAATTAGGCTGCGGTAATGTTTGAATATTTATTAGTATTGTATCTAACGTAAGTGACTTATTTATAAGTTTGAAAATATTTTTCAATAAAGCCTGTGAATTCCTTTCCCTGTGAAATCGTTTCAGCCTCTGAGATGCTTTTACTCTCAGGCGTGATGGCTCGTTGGAGCCCAGTCTGGGCTGAAGTAGTCCAAAGTGGCTTGACTTAAATACCATTCCTTTAGAAATTCATTTTTCCTAAAATATTTTTAAATTTAGCCGCTAACAAGTATTTTTAAAATATGGAAATTGTTTTTCCAAATCTTTGAGTGAAATTGAATCTTAGTAAAATGAAATGACAAAAGAGAGCCATGCTAAGTGCCTCCCTTAAGAAACTATAAAAAGAGAAAATGAACCCGCAAGTAAACAGAAAGAGGCAATAACAGCTTGTATTTCTTAAATAGAAATCTAAGCACAGAGAAAAGTAAAGGAAACCAAAATCAAACTCTGATCAGATCAATAAAAATGGAAAATCTGAAGCTAGACTGTGGGAGAAAAAGGGAGAAAATGTGGATTATCGATGTGGAGAAAGAAAGAAGAGGTAACACCAAAGACTTTCCAGACACTGACAGGGTGATTAGGGAACATGGAGCCTTTATTACAGAAAATTTGGTAATTTAGGATAACATGGACACATTTCATCAAAGGAAAGAAAAAGCACCAGAAGTGACCTAAAAGGCATTGTCACAAACAGCAGAGTGGCTAATAATGAAAGTGAAGACACTGAGTTGATAGCCAATGACTCTTGATCCGACCGACCGCAGATGGCCGCACTGGGGAAGGCTCAGGTCTCTGGAAAGAGACACACCAATCCCAAACAATCTTTTCTCAAAACAGGAGGAGGTGAGGGCAGAGCCCTTCCAGGCCAGCATTACACACAGAGGGAATCCAAGCCAGGAAAAAGGAAAGAACGCAAACTTCAGGCCCATTCTCCTCGTGAATCTACATGTAACAACCTTAACAAGGTGCGAGTGTCCACCACTGTGTGAAGACAATTCCTGAACAAACGGGTCTGTCACAGTGAAGCTGCAGGTGTCCAACCCGCCACATGGAACGTTCTAGGATGGGGTGGGGTGGACAAAGCAGGTGTTGGTTATACGCAGGTGTGTAGGAGGCAGGCAGAAGAGCCTCGTAGATCTGATTCACGGTCTTAAAGCCAACAGGCAGGACAGGACAGCGAGGAAAGGCATTTCACAGCGTCTTCTCTTGTCTTTGGGGAATTCTAATTGGTGGCCATGCCTTGCAGTAGATGGTCTGGTCTTATGAATATTCCAGAGACAGTGTTTCTAGTCACATGTGGCTTAAAAGGACTAACTCCGACCCATAGAACAGGCCAGAAAAGATCCCAGACAGGCTTCCGTTTAATAATTTTTTTAAGTGCTAGTTTTGTATTGTTAAGAACCACTGAGTCAGAATCAATCTCCAGCTAGTTTTCAGAGACAGTAACTCACACAGGCAGAGACTGTCCATCTTTCCCTCACCAAACACCTGGTGGATTTGAACCACATACCTTTGGGTTGGCAGCACAGCTTCCTACCACTAAGACAGAGTGGTCTTGCATTAGTACCAGACTACGTGCACCTGATCCAGGCCATAATCTTCTCTATTGCTTGCTATGCATCAGAGAGCTGGACGATGACTAAGGATGACAGAAGAAGAATCGATGCCTTTGAGCTGTGGTGCTGGGGAAGAGTCTTGGACATACCATGGACTGCCGAGAGAACAAACAGGTCTGTCCTGAAGAGGGTGAAGCTGGGTTGCTCCTTGGAGGCAAGGGTTTTGAAGCTCTGTCTCTCATTCTGTGGGCGTGTTAACAGGAAGGACCAGTTTTTGGAGAAGGACATCATGCTTGGAAAGATGGACGGTCAGAGCAGGAGAGGAAGACCCCAGATGAGATGGGTTGACACGGGGCCTGTGACAATAGGTGTATCTCAGGTGTATCTGAGATGGTGAGGTTGGCTCAGAACAGAGCAGAGGTAGGAGCCATTGTTCATAGGTTCAGTTCTGAGTCTTAGTAGAAGACACACAACAAAAACAACTATTTTTTCAGTTGTTTTTTAAAAACAGTCTTTTTGCCTGGGGCATTATAAGGTATTAGTTTCAACTATTGTAGTTGCAGGGTTTTTTCCCCAGAAGGTAATGTTGGTTTAATACTTAAACGATCAGCATTAGTTACCTTAAAAACAGAATAAAGGAGAGAAGTCACTGGATTCTCTCAAGAGACTCAGAAAAAGCATGACCCGATTCCACATTCTGGTGGCACAGTTCTCCACGTGGCAGTGGCCTTCTGCTTTGGTTCGGGTTAAAACCCTTAGGGGCCCCCCAGCCCTCAGGAGTTGCCTTTGCCCCCCTCCCCCATCTTCTCCCCAGAGGGTTTGCTTGCTGTGTCCAGGTTGATAAACATTGCCTGGTCAGCAGTAAACAATGAGGCTTGATTCTTTCTGTGTGGGCCGGGGCTGCAGCTGCCCTGTGATTGGTATGCACCCTGCCCCATTGACCAGCAGACTATGCAAAAGAGAGGCGTTGTGTTGTTGTTGTTGTTGTTGTTGACCAGCTGTGTCTAGGGAGCAAATGCAAATGCGTGTCTTTGCTTCACCCCAGGAGACTGGTGCTTGTGGCCTGTACTGAGGGGGAGCCAAGCCGTGCACACAGGTGTGCATTGCTTCACACACTCAGACAGCCAACCTGCTGTGTTGTTATGGTTTCTAAGATTTTAGGGAGCTCTGGTAGCCTCGTGGTAAGGAACAGCACTGCCAATACAAAGGCCCATGATTCAGATTTACCAGCTGAAGGAGAAAGACGATCAATCTCCTCTGGTGGGATTTACAGCCTCCAAAGAGCGTCAGTTATGAGTCAGCTCTGACTTAACAACACAATGAAAACGCAGTACGATTTTGTTTTTAAGGGGAAGTAGCTGTCCTTTTGTTATTGTTGCCCTCATGGCGGCTGGGATCCCACCACAGGACCTTGGCTTCTCCTGCGCTCAGGCAGTGGGCAGCAGGCAGCATCAGGGGTGCCACTCCCTCCTTCCATCCTCTGTGCTGCCACTACTGCCTTCTCAGCTGTACACGTGTGTATCTGTGTGTGTGTGTGTGTCTGTGTGTTGCTGTAGTAGTTGTTGTCGTCATGTACTGTTGAGTCAGATCCTATTCCTAGCGTGTCTGTGTGTGTGTGTGTGTGTGTGTGTTCTTGTAGTGAACTGTTGAGTCAGATCCTACTCCTAGCTGACCCTCCAGTGAGTTTTCAGAGGGAGTAAATCACACAGGAAGGAGACTGTCCGTCCTTCTCTGGTGGAGCAGCTGGTGGATTTGAACCATGTGCCTTTGGGTTGGCAGTGTGACTTCTCACATGCATGTATGTACACATATAGATTTAGGTCATAGTCTTCTCAGTCACCTGCTGCACATCAGAGAGCGGGACATCGAATAAGGAAGACAGAAGAGTTGATGCCTTTGAGCTGTGGTGCAGGAGCAGAGCACTGACCATCCTGTGGACTGACAGAACAACAGATGTCTTGGAGAAGGTTCCTTGGAGGGAAGTCTTCTGTGTTTGGGGCATATCGCGAGGACAGGTTATTCCTTAGAAAGGGACCGTGTGCTTAGGAAGGTGGAGGGTTGACAAAAGCAAGGAAGACCTCTAATAAGATGGATTGACACCGTGACTCCAGCAATGGTCTCAGGGTGTCAGGGATGGTGAGCGTGGACAGGGTAGGACAGGGTACAGGTCTGATGTCCACGGGGTCACTGTGATATTCCACTCTGTGGCACCTACATCCATGTGTTTACATGTGTGTGTCTCTAGACCTGTGTTTATATTTGGAGCTCTTACAGCATAGTGGATTGCATGCTGCACTGCTTACCTACAGATCAGTGGTTCAAATCTACTGGCTGCTCCATGGAAAAAAAGATAGGCAGGCTCCTCTTATAAATGTTGTTGTTGTTGTTGTTGTATACCATTGAGTTGGAACTGACCCATTGCTGCTGACCCTCCAGTGGGTTTTCAGAGGCAGTTAATCATGTGAGAGGAGACTGCCCACCCATCTAGAGTGGAGGGGCTGATGTATTTGAACCCCGTGCCTTCAGGATTGCAGTGCAGCTTCTTACCACTAGGCCACCAGAGCTCCCTCAGAAACCTAATAGCCTTCTCAAATGATTGCGCACACAGATTGAAAAAGTATGGGGAAAGGCTGCAGCCCTGACGCACACCTTTCCTGATTTTGAGCCATGCAGTGTTCCCTTCAACCGTGTTCTGTTCAAAAGATTGCTTCCTGATGTATGGACAGGCCTAGCATGATCACAGTTAAATGTTCTGGGAGTCCCAATTTCCTCAATGTTAACCCTAATTTATTAAGAGGCCTGCAGTTTACTGCCTTTCCATAGTCAATAAGATACAAGTAAACATCTTTCTGGTATTCTCTACTTTCGGCCGAGATCCACTCAACATCCGAAATTATATCCCCCATCCCATGGCCTCTCCTGGGAGCTCCTTGTCAGTGTTCCTGTTGGTTTAGAATAATCTTCAGAAAGATTTCCCTTGTTGTTGAAGACTGTCAAGTAGGTGCTGACACATAGCGGACCCTTCAGAGGCAGTGAACTAATTGTATCACAGGACTTCGCTCTTCCTCTTTCTGCCTCGGACCTGGTGGGTTTGAACCCAGTGCCTTTGCATTGGCGGCGTGATCCCTTATTTCCACACCTCCAGATTTTACATGAGTGTGATTTTAACTACATTCACGGTGGGCAGACTTCAGTGGAACTTCCAGACTAAGACAGGCTAATAATCAGGACTGGCCCATCCACTTCTGAAATAACTGGCCCTTGAAAACTCTAGGAATAAGGTCAGAAGGTTGTTGAACATGGCACCAGGAGATGTGCCCTTGGGTTGGACGACATTCAAAATGCAGCTGGGTACTCCTCGGAGCAGAGTCGGCCCTGGGGAGCTCTGGTGGCCCAGTGGTAAGAAGCTGTGCTACAAGCCCCCAAACACATGGTTCAAGCCCACCAGGTGTTCTGTGGGGAGAAGGATTCGAGTCTCCTGTGAGGTTTACCACCTCTGAAAACCCTCCGGCTGGCCAGCTGTGAGTCAGTTCCAACCTGAGGGCAAAACAACCATGAGATAGAGCAAAACTCACCCAACGAAGGACTTCTATTCGCTGATACGGCGAGACTCAAAATGAAGAGAAGGAGCTGCAAACAACCACAAATAATTAGAAGTTATAATTCAGTTCTAAATGAGTTCACTAATAATTACAATCTTGGAAAATAGAAAAGTTGTAAAAAATGAAATGGAATGTATAAAGACCAACATCTAGGTGGTGGTGCTGGTGTTAGCTGCAGTCAAGGTGACAACAACTCACAGCGACTGTATCAACTGCTCCGTCCCGTATCAGCTCCCCATCCCTGATATCCCTGAGCCCATTGTTACAATCACTGTGTTCCATTTTATTGAGGGTCTTTCCTCTCTTATTCTGACCCCATCGACCTTTCCAAGGTTAACGTCTTTGTTTCTGGGGACTAGCCCCTCCTAACAACAGGTCCCAAGCACATGAGATGAACTTTGTCTGCCTCTAAGGAGCCTTGTGGCTGTACATTCTTCAGGACGTGTTTGTTTTTCTTCCATCAGTCCATGAAATACTGACTACCCTTCTTCCAACACCACAACTCAAAGGTATCAGTTCTTCTTAGTGAGCTGAAATGGAGTGGTATTGGCCAACATGAAACAGTCATACGTTTCACATACCAGGAATGACAGACTTAGAGCAATGATGTTGAGGTCATTGTCAAAAAAACGTTGCAACCTCTGTCCTGAATCACAATGCTGTCAGTGATAGGATATTACCTGTAGCCTACAAGGAAGACCTGTTAATACAACTGTTATTCAAATATAGGAATTGATCACTATTGGCAGAGGTAATGAAATTAAGGGTTCTACAGACTTTTGCTGTTTAAATTTGACCAAACTTGCAATTAAGATGCATTTAATAATAATTGGTGGCTAAGATGCCAAATTGCACTCCCAGCCTAAAGGCATGAGGTTTGAATCTACCAGCTTCTCTGTGGACAAAGGTAAGCCGTCTCTTCCAGTGAGATATCTAGCTTCAGAAGAGCCACCGGAGGTCAGCTGTGGGTTGGTTCTCACTCACTGGAATCTAACAACAATGGAATGCAAAGGCTGGAAACTAAGAAGGATGAGAAATGAAGATGGAACCAAGAAGAGAGATGTGAGATTCAGGAAACTCTTGGGAATTCAGTGGACGGTCAACTATGTGTCAATTCTGACCCGACAGCATTGAGACGCAGAGGAACGTTGATTCAGGTGAAACCCAAAGCCTTTGGCTTGGCTCCACACCGGACACTGTCCAAGTTGTCATAGTGGTCAGGAAGAAAGGCAAGACAGGTGAGGAGACAGAGGAAGAGGAGTCGTTTTGTCATAAAACTAAACTGTCATGATGAGAAAATGAATGGACACGGACAGACATTCCTCCTGGGTGGGAATCATAAAATAGAAGGACAGTCCTTTGTCAAAAGTCACCTAAGCCAAGAGCCTCAGCCTCCCATAGACCGGAAGAAAGAGATGGTTCCTGGCTGTCAGTGCCACTGCTCTGTGAGGGTCATGGCAGGTCCTGGAGAGAAATAGAGATGCTTGTGGAGCAGAACCCAACGTCACAAAAAAGGAGCCAGGTTTAGTGGGAAGAAACAAGTGTGCTGCAATCCCAAAGGCACACAGTTCAAATCCACCAGCCTCTCTGTGGGAGGAGGATGGGCAGTCTCCTCCTGTGCAATTAACTGTCTCTGAAACCCTGTGGGAGGGTCAGCTCTGTGTTGGTTCTGACTCAACAGCACACAACAACAACAACAACAACAGTGGTCCAATAGAGACAGTGGCTGTTATTCACCCTTCAGACCTGGAAGTGAGCTCACCCCATCCCTCCAGCCAAACAGTGGACTTGTAGGACGGAAAGCAGCACCAGCGGGCATTCACCTCCTCGGAGGACCAGCCAGATGAGATCAAAAGGGCAGCTCTTGCCCAGACAGAAGGCTCAGGAGGCAAGAAGTGGAAAGAAAAGAATGAATGGAAATGGTGACCACAGGGAGGGAGTGGGAAGGAAGCTGTTACATTGTAGGGATGCAGTCAATATCAAATACCGAAGAAAATGAGTATGAATGGCTGGATGCAAAACTATTTGGCTCTGTCGACATTCACTCAGCTGACAATTTTCAGGGGAAATGGTGGGAGCAGAGAGGCTGCTGGTGCGGTGTCAGCCTCGCACAGGGTCCAGTGCTTTTACCGAGGCTGGAGGCAAACGTTACCGCTAGAGCTGCAAGCGATTAAAAGCAGGCAGAGCCGCCTCAGTTACGTTCCCACAGTGAAGAACCAATTCAGACTCTACAGAAAAATGCACAACTGGGTGCCGTCAGGTGCACAGGCAGTAAAGGGCCATTGTCCCTTGTTCCCGGGAGACAGCAGCTTAATCTGGTGCTGTGGTTAAACACATCAGCATCTGGCAAAGCTCCATAATGCAGTCAGTTTAAGAAACAAAGCTGAAGACGTTCTGATCTTGGACGAGACCAGGATGTGGCTGAGTTCTGTGTACTGTTCCCATCTCTGCGTGTTCTAGGGCACCGGAGAGGAGCATTAACATCTCAAGGGGAGCTTTTCTATGAAGACGGTGCCAAAAGTGAAGAAGGAAGCCCCGGCCCCTCCAAAAACTGAAGCCAAAGCAAAGGTGTTAAAGGCCAAGAAGGCGTCCTGAAGGGCAGCCACAGATTAAAAAAAAAAAAAAGAAGATCTGCACGTCACCCACCTTCCAGTGGCCTGAGGCACCGAGACTCCGAAGGCAGCCCAAATACCCCCGGAAAGGCGCCCGCAGGAGAAACAAGCTTGACCACTATGCCATCATCAAATTTCCCCTGACCACTGAGTCAGCCATGAAGAAGATAGAAGATAACAACACACTTGTGTTCATTGTGGATGTCAAG
>NW_006399943.1:2129503-2139354 GCF_000299155.1 Elephantulus edwardii
CTGCGCAGGCTTGACAGCCATCTCCAGGAACTGGTCTCTCCTGAGGGCACGTCCTGAATACACAAGACAAAGTCTCACCACTCTCATTTCCAAGGAGCATCCTCCCCACCTGCTCTTCTGCCCAGACAGATGGCTTTGTTCTCCTGCCAGTCTGTGGTCTATTCAGTCTGTTTGTCTACATCACAGTTCAGATTCATCGATTCTTTGGTAGATGACTGTCAGATCATCAGTGCATTGTGCATTATGGGTCAACAAGAGGCAGGTTTTGGCATAAGAGCTCTGTTGGCCTAGTGGTAAGAAGCTGCCCTGCATTCCAAAGGCACACGGTTTGAATCTACCAGCTGCTCTGCGGAAAAAGAATGGGCACTCTCCTCCCGTGTGATTTTTTTGCCTCTGCGAACCCACTGGAGGGTCAGCTATGGCTTTGTGACTCGATGGCACAATAACAACATCATATCCCAAATGTATGTGTGCTAACAATCGCACATTCTGTGTGTGCCTTATGCTAATAATCGTCCCTGAGATTCCAATTCGACCAGATGTCCTGTGTTGTGCTTGGCTGCCCTGTGTGATGCGATGCTCTCATTCACCAGAGGCCTCTGACTTTGCCCCAAGCTCCCCCACCCTGATCCCAGGCAAGGAGTGTGCCAGGGACTCTTGGGGACCAGGGGGACAACAGTGGGATTCAAACCAAGAACAAAACCAAGCAGTATGCACCACTAAAGAACAAGGACTAATTCATGAATCCAGCAAGCTGCCTGGGGTCTTCTGGGCAGTCCTCTGTCTAGTAGGGTAGCTCTGAGTCTGAATCTCTATGGCAAAGTATTAGGGTTTTTTGGATTTGGGGAGACAAGCCCTTGACTGCTATCCTCCCAGTGGCCACTAGAGGGACACCTGGCAGGCCTCATGAGTCACTGCTCCCCAGAGGGACAAGGGGACTTTGAGGGGAAGGACGAGTCATTCCTGGAGCCTGGGTGGCACATCGGTTAACTGAAGGGTTGGGGGTTCGAGCTCACACAGAGGCTCTGTGGGACCAAGCCCTAGAAACCTGTAAAGGCAGAGCCTAGAAACCCCGAGGGCACCTCTACCTTGTCACATGGGGTCTCCAGGAGCTGGACTGTGCTCAGTGGCACCTAATAGCAGCAAGGTCCAGAGTCCCAGCATCGCCATGCAAACTGCAGACTCGTTCAGCTGCTTCTGGAAAGGTTGGTGGTTCGCATCACCCAGAGGCGCCTTGGAAGAAAGGCCTGGCAGTGTCCTTATGGAAATCAACCACTGAAAACCCAGAGGGGACAGGGCTATTATAACACACAGGGTGTCCCTTAGAGCCAGGGTCCACCTGACCACAGCTGCAGGGCCACACCCTCCCCCTCACCCCCAGGGGGCTGTGTCCACCTGGACCCACCTGTGCAGACACGCCCTGCGCACCGGTCAGCAGCCTTGTGTGGCCTGCCCATTGCTCAGTAAAGCAGGAACGCACATGGCGTTTTGAACTTTGGACGCTGGGCTGACTCTGTGCTGTGTCCACTAGACCTGGTAGGCTTGCCAGGTAAGTGCCTCCCACCCCAACATCTCGGCTTTGCCGTGGGCACATACCAGGGTGCATGCATAGCGATGGGTCAGAGACCAAGGGGTGGCAGTCCCTGAGGAGGAAGTCGTGGCTGGGGCTGGGGTTCCTCCTTGGCCACATCCACCAGGGCCCTGGGGGTGGGGGGGACAGAGGCATGAGTCAGCCCCAAATCCCACCCGGATTCTCAGAGCCTGTGTGCGTCAGAGCAGAGTGGCAAGCCACATGACGTCCTGTCTGGGTTTTTGACGTGGATCACCAACGAGAAGCCTCTTGAACCTTCAACCTCTCAGGAGCTGAGGATGTTAATCGTATGCACTGACCAGGGATTCTCAGAACAGAACAGGTGCAAGAGGGACCTGCTGGCACAAAGGACCTGCAAGAGCCACACCGCCACTTCTTAAACACCCCGTGATTGCAGGGACCACAGGAGCAGAGGGCTTGGTGTAGTGGCACCCCGTGTGTGTGTGTGTGTGTGTGTGTGTGTGTGTGTGTGTGTGTGAGATGGGTGAGGTGAGGACCTCCTCGGGGAGGGGGGGTTAGATGGGTGAGGTGAGGTGCAGCTAAGATGTACATGAAAGGGGGTATGTAAATGTGTGTGTGTTTATGGGATGTGTGAGGGATGTGGGATGTGGGGTAAGGTAAAAGACCGCTTTTCACATTAATACAGAGAGAAAAGGGCAGGCAGTGGGACAGAGTGTTAGAGCAAAATCTAGAGACACAGAAAGAGATCAGCGGGAGAGAGATACTGCCATCCACTGGCCAGGTCTTGACAGAGATAGGGAGGGAGGGAAGCCCTGGAGGGGGTCTCAGAGCTCCCACCCCAGCCTGGCAGAGAGGCTAATGAGAGAAGAAGACACCGCCCCCTTCACAGATGCCCCCACCACATGGGTCAGGGGCCACCAAGTGACCACCTGCCTGTTCTCTGGGGGTCCATCAGGGGAACCCCAGACTTCTTTCTTTGTCACCACATTAATACAAAGAGCCGAATACAGAACTCACCTCATTTTGCAGGAGGAAATAGGGACATGTGAGAATGGTCACTGTTTCCTGTGACTCGGGCTGCAGGCCTTTGGCCCCCCTCAATGTCTCCTCTCTCTGTCCGAAGGGTCCCTGTCTCCACACCCTGGAGGCACCTAGCTGCACATCGCCTGGGAACCACCAGGGGGCACCATTGAAGGAACCACCATAGGGCAGGAGGGCTGGCTCCAGATTTAGTACTGTCATTGTTTGTGCCATCGAGTCGCTTGCGATTCAGCGACCCTGTGTACAACAGCCCTAAACCCTGCTCTATCCCTTGTCAATCCTATTGTCTCCAACACGCGCATCCCCGTTACCCCAGTGATGGAATCAATCCATCTTATCGAGGGTCTTCCTCTCCTGTGCTGTCCCTCCACCCTCCCAAGCATCACGTCCCTCTCCAAGGACTTGTCCCACCTTGCAACATGTCCAAAGTATGTCAGACAAAGTTTCAGAATCCTTGCCTCCAAGGAGCAGTCTGGCTTCACCCCCTCCAGGATGAACTTGTTTGTTCTTCTAGCAGCCCATGGTATATTCAATATTCTTGTCCAACTCTCTGATGCATAGCAAGTAATGGCAAAGACCATGGCCTGGATCAGGCACACCTTAGTCTCCAGATTGACATCACTGCTCCTCAGTACCTTGGAGAGGTCTCTGACAGCAGACTTTCCCAATGCAATTTGTCTTTTCATTTCGTGGCTTGTACCAAGAGTGTACAAGCACTAATTTGTAGAGCTAAGCAAACTGAAGCTGTCAACAATCTAAATCTCTTCACCATCTATTCTGATGCTGCCAATCAGCCCAGTGGTGAGAATCTTTGTTTTCTTGACGTTGAGCTTCAATTCATATTGGAGGCTGCAGTCCTTGACCTTCTGCAGCAAGCACTTCAGGTCCTCCTCAGTTTCAGCAAGCAGGGTTGTGTCATCTGCATAATGCAGATTGTTCATGAATCTACCTCCGATCCTGATTCCACACTTGTCCTCATAGTACTACCTGTGTCAAAAGTAGGAACCAGGACGTCTTCCCGTCATTGCTGCCCTTGGGCACTGTGCCCTGTTCCGAGTCGCCAGACCGCCTGGTGTTGCACTGCTCTCCTCGTCTCTGCGTGAACCCACTGTCAAGCTACTGTGTCAATCCATCTCATCAGGGTCTTTCTCGTTTTCACTGACCCTCTACCAAGGAGCTCTGGTGGCCTAATGGCAAAGAACCACTTTGCACTGACAGCCCAAAGGCACGCGGTTCAAACCCACCAGCTGCTCTATGGGATAAGGATGGACATTCTCCTCCCGTGTGATTTGCTGCTTCTGAAAACCTGCTGGTGGGTCAGCTCTGAGGTCGTTCTGACTCAGTGGCACATAACAACACCTACTACATACTAAGCATGATGTCCTTCTCCAGGGACTGGACCCTCTGGATAACGAGAGACGCCCTCCACGTCTTCCTTTCCAACGTTCAGATGCATTTTCTCTAGAGACGTGTCTGCTCAGTTCAGGGAATATACAATACCAGAGTGGAAACGCAGTCATTTTTCTTTGGTCTTCCTTACTCGTGGCTCGGTTTTCTTATGCACCTAAGGGGATTAAAAGACCATGGTTTGGGTCAGGTGCATTTTAGGGCTCCGCGTGACATCTTTGCTTCTTGGCAGCACATTCGCCCAGTGCTATATGTCATTGTGTTTTTTGGTGGCTACTTCCACGGGCGTTGATTCTGGAGCCAAGAAAAAGAAACCCTTGGTAATGAGAGTATTTTCCTAGTTTATCATAATGTTACTTATTGGTCCAATTGTGAGGATTTTTGCTTTCATTATGTTGAAATGCAGGGAGCTCTGGTGGTCTACTGGCAAGAAGCTGTGCTGCAGTCCTGAAGGCATGTGGTTCGAGTCCACAGAAGTATAGACGATCTCCTATGTGATTAACTGCCTCTGAACACCCACCAGAGATTTCAGCAACAGGTCGGTTCTGGCTTGATGGTACACAGCAGCGTGTTGACATGTAGCCATACTGAACACTGCAGTGTCTTAGCTTCATTCAGTGTTTTAAGTTCACTCCAGTTTCAGTAAACAAGGTTGTGTCATTTGCATAACAGGGGCTGTTGACAAATCTTCCTCCACTCCTGCCGCCATGTTCTTTGTCCAGTACAATTCCTTGGGTGACCAGCATACAGATTGAGTAAGTACAGTAAAAAGATGCCACACTGACACACTTTCCCCGATTTTAGACTGTGCAGCATCCCCTCGTTCACATATCTCCACCTCCACGGAAGAGAAGTGTGTGTCATGGAAGAGGCCTCAGATAAGATGATGAGGAGAGACTGGGAAACTGTCCTGTCTTTCCACATTTCACCGAGGAAGACTCCTTCCGTAGTGCAGTGGGTGGAGGCAGCCTTCTGACCACTAGTCATCTGCAGGTGAGAAAGCCAACTGTATGAAGGGTGTGCAGAAAAAGGAACAGATGGAGTGAACAGAAGCATGGGAGAGAGGAGGGCAGTAGAAAAAGAAAGGAGGATGGATGGGTGAATGGGTGGGTGGATGGATGGATGGATGATGGATTGATGGATGGATGGATGGATGGATGGATGGATGAGTGGATGGATGGATGGATAGATGGATGGATAGATGGATGGAGGGTGGGTGGAGGGACAGATGGGTGAGTCGACGTGTGGTTAGAGTGGGTAAACTGATTATAGCAAATTACCTCTTCTCACTGTATCAGTTCCACGAGGCCTGGCTGTTGAGAGTTGAGGTTCTGAGGCTGGCAGACGAGCTGGACTCGATGTCAGGGGCAGAGTGGGGACTGGTGCTCTGTTTGGAACATGGGGTCACAAGGAGTCAGAGTTGGATTTGGTTTGGGGACACACACAACTGCAAGCTTTCCATTGGCCACAAGAGGGCGCGCGGACCGCTCCCCTAGCCCAAGCCTGCAGATTGGGGCGTCTCCCCAGTGCTGTCACAGAGCTGACCAACAGTCTCCCCAGTGCTGTCCAGGGGAAGGGGAGGCTTCTGGGAGCTGATCCTGAGCCAGAACGTGGACTGCAGGGCACAAATTTACAGCCCCAACAGCTGGTGTGAAGTGCACCTCCCAGGGGCCTTGGGGTGCTATGTAGGAGGGGGAATCTGCAAGCACAGCACTGTAATGTTACTACTCTGATTTTTGGAGCCTGGAGAAGCCCCCCTAAATTAAAGACTAAGAAGTGGTCTCTGCCTCTGTTCTATAATACTGCTCTTCCAGAGAGACCACAAGTGGACGTGTTGATTCCCCCACAGTTCGGGGGGCCGAGGCCTGACCTCAGGGCTCTGGCTCAGGGTGGATGGCCTTCTCTGTTGGTTCTGGAGGAAGATCCCCATCACCTTCAGCATCTGTAGGCCCCGTGTTCCCTGGACACCTCCATATGTCCTGGCTTTTCTGGTGTCAAGGACCTGGATCCAAACACACGCACACTCCTCTCCTGGCAACTCACTCTTGAGAGAGGTGACGCCAAGGGCCCTCCCTGCTGGCCTTTCCTCCCCATGTATCTCCAGCGAGGTAGTGTATCCTCTCCTCATTCAAGAGGCTGCGAGTGTAGGCCCATGGACCCGCCCCAGGGGGAGGACTGCCCTCTCTGTGCTGGTTCTGGAGGAGGGTCAGCGAGGGGACAGTCCCTGACGCACATCCGTGCATGAGGACTCTGTCAGAGGTGAACTTGAGCACCTGAGAGAGCCTTCCACACACACACACACACACACACACACACACACGCACACACATCCATAAACACACCCCACCGCACACATTTATACACATAAACACAGGCACAACCTATGCACACACAGATATCAAACATACACACACAATACACACACGTCACACAGACACACATGGACACAGTATGCTTATACACATTAACACACATATGTACATATACCACATACATGCAGAGAGGCACACAGACACACACATAGACACAGACTCACACAAATATTCACACACCTCAAAGACACACACTCTCGCAGAGCTTTGCACACACATCTGTGCACATGTTCACTACAAATCTCAGATTCCATTGTTATCGTCCCAGACACTCGGTGAGCGGCTCTCCTGCCTTTCCGTTCACCAGTGTATGTGGGTGACTTTCCCACAGCACACAGAGAGCTGGTTTAAAGTGAGCGTCAGTGGCACCAGCCCACCACTCCTTCGCTGGTTCCGCACGCTTTCACCAGGCCCAGGTTTGATCCTGACTGAGGATGCCAGCGCTTTTCTGACACGTCACTGTTCTTGAGGGTGGTGGCCTTATCAACAAGGAGCTGTGTGCCTGTCAGTTCAAATCCACCAGTGTTTTCAAGGGAGAGGAACAATTCTCCTCTCATGTGCTCTGGTGGCCTAGTGGTAAGAAGCTATGCTGCAACCCCAAAGGCACGTGGTTAGAATCCACCAACTGCTTTGCAGGAGAAGGAGGGGCAATTTCCTCCCATGTGATTAACTGCTTCAGAAAACCTGCTGGAAGGTCATCTGTGAGTTGATTCTGACTTGACGCAGCACCGAACAACATGTGATTTATAGCCTCCAAACCCCAAAGGAGGGGCAGCTGTGAGTCAGTTCCAACAGGATGGCACAGAGAGGGAGAGGGAGAGAGGAAGGGGAAGAGAGAGGGGAAGAGACAGAGACAGAGACAGAAAGAAGAGAGAAAGAGAGGGAGAGAGGGAAAGGGGAAGAGAAAGACAGAGAGTTTCTTCAGCCCTGAGCATGTCCTCGGAATGTGCTCGCATCCTCAGGGCCTCCTCAGAGATTGGGGGGCTGTTGGCCTGGGTCAGCTTGAACATGTGTATGCTGAGCCCCAGTGACTGCCCCTGCCTGACCAGACTTCACCAGGACATGTCTGCACCCTCTGCTCAGCCCTGAGGCCACCGGGGGGGCATCACGCAGCAGGTCACAGGTGTACACTGTGACTCGACAGGACACGCTGGCTCCCGTGAACCCAGTGCCTCTAAGCGGTGGGGCTGTGGGTCCTATGGCCTCATATAACAGCACTCGGTGTCCATCACAGGCCCAGAGGAAAGCTCTGTGACACCCTCTCATCTGTCCTGAGCCCGAGGCTGGCGTGGTCACTCCGCAGGTGCTGTGACCCAGGAGGTTAGAGAGAGCTCTGGAGTGCAGGCTGGGGGTGTGTCCACTGCCAGGGCGGCCACAGCATTTGTAAGGTGCTGGTGGCTCACGTCGTGCCTGCTGGGCTGGGTTATGCACTGTGCTCCTTCTCCAAAGGTCAGTGGTTCGGATCCACCAGCTGCTCTTTGGGAGAAAGCAGCGTGCTGCTTCCTTCTTTCTTTCTTTCTTTTTTTTTTTATTTTTTATTTTTTTTACCAGTGAGCTTCTTCGCTCATTTGTGTTCAAGGCTTCAAACCTGTTCTTGAGATGGTTCTGAAATTCAGATGGGATAGACTCAAAGCTATATTTTGGGTCTCGTGGATTCCGTTTAATTTTCCTCAGCTTCAGCTTGAACTTACCTATGAGTAGTTGATGGTCTGTTCCACAATCAGCTCTGGGCCTAGTTTTCACAGCTGATATTGAACTTCTCCAGTGGTTCCTTCCACAGATGTAATCAATCTGATTCCTATGATGTGTCCTGTCTCCATACCTTTTCAAACTGTATGCAGAACAGATCATCCAGGAGGCTGGGCTCTATGAGGAGAAATGTGGCATCAGGATTGGTGGAAGATCTATCAACAATCTGCGTTATGCAGATGACACAACCCTGCTTACTGAAACTGAGGAGGACCTGAGGTGCTTGCTGCTGAGGGTCAGAGACTACAGCCTTCAATATGGATTGAGGCACAATGTCAAGAAGACAAAGGTTCTCACCACTGGACCAATTGGCAGCATCAGGATGGATGGTGAAGAGATTGAGATTGTTCACAGCTTTAGTCTGCTTGGCTCCACAGTCAACACTCTTGACACCAGCAGCCAGGAAATTAAAAGACGTATCGTGATGGGAAAGTCTGCTGTTAGGACCTCTCTAAAGTACTCTAGAGTAATGGTGTGTCTCTGGAGACTAAGGTGCGTCTGATACAGGCCATGGTCTTTGCAATCACTTGTTATGCGTCAGAGAGCTGGACAATGACCAGGGAGGATAGAAGGAGAATTGACGCTTTTGAGCTTTGGTGTTGGAGAAGAATGCAGAGGGTGCCATGGACTGCTAAGAAAACAAACAGATTCACCCTTGAGAGGGTTAAACTGGGCTGCTCCTTGGAGGCAAGGATTCTGAGGCTTCATCTGACATACTTTGGACATGTTGTGAGGAGAGACCAGTCCTTGGAGAAGAACATCATGCTTGGGAGGGTGGAGGGCAGGCGCAGGAGGGGAAGGCCCTCTGGGAGGTGGATTGATTCAGTGACTGGGGCAATCGGGCTGAGTGTGTTGGAGACAGTGAGCTTGGCACAGGACAGAGTTTAGAGCTGTTGTACATAGGGTCGCTATGAGTTGCAAGCGACTCGACGGCACATAACAACAACAATCAGTGTGCTTCAGTGCAGGTTTGCAGCCTCAGAGGCCTGGAGGAAGTTCACCAAGGTCACATGACAAGATGGTACCAGTTTTGCTTTAAGTGCAAGTGAAAATGTGGGCTTTTCTCAACATAGTAAAACTCACCAGATGACATTTCAAAACCAAACCCACTGCCACGGAGGCCATTCCGACACTCCCGCCCTCACAGGCTCCTTCTACAGAGTGGAAGGGACGCTGGGTGTCCAGATGCAGTCTTCCTAACTAGGCCCCAACCCCCAGGCTGGGCCAGGTCCTCAAAGGCAGACTGAGAGCTGGGAGTGCTCCAGAGCCAACAAAGCAGGGTGACCAGGAGCCCTCAGGACTCAGCCCACAGGGAAGGCTGTGACCAGGACCCCACATGGAGTTTGTAGGAAGCGCTGGCAGCTGCCTCACCAAAGCCTTAAACTCACCTTCACTCCCAAGCCCGTTTCCCTGCCACAGCCCGAGGTGCACGAGGAGCAGGAGGTGCACTGAGGTCCACGAGGAGCACGAGAGGCAGAGCCGCACAGCTGCTCCGGTTTAGCGCCCTGTTTTCCTGGGGTTGGAAGAACCGCCACAGCTTTGTCCAGCAGAGAGACTGGGGGATTAGAACTGCTGAATTTTAGGTTAGCAGCAGGATGGTTTAAGCACGACAGTCATGGAGCTCCTCAGAGGAGACAGGACCCCAACCTCACTGCTGTGGGGCTGTGACTGGTTCCTCCCCTCAGCTGGTTTCGGATTCTGTAAATCTTTACAGAAGACGGTCCAGGACC
>NW_006399943.1:2139579-2173840 GCF_000299155.1 Elephantulus edwardii
ACGGTCCAGGACCCCAACCTCACTGCTGTGGGGCTGTGACTGGTTCCTCCCCTCAGCTGGTTTCGGATTCTGTAAATCTTTACAGAAGACGGTCCGCATCTCTCACAAGGCGGCTGGTGGGTGAGAAGCACCATCTGGTTGGCAGTATGACATGTGAGGCTGACCCCCCCACCCCCCACCGCCGCCACCTCCACCCCAACCCCTACACCATCAGGAGGATAGGACACTGGTAATCCCAGCTCAGGGGCACAGCCTGCCCGGGGCCCACACCCACGAGGCTAGCCCTGCTTCTGAGGCTCGGGGGACTTGGGGGTGGTGCTGGTGCAACCCAGTTCAGGGGAGCCCCTGCTGCCTGGTCTGGCCCTTTGCCTCCTGCTCCTCTAAGCAGCCACAGAGTTCTGATGGTACAACGTAGTGTGTTCTGTATTAAGCAGCTAATGGATAGGTCAGTAGTTCAAATCCCACAGCCAAAGAGAAAGAGAGGGGAAAAAAAGAGAAAGCTGTCGTTTCCAGGGAAGACTTAGAGGCTTGGAAACCAGGGAAGTCCCGGTTGGCAGTGGGTTTGTTTCCCAGCTCCCCTCCCCCCACCTCAGATGACCAGGATCAGGATTGCTATGCAGCCCCACTTTCCACCTTCATTCCCTTGAAGCCATGGGGGCCAGCACTGAATTCCGTCTCTTCACAGAACTGGGAGGAGGAGTGGGAGTGACATCACCCCAGTGCTGGGGGAGCAGTGTCCCTCCGTGTGGGCGCCCCCAACCTCTGGCTGCATGGGCCTAATAGAGCCCCAACCCTGGGATGGACTTGGGGATGCTGCTCCTAGGCAGCTGGCGATACCCCAGAGGCAACAGTGTGACGCGGGGACCCTAAGACTCCTGGGACCCCACGGGGTGGGCTGAGGCGGGGGGGGGGACTAGTTCTAGATGGCTCTAGAGGTCACAGGAGGAGTTAATCTAAGTAATTTGTTTTCCGACCAGATGGTGTGTAATAATCACCCTTGTTTATCACAAGTTCAGCGCAGCTGCCCGCACTTCTAGGAGTTTGCAGGAAGGGCCGGCAGGTGCCTCTCCTTAGCTCTAGCCTCACCCTCACCCCAAACCCATTTCACCTGCCACAGCACGGACGCGCCCGAGGCCTCGTGCCCAGGGCCGCCAGGCTGCGCCTACTTAAACGGGCGGACACGCCTCCGGCCCGTGCTGCGGCCGCGTTAACCCTCCTCCCGCGCTGCGGAGCGCCCAGCAGGACCCAAGCCGCCGGCCTCGCTGGAGGGTCTGCGGGTCAAGGTTACGCGGCCCGCGAGCCTGCGCCGGCCGGGCCGCGGGGACGGAGCCGAGGAGTGCGGAACCCGAGGAGCCCGGAGCCGGCGGAGGACAGAGCCGAGGAGGACGGGGCCCGAGCCCCGCGGGAACGAAGCCGAGGAGCGCAGAGCCGAGGAGGACGGAGGACGGAACCGAGGAGCGCGGAGCCGAGGAACACGGAACCCGAGGAGGACGGAGCGGAGCCCCGCGGGGATGCGTGGCCGCGGGGGGCGGACCGGTTGGCCGGCGCCCGTGCGCTCTCTGCTGCGAGCCTTCGGAGCCCAGGATGCCGTGGCCGCGGGAGGCCCGCCGCAAGGTGAGTGCAGGGAGGGGGCGCGGGTCCAGGGCCCCCGCGGCCGCTCAGTTGTCTCGGCTGCAGTTTTCTGGGCAGGAAAACAGACCTCTCGGTCTCTAGGTCTGGGCGGGGGGCTGCGGGTTCCGTGTTGGAGTCTTCACTCCGCCCTCCACCCGGGCGGCGGCGCACGAGGGGTGAGTTTCCAGGGTGTCATCGACTGTGGCTGTGAAATGGGGGGCCACGTGAGCCCCGCAGATCACTCAGGGAGTTGACAGGTGTGGTGACTCACCCTCGCAGGTGGCCAAGCTGAACCCTGGGGCCAGACCCACGACGCTGGGGGAAACCGCAGCCCCTAACTCTTGCAGACTGGAGAGGCCACATCTGGCGCGGGCGGGAGGAGGGTGGGTGGACGGACAGAGGGGCAGAGATGGGAGGTTAATTCCGCTTTTTCTAAACTGGCCTGGCCCCTTTAAAGGAATCTCTGGGGAGAAGGAAGAATAAAAAAAAAGTTCCTGGCTCTGGTCTCTTGAAAACTCCTCAGAACCTTGGGAATCTGTTTAAGTAACATTCCAGACCCATTGGGTCTCCTGCTGAGGACTTAAATTTTCGCCTAGACACAGACACTCAATCAGAATCTACATTTTTATGAGGTGGGTTGGGGATTCAGTGGAGGAACAGAGCTCCCTGCGGCTCCTGGATATTCATGGAGATTTGTCTCGGGAAGTGGGTCAGAAGGTTGGAGAGGCTGTAAAAGTTCTAGAAGCCAGGTGTGCGGCTGCTCCCCACTCACCTAACTGTGGGCCAGAACCCACCATGGGCGGTCGGGTGGAGGCTAATGGCCTGTCCTTGGGACCAGAGGTCAGGTGGCCCTGCTGGCCCTGGGACCTTGTGAACAGTTTCTGCCTCAGTGTCACCTGGGGTGAAACTGAAGGAGCCTGGGTGGGGAGGGGTGTTGTGCTGTGGTGGGCGGGCAGCCTGGAGGTCCATTGGCAATTGGTGGTCTCCAGAAGCCAGGTAGAGGCTCTCAGTGAGGCAGAAGGGGCTTGTGTGGTGGGCTGGGTTTTCGTGGGGTAGAAATGCACCAACACTGGGGTGCGAACTGGGGTGACCTCTTTGGAGGGCCTGGTTTTATCAGAGTGCCTCAGTCCCTTTTTAAGGGACGTTCAGTGGGACAAGTCTGCCCTCGAACAGTTGGCCTGAGGTCATGTGGACACCATAGTAGCGACGCGAGGAGGGGTGTGGCTGTGGGGGGGTGCAGTTCAGCATCTTACAGTACACAGGAACCGCAGCCTGCTCTGACGGAGAGGCCCTGGAAGCACTGAGCGGCAAGGGTCTCGGAGAGTCCCTGCCCTGTGCCTGGCCTCCAGTGTGCCTGCGGATCCCTGGGGACACTTAGCCTGGCTCGGCTAGGCGTCGAGGTGCCCAGTGGGATGGTGGCTAAGTACTTTGTTCTAACAGGTGGTTCAAACCCAGCGTTGCTCTCTGGGAGGAACATGGCGTGAGATGCCGGAAGTTTCTAGCTTTGTGGTTCAGGGCCCGCTTTGGAAACCTTGTGGGGAAGGCTCTGCTCTGTGGGGTTGTTGTGAATTGGAACCCAGGGCTCTGGGCTTATGCCTCAGACCTTGTGTGCGCCTTTCTGGTGCCCCCTTGTTGTGGGGGAGACCCCTACCAGGACGCTACCCCACAGCAGGTGTTCCTAGGGTCCGCTTGGTCCCTGTGGGTGTCTGCTGTGTGGACAGTGCCCAGAAAGCGTTCAGTGTTGGGGCTGCGTTTGGAGGGCTTGCCACATCCAGGCATTCTGGCAGAGACGTGGCCCGTCTGTGTTCTACTTGCCTTTGGGTCTTACGCAACTGTTAACCAGTGTTTAAAATAGTTCTGTGGCTGCTTTCTGGGCCTCGGAGGACGATAGGGCTCGGCGGCTAACCCACTTTTGCCCAGGCGAACAGGGCCTGGTGTGTAGCCAGTGGGTCTGAAGATGACTGTGGAGCACCCGTGCTCTTCCCTCAGGGGGCTTGGATGGCTTATTAGCTAGTAAATAGTGCTCTGGACTGCAGGCTTTCAGGGGAGATTGAGGATGGGGAGCTGCTTTAGCCTCTGGCCAGGGACCCAGCTTTGACCTTTGACCCCAGTGGCAAGACTGGAGCCATAGAAAGTTGTGGCGTGAGAGCAATTCCAGCTGGAGGGGTTGCGGTGCTCAGGAGGGGTGCTAAGGTTGGAGCCCACTAAGTAAGGGGTGCTTTGTTAGGGACTGGGGTGCCCTGCAACCCCAGGAGAGGCTGCTGGGATTTTGTGCGCAGTCTGAGGTACCAGCTGGTTTTGGGGGGATGGGGAACGTGCCTGGCCCCCCTCCCTGTTCTGGCTGGTGAACGCAGCAGGTGGAGATGAGTACAGGGCTCAGGGTGCTGACGACATTGTTTACCAGTTTGATTGAGGGGTGAGGCAGAAGCCCCGTGGCCACGGTGTTGCACGAGGACATGCAGGTGTGCCCTGTTGGTGTTTACGTCCGAGCCCGGCTGTGGGGCAGCTGGGACTGGCACCCTCATCAGGCCCAGCTGTCCTCGGGGCGTGGACTCAAGTGAGCACACCTGTGGGACGCTGAAGCCGCGCGTGGCTGTTTCGGAGCTTCACGTGCGCTGGGCTTGGAGCGGGGCCCGGACCCTGGGCCTCTGCCGGGGGTCAGAGAAGCTGAGCCCCGACCTGGGAGCTCCTTCCCTGCTCTGGGGTGCACCCTCTGGCATCTGTTGAGCTTCCAGCCCGAGAGGGCACGGAGGCTCCAGTCCTGTGACCAGCCCGGTGCCATCGGGTTGAGCCTGAGTTGGCGACCCTCCAGTTCCCGAGGCTGTAAATGTTTCCGGGGAGGAGACTGCCCGTCTTTCTCGCTTAGAGCGCTTGGTGGATTGGAACCCTGACCTTGCAGTTATCATTCTGACACATCATGTTTCACCAGGGCTCCATTCCTGTGGCCTGAGCGGTGACTTGGGGGCCACTCATTTGTCCCAGCGTCAGTCTAGTTCAGAGCTGACCTGTAATTTTCACAGCCCATGAATTCTTTGAGAAGGGAGCAGCGTGGTCCGTGTGCGTGTGGTGGCCCCCAGCTGATGCTTGTTATCCGTCCTGGCTCTTGGGATGATGAGAGGCTCCGTCCCGCTGGCCAGGCCTGAGTGCTGCAGGCCAGTCTGAAGACCCATCCTGGTGGGGCTGCCTTTGAGTCTGCAATCTTAATGAAGCCTTGTACTTAACAGGCATCCCTGGTAGAGAGGCAAGTGCACTTGGGCTGCGGAAGCCAGCAGTGCTGGGGGGGGGTGTCCGCCACTGCCACTCGGGTGGGGGAAGGGCTCACTGAGCCTGCCATTGCACTGGCCTTGTGGCTAGGGAGAGAGGAGGTGGCTGAGGGCCAGCTCACATCACCCCAGCCTGGGATGCAGCCAACATCCTCTTGGTAGCCTGGTCTGAGGCTCCTGCAGGAGGGGGGAGTGTCAGGAGGAGGAGCGAAGTACTGAGCACCCCACCCACAAAAAAGGGGTCCCACTTGCCCCTCAGAGCCTGGGCTCCTACCTGTGTGCACTGCCATCCAGGTACCTGCCTTAGCCCGGGGGACAGGTGAACCTCTGACACGTTCCAGAAAGCAGAAATGCTGGAGTTTCTGGCACAAACCATCAGTGCATTTGCTACTGACCGCACAGTTGGAAGTTCAACTCCCCCCCCCCCCCATGTTTTATGGGAGACCTCCCATCTCTGTCTGAACTGACCTGATTGCTGTTTTAGAAAGTGTTTGCAATGATTAAGTTGCTGCTGGTACAAAATCCTGTCATGCCAACTCCTGCACCACAGTCATAGTTTCCAATTATCAAGCCTGCCTTGTTCTGCACTTTCCTATTCCAATCACCAGTTGTTACTAATGCTTCTTGAGTGTACTTCTCATTTCAGACCCCAGAATTTGGTAGACACAGGAAGATGGAGAAATAGAATGAGAAAAATGACAGGTCTGTCTGCTTTGTCACACGGATTCACAATAAACCATAACTGACAGCTCAAATTTTTAAAATATTATGATCCTCTAGTTTGTGGTGTATACTGAGTACTAATGTAGGCTGGCTGAGGAGTTTATCTTTGAGACGCAGATTAAGAAACAAGAGACAAACAGGCAGAAAAGAAGAGATACGCCCCATGGGAGGGCTGCTCGGAGCAGGAGTTGATGATCGCCCAGGACTGTCTGCAGAATCGAGAGCGAGTGAGTCCAGCCAGCTTTCTGCTGGCCAGTGCCCTGAATTCAGACTCCAGCCTCCCAGCCTGGGAGAAGCATCTGTCACTGCGCCCTCTTGTGATTGTGTGGCAGCTGCTCTGGAGAACCTGTCATCTCTGACTGATCCAGGGAGTGGTCTTACAGACACTGTCCTCATTTGCCCCCCTGCTGACCAGCTCTGGGGTGAGGCGTGTCCACCCTCACAGACCGGTTCACATATGCAGGGCGGTGGTCTTGCAGACCCCACCACTATCCTCATTTGCTTTATTTGGCCCCTCTCCTGACCAGCTCTGGGGTGAGGCGTGTCCACCCTCACAGACTGGTTCACATATCTGGGGGGTGGTCTTGCAGACCCCACCACTATCATTTTCCTTCCTAATTTGACTCCTCTCCTGACCAGCTCTGGGGTGAGGAGTGTTCACTGTCACAGACTTGACACTGGTTCACAGAGCTCTCATGGGGCATCTGCTGAACGGACAATCTAAGGACTCATTTCACAGACGAGGTGAGGCTGAGCTGTGTTGTGAAGCAGTTATGTCTCTACAGGGCTGTTACTGTAAGGTCCCCCCAAGTGCCCTCCAGGTCACAGCAGCCCGTGCCATCCTCAGTCATGACCAAGCCCAGTGCTGTGGTCACACTATTGGTCTTTCTGAGGGTCCGTCTTTGTTGACCTTAACATTCCCCAGCATGTCACTTTCCAAGGGCTAGCCCCTCTTGACAACGTATTGAAAGTTTGTGTGAAAGAGATCTCTATTCCTCGGAGAGGGACATCATGGGAAGGTGGAGGGGACAGCGAAGAACTCTCAGCAAGGTGGGTGGGCACAGTGACTGCAGCGATGGGCTTGAGTGTCAGAGAATGTGAGGACGGCGCAGGATAGGACAGGGTTCACATCTGTTTACAGGGTCACTGAGTCACATTCAATGACTCCCAACAAGCTTTACTCTAAGAAGCTCTCTGGCTGCCCTCCCTCCAAGATCTGGTCATTCTCAGCAGTCCCAAGGCAAACACAGCCCTCTAACCAGCTTCCAAACTCAAGGTACCAGTTCTTCAGATTTGTCCACTTTTCAGATGTGTATGAAACAGCTGAAAATCCCATGGCTTGGACAGGCTCATTAAAGTTTCAGGTGTGTTCACATGAATCCGGCTGTGGGAGAGAAGTCGACCCACTGCCTCTAATGGAAAAATCTAGTCCACATAGACACATGTTGAAAGGCTGTGCAAATATTGTTTCCACATTAATTATCTTTAAACAGCCAGTGATTTGGGCAATAAGCATAATAGAAGAGGATACATATTTTACTTTAAAATTTTCTTGTGAGAATGTACTAAAACAGTCCAGGATGATTGACACAGACTCTTGGCATGCTGCCATCATCTGTCCTCACTGTCCCTTTGTGGACAGTGCATAAACTCGGTGTTGCCAAGCAAGCACTCTGGTCACCACCAATGCTCTGGTTTCTGTCGAGTGTGATGCACCATGACTCGGTGAACAGCGGATCTGAACGCTGTCCAATCTTGTGCCATCCTCATGAGTTGTCACCTCAGCCCATTGTGGCAGTCACTGTCAGTCCCTCACATAGAGGGTCTTTCCCTCTTTGACCCTCTGCCTTTCCAAGCGTGATGTCCTTCTAAGGAATAGCCTCTCCGAGCAGCATGTCCAAAGCATGGAGAGGAAGCTTGGTCATCTTGACCTGTAAAGAGCTTTCTGGCTGCACTCTTTCCAACGTAGCTTTATTTTGGCATCAGTGGGCTATTTACCACTCTTGCAACACCACAGCTCACAGGCACCAACTCTTGTGCCATCCTTACTCATTGCCCAGCTCTCAGATGCATAGCAAGTGATTTAAAAGCCCATGACCGGCATGAGGTGCACTTGAATTTTCAGACTGCATTGTTCAGTATTTGGGAAGGTCTCGAACAGCAGCCTGACCCAGTGGGATGAGTTTGGTTTTTGTAGCTGTAGTTCATGTAAATGAGATGATGCAGGATTGGTCCTTGCCCCGGGCTGCTCTGTTACGGCCCAGATGTGGCATGGACCAGGACTTTCTGACAGCATCTGTGTGTGGACCACACTGCCCAGCCAGCCATTCCTGTGGATGTTCTAGTTGCTTCTTTTTGGCGGCCACTCTGGAGGGTGCTGCAGCGAACACTGGTGGTTGTGCGCCCCTGCCTCCCACCCGCCTGTGAGTGCAGCTAGCACGGCTGAGTCGTCAGGACTGGGCTCAAGTTTTGAGCACCCCACAGTGGCAGCGTGGCGCCGCTTTATCCCACCGACGGGGGACGGGGTCTCTCTACGACCTCACCAACGCCTGTTGTCTCTGCTCGAGCATTGCCGTCCTAAGGGGCTCAGGTGGTGTCCTCTGGTTTTGATGTATCGGTCTGCCAAAGGGACAGGTCCCGGAAGACGTAACCAGGATGTTCCTTTGAGGCGAGGAAGGTGAAGGCTGTGTGTGTGTGTGTGTGTGTGTCATCCTTGGGACATGTGACGTGAGGGGCCGATCCTTGACATGCTGGGATGGTGGAGGGTCTGAGAAAGAGCAGATCCTCACTGAGGGGACCTGACACCGTAACAGTCATGGCTTTGAGCATGGTGGACGTGAGATGACACAGGATGGGGCAGGGTTCACATGTGTGCTCGAGGTCGCTGTGAGTCATTGTGGACTTAGCACCAGACATTAGGGTCTAATGAAAAGGCGCTCTGGGGCCTCGATGGACAATGTCTCCTGCAATTACAGCCTCAGGAGGCCTGTGAGTTGATCAGCTCTGAGCTGGTTCCAATTCCATAGCAGTGAGTTTGAAGAATTTTTTTAATGCCTTGAGGGGACCCTGGTGGGTCTGCTCTGTAGGGAGTTGATGCTGTAGACCCCAAAGGCGACTCCTCTGTTGGTTCAGATCCACCAGCGGCTCTGAGAGGAGGTGGGCGGTCAGCTTGCACTGGCTCTGACTTGATAGAAATGAGTGAGAATGTCTTCTGAAGGGTGTTCAGTGTGTCATAATTGAAAGCCTGGCCCGTGGTGGTTAAAAGCCACCAGCAGCTCAGCAGAAGATGGGCAGTCTCCTCCTGGGCCACTTACAGCCTGGGCAGCAGAGTGGAAGGTCAGCTGTGAGCTGGTTCCTGTCCGTGACAGTGAGGGTTAGCGCCGCGGGGGGTGGGGGCGCTTGTGTATCAGGCTCCTAACCCAAAGGTCCACATTTCCACTTGACCAGCTGCTCTGGGAGAAACCAGGGGAATTACCCCTGTGAAGGGGCTCTGGCGGCTGAGGTCAGGGCTTGTGCTGACAGCCCGGAGGCACAAGGTTTGAGTCCATCAGCTTGCTCCAGTGGAGAAAGACGGGCAGTCACCACCTCTGAAAACCTGCTAGAGGGTCAGCCAAGAGCCGGTTCTAACTCCACGGTACGTAACCTCAGCCCTCACTGTCCTGATTCAGTGTGGGCTTGCTGCGGGTCAGAACTGACTCGGTGACCACGGCCTGGCTTGCTGAAATGGCTGATGAAATCTCTGGGCTGTGTGTGGACATGCTGATAACTGGAGGCCGAGAAGCAGGTCGAATCCATCAGTTGGGGATGGGCAGCTTCCCCCATGAAGATTTGCAGCCCTTGAACCCTTTGGGGGCTCCCCGTGAGCTAGATTTGCTGCATTTGCTGTGGGCTTGGGGAGGTTTTGTTCCCGTGGGCCCCTGGGGATACTGCCGACCGGAAGGTTGGCTGTTCGCATCCACGAGCTGCTGCTCCTGGGAGGAAGATGCTTCCTGTTAAGACACTTAACCTCAGTCTGGATGGAGGGCGGCCGTGAAAGGAGATGGAATCCACAGCAGCAGTTTGGGGTTTGTGTTGACCAATGAGAAGCCCTGGTGGCATGGTGGTCAAAGGATTTGATTGGTGGCTGAAAGGTCGAAAGTTCAAATTGAGCGATAAAGGTGTGGCCATCAGGGACCCGTCATAGGGACCCCAGCCTTGGAAATCTGAGGCCACTGTGCTCTGTTCCAGGGTCCCTGTGTGGTGGACAGCACCGAGCATCGTTCCACAAACTGCTTGAAAGTCCTCTGAAGTGTCTCAAGTCCTCTGCCTGGTTTTTGTTTGGTGTTTTTGTATGTGTGTATGTGGTGGTTTGTTTTTCGCGCTGGGCTGCTTGTCTTTTTGTTAACTCAGTTTTAGAAATAGTTTGGATGTTAACATGTTTGGTTCCTGAAAATGTTCTCCCTGACAATAAAGTGTTTCCACTTTCTGGGTAAGGTTGGTTTTGGTCCCTGTAATCTCCGGTGTCTCTTGCTGCATTTTGGTAACAGCCCTGAGAGGTATGTCCTGAGCCTGGCAGGTGGGAACGGAGGCCATTGTGAGAAAGCTGGAGAGAGCCTGGCTTCTCCTCCTCCAGCCTGGAGGGGCTGCCATCTGTCAAGGGCAGAGCTGTCCACGGCTTCTCCCACGTTCCATAGAGGCATCGTTAGACAACCTGTCCCCTGGGTGACAGTCGCTGAGGATGGGATGTGCTGGTCTGATGGTAGGTGGTGTGTGCCATCAGGTTGGAAACAAACCCCGCTGACCCTCCAGTGGGTCCTCAGTCAGTAAATCAAGGGGAGACTGCCCATCCCTCTCCCACAAAGCTGCTGGTGGATTTGAACTGCATGCCTTTGGGATGCAGCCCAGCTTCTTACTGTAAGGCCACCAGCACTCCCTAATGGAGGTTGGGTTGTGTTTTGATGGAGTTTGGCACTTGACTGGGTGGTGTTTGTCAGGCAGGAAAACCTCCACTAACAAGTCTGTGGTGCCTCTGGGTGGTCAGGTCCTCCCTGTGTATGAGGTGACACGACCAGTGTCCCCTTGTCCCCAGCATGCCAGTCAGTACTGTGTTATTAGAAACGAGTTCTTGGCAGTGACCCCCGTGTGCAGTACAGAACTCCACGTCTACGGCTGCGATTTTAGGCAGATCGCCAGCCCTTTCTTCAGTGCCTCTGGGCGGAGTCTTGGGTTTGATCATTTGCAGCACCCGCAGTCTCCCTATTTGAAATGGCTCTTCTCTCAGTTCTCATGATTGCTGCTGTTGGGGGGGGTCAGTCAATACGACTCAGTGACCCCAGATGAAACAGACGACTCACTGCCTTTTGCTGGCCGTTCCTGGACCCTGCTGGGGGGAGCCCGCCGTGGTTGCGCTACTGTGCTAATCTCTCCACGGAGGCTCTTCTCTTTAGAGGACTGTGTCCTCCAGGGATGGCTTCTCCTGACCGCAGGCCCACGGTGTGAGAAGTCTCACCATCTGCGCGTCTAAGGAGCCTGCTGGCCGCTCTTCCCCCGAGTCACAGGCTCGCCTGGCCATCCAAGATCCAAGGCGTCAGTTCTCCCTCATTCTTCCTTACCGTCGACATTCACGTGTGTTTAATGCGGCTGGCATGACCACGGACTGGGCAGGCTTGAGACTCAGCATGTTTGCTTATTAACGCACCTTCTCTCATAAAGCCTGTGTGCTTTTTACTCCCTGACGTGTGCAGAGCAGCCCTCAATGCGTCGGTTTTCCCACGTCCAGTTTGGTGGCACTGATGCGTGCTCCAACTTGAGCGGACATCCCCCCAAGTGGCACATCCCCATAAACAAACTCACTGTCACCTTTGATTTTTCAAGCTGCTGTGTTGTCAATTTGACCCCATATGGGTCGCTCTTAAAAGTGCATAATTCAGGGAGCTCTGGTGGCCTAGTGGCAAGGAGCTGTAACTACAATCCCAGAGGCACACAGTTCGAATCCACCAGATGCTCTGCCAGGGAAGGAGGGACAATCTCCTGTACCAGTCAGATCTGACTTGACGGTACATGGACACTAAAATAAAATTTTTTAAAAAAAGTGCATAATGCTCAAGGCAGACATTTTTCACTACTAAGGTGGTAAACATTTGGTCTAAAGTGGATATTTATTTTGGTTACAGTTGATTGCCTTCGAGTCGAGCAAGTACAGGGAATATTTCTGGTGAGAGTTTAAAGGCTTATCTCTGCTTCTGGGACTTCATCCCATTCTGACTTCAGAAAGTCTAGCTTTTACAAGAGTTCAAAATGATATTCTGCATTTCCCCTTTTGATCAGAATTCTCCTACAGTCTTTGATAAATACGTTCAGTAATGGTAGCCAAGCATCTTCTGGCTCTCCTGGGTCCTCGGTGAAGCAGGCAGTAGGTCGCAGAGGTGATGAACCAATCCCATGTCCTCCTGTTCCTCTCAAGTGATTGGAGCTGAGATGTTGTGGCTTAGATGATGGATTGCCAGATCTTAAGGATTCTCGGTCAAACTCACTGTCAAGTAGGTCCTGACGCCGAGCGACCCTCCATTGGGGTTCCGAAGCTGGGGATGGGGAGAGGCTGGCTATCTTGCTCTGAGGAGCAGCTCGTGTATTCAGGCTTGTAGAGACAGGCAGTTCCAGGGCATGGAGACTCAGCCGAGCTGGTGAGAGAAGGAGGCACCACCTCCTGTCCCAGGACTTAGATGTGGGACCTTCAAGGTACACCCTTTTGGGCCTTGGCTTCCTGGTAGAACATGCCGGCCTCTAAATGATGTTTTCAGTTTTGTACTATGATTTGGGTGAAAGTTTGAAGATAAAGTCCGTTTTCCATTCAACAGTTTACACGCGTTTCATCCCAATGATGGTAATTGCAACAGCAACAGCACCCATCCTCCTTCGTCCTGGTGTGTCCTGTTTCCACTCACGCTCAGGATCCCTGCCTTCTGAACTTTGTCCTCGTGCACGTGCTACCTGTAGACTGAGTCCTTGATCTAAAGGTGTCGCCTCACAGACCTGTGTGCGGACAGCCGAGCCACAGGGCAGGCCTGGTTTCAGACTTGAAGGGTGTCTAAGGGCCATCTTGAGGGGATCCTGTCAGTTCATTTCCAACCACTAAGCGTGGACTTTGATTCTGAGCTTCATTCCTTTTTTTCCTGCTGTGCCCAGGACCAGGGAGCTCTGACGGTTTAGTCTGTACAAAGCTGTCATTTACCCCAAGGTGGCATCTCCCTGGGGTTCAGACCCACCAGTGTCTGCAAGGGAGGACGATGGGCAATCCCCTTCCCTTGCGAAGCCCGCTGGAGGGTTGGCTCTGAGTCTCTTCTGACCTGGCGTCAGTGAGTTCTACCCAGGACTTTCTGACGGGCTCCCTGTAGAGCCATTGGCAGTGGTAGGTGGGCACCATGGCTTCTGGTCTCAGGATTGTGGAGACGGGGATTGGTGGGGTTGGTGTAGCCCCTCTGTGCGCTCCGTCCTTCGGGCTAATTGTTTCCACTGTGTCTGGTTTTCCCCGTCTTTGCTCTGGGTGGCGGTGAGGAGGAGCCCCCGTATTTTTGGAGTGACTGTACCGCGTGAGCTTTATGGCGCTGCAAACATACGAAGTCCTGACGTCTCCGTCACTCTCCGCTCTTCCTCCTCACCACCTTCCGGCTTTTCTGGGTAAATTGGAAAAATCCGAGTCCCTGCCTGTGCTGGTGAGGACGCTTGCAGGCATGTAACGTAGGGCTCTGACATGCGGGATCTGAGTGCGAATCCTAATTCTGACACTGGCTTCGAGTTGTGGTGCTGGTTAATACTGAAACACTCTGGCCTCAGTTTCCCCATTTGCAAAGTAGCTATCACAGGATGGTATTTCCCATACCAGGTATGTTCAATTTCTAACACAAGGTCCGCACACAGCTGAGTAGAAGGCCCATCTCTTGGAGGTCAAATATCAAGGATGTTCAGCCCTTTACAAGTGGGAGGGAGGGTGGGGGAACCACTTCCTTGGCCACTTCCTCCTCACCTGTGGCTCAGGCCCCACCTGGCATCCACAGACGATGGGCTGCCAGGGCTGCAGACTGTGCCGGCAGTGATGACCGGAAGCTTCTGTCCATCACCTGTCCTATTCCTTGAAATCTGACCCTGTTACATCACTGGGGTCAAAAAGGCCTCCAGCCACAGCACCCAGATGGGGACTCAAAACCAAATTCAAGGTCATTGGAAGATGTGTGGTTTCTAGCGTGAATCTGGCCGGGGTGGAGACTGCCGGTCCCGACAGCCACCCTCACTTTGGACCCCTTCACTGCTCTGTAATACTGTTGTTGGCGGCCACCATCTTCCCTGCTGCCCCCCCCCACCCCCGGTCATGCCCGGGGCACTAGGGCAAGCAAAACGTCAAGAGGCAGGTGACCTTGGCAGCAGAGATTTTGCGTTGATAGTAGCTAACACAGAAGCTCTGGTAGTACAGCAGTCAAGCACTCTCTTGCTAGTTGAAAGGTTGGTAGTTCAAACCCCCTGAACGGCCCTGTGGGAGAAAGACTTGGTTTGTTTTCATGAAGTTCTGACTTGTACTCTGTAGGTGGGTTTTTGCAATCACATGGGGTTGTAGTGATTTGGAATTGGGTCACCCAAGAACGTGTTGAGGACCCTGTAGTGAAGTGCTCTGAAGGGGGTGTGGTGAAAGCGTCTCACCATGAGATGAGCCCTTCTAACCCACCAGCTGCTTCTCCAAAAAGATGCTTTAGTCAGGGCGACAGGCTTGGAGGCCCTGCAGGGCTGGGGCTGGACACTGAGCTCTGGGGGCTCTGGCCGTGAGCGCCCCAGTGGCCAGCAGAGGGCGCGGCGGCCCTCTTGTAGACCTGCTCTTGTCAGGTGTTCTTTCCCTCCTCTTCTGCCCCAAGTTCCCATGCGGTGTTTACCTTCTTGTCCCTCCTGGGTTGGTTCCCTAGCGTGTTCATCTAGGTAGCGAGGCCTGAGCGTGCGTTCTTGGGGATTAGTCTCACGGAGAGTGGAGGGTACTCCCCCCACCTCACAACCCTAAGGTCCCAGAAAGGGAAACAAACCACCTCGGACCCTCTGTCCATCACCTTGGACATGGGGGACCCAGTGCCTTAGTGACCCCTCCACCCTGGCCCCCCTCTGCCCATCTCTCGTGTCCTGGTGTCTGGGCCCTGTGGTTGATCTGAGGGTGTGGATTGTGGTGGGGGCTGCAGAAGCTGGGGGACCAGGACTCCATGCGAGTGGGTACATCTCCATCAGCCTTTCCCGTAGGAGCTGTGACAAGGTATGGGGGTGTTACGGGTGGGAAAGGGGCATCTGACCCCCAAGACCACAGCTGCTCAACACTCCTTTCCCGATGGACTAGCTTCTGGAGCCTCGAGTGACGTTACCTGGGAACAGCTCTGCTGTCCCACGGCCTGTCCTGACCTCCTCTAACCCAGGAGATGACCCTCTAACACCCCAGTCAATTCCAGGCTGGACAGTTATCTTGACGCCCGTCCCCAGGTCCAGTTAGTCTTTGAAAACCCAGCTCTGGTGTCATCCTCCACCCCTCTCAGCTCCTCATTCAACAGCTACCCCACCACACACACTGTGAGGGCTGCTCCTGGGGCACAGTGGGCCACACCTGCCCACCTCACTGCAGCCCTGACCACCACCTCTGTCGGCTCACCCCACCTCCTCCTGCCTGGCTGAGGCCCCCTCACACCTGCCTGGCTGTGGCCCCACCTGCCGCGGCACCCCCACGTTCTCCTGTCTGTACCTTACCTCCTGCCTGGCCGCTGCACCCACTTCCTCCTGCCTGGATGCCCTCCCCCCGCACCTCCTGCCCACTAGTCTTCCTGTGTGGCATTCTGGCCCGTGCTGCCCAGCCAGGCTACGATGGTGGACTCTTAGGGCTGCCTCCCTGCACTGTCCATTGTCACTCACGTCCTGTCTCCAGCACCTTAACTTCTGGATTGGGGGGGGCATAAGTCATTTGGCTCCGATACACAGGTGAGTGGTTCAACCCCCCATTCCACACTTTGCTGAGACAATCCTGACCTTCACCTTCTACAGCAATTAAAGACAGGAGAATGCTGGGGGGAGTTCTGTGGGGGTTGGGGTGCCATACACAAGGTTCGTGCGCTGACGGCAGTTGCTGCGTTCCCTCTTGTCTGTGTGACACCGGTCGCAGGGAGTGTCACTGGTTTGAATCCACCAGCAGCTCCACTGGAGAAAGATGGGAAGTTGTCTCCTGTGCAGTTCATGCCTCAGAAAACCAGGGGGGCAGTGCCCGACTTGATGGCAATGAGTGGGGATTTTTTGGTGGTTTTGTCTTGCCTTTCAGGCTTCATCAGGACCACAGGGTACCCTGACCCCTGGCCTCGCCCACGAGGCTCCTCTGTTAAGGTGACCACCTCCCTTTGCAGTCATGCACGTCCATGTGTCCTCCGCCTCGGAAGCACCTTGCATGTTGTGCCTATTAGGGGGACTGGATAGGCGCATGTGCGACCCTTGGCACGCAGTGTGATCCGGGAGGCCCTGCCGGTGGACCCCGCTCCACATTCTGTGCTGTGTGGATGGAACCGCGTTTAGAGATGGGAATGGGATGGGTCCCTAAGTGGTCTGTGATAAGGGAATTTCTGCATATACTTTGAGGCCCCTGTCAGTCTCGGGACCCCCTCTGCTGGCCATCTGCTATGTGTTTGTACCTCTGGGAAGATGTGATGAAGTGTCCTGCTTTGGGCCGTTCCTGACAGCCACCACACGGGGTTTCAGCACCCTAAACTCAAGAGGCAGCTTTGGGCTATCTGATCAGAATGGGTGTGCCTGGTTTGACCCAGTACCATGGCCAGAGGAACCTGTCCGTCCGCGTGCAGCTTGGCCCCACTGCATCCTTTCATCTGTTGGTGTCTGGATTGTTCCTGGGTTCTGCCCTTCATTCTTCACCTGTATTTCTGGAACAAGCACTTTCTAGAAGCTTGGCTCCTGTCCTTCCTGGGGTCCCTGCCCAGGGTTGCATTCTCATTCACCCCTAAGGGGTATCAGTGCCACCCACCCCTTCGGCCATTGTGAGGGGAAACAGTGCTGCCCTCAGCCCAGAGCTGGCCACCTTGCGCCAGAGCACACTGTTGGATTGATTCTGGGTGACGGACCCAGTACAGTGTATCCTGCTTTTCTGGTGGTGACTGTTTGCTGTGACTGTACATCTGTTGGTGCCCTAGGGACTGTCCTCCCCAGCCTGGTCACTTGCCTGGCACTTGGTCTTCATGTTGAGTCCTGGTGCCCAGCGTGGACTGGTCTCCCTATGAGATGAATGAATGAATGCTTTCTTCAATGGCGGGGGTTGCCCGGATGTGGGGCACCTGAGGAGTGAGGGTCCACTTCTCCCGTTTCTGCGCTGAGTTTCCTCTAGCCTTTCCAGCAGGGTCCCCCACCCTGACCGCAGCTCTAGCTTCTGGTAGAACAGGCAAGAAAGGAACAGGCGGAGCAGGCATTGCCGTCTCTGCCATCACCAGCTGGGCAGTGAGGAGCGCCCAGCCCTGGAGGACCTAGTGAGGATGACAGCCTGCAAGTGGTCCACCTCGGACCCAGCTCGTTTCCTCCAGGCTCTCTCGCTGCCCCTGCCCCTAAGCTGAGATGTCCTGTGACCTCAGGGGCCCCCGGCCCTTCCCTCTTGTGTGCACTTTGTTTCCTGAGTTTGGCCTGTATGTTTACCTGGTCCCTCCTGGAAATCTACTGTTGTGAGAATTGGCTCATTAGCACCTCTGAGGACACCTCCTGAAGTGGCAGCCCTTCGGAGTATCACCTTTGGGCCTGTTAAACTCGGGGAAGCCTCCCTGGGGGCACTTGGGCCTCCTGTGAGAGGGTGGGGGCTGAGCCCCGGGAGGGGTGACTCCAGACCAGGTGGGACCTGAAGCTCCAGGTGGTCCCCTGTAGTCGGGGAGGGGCTCACTGGCGATAGGAGGGGCTGGAAGGAGGAACTGGCTGCCTGTCCCCGCTGAGAAATTGGGGCCTGCCTCTAGGGGAGGGGCCAGCCCCAGACTCTCCTCCCAGCCTCTGGAGGACGGGGGAGTTGACCCAGGAGGGCTGCGTGTTTCCTGAGTGAGGCTCATAGGGGATGGGGGCAGCTGAGAACCAGGGGTCCAGCCCAGGCAGCTAGCAGGCCAGGTATAGGAGACCCCTCCCCATCACCGCCCCCTTTGCACTCCCCTCTCCAGTGACGTCATGCTCCTCTCGCGCGGCATGATGGGAGAATCCTAATGTTTTCCAACAGATGCTCCAAGAACAGCTTTCAGATTAAAGCAATTGCAAGAGCAAAGATTCTTGCTTTTCCCTTTTTTTCCGGGGGGGTGGGGGGTGGGGTGGGGGGAGGGCGCGTCCCCAGATTCTTTTGGACATCACTCCCTGCTCCAAGCACGCAATATATACTGACCAGAAAGTTTTTATTTCCTGGTTCAACTTTTTTTTTTCCCCCCCCTGGAATATGGACTGAAGGATGGGAATAAACACGGATAAATAACAAAGCGAGGTTGGCGCCGGGTGCGCCTGGCCGCGGCCCACGACGCTATTGTCTGTGGTCCGGAGCCGCCCCCCAGCCTCTTCCCGGCGCTTTTTTATTCGCTTTTTAACAAGACTCCCCTCGGATCCAGCCCCTCGCCTTGACCTTCGATGCGCTGATTCCCCGCGGCTCCGCGAGGGGCCCTGCCGGCCATGGCCGACTCCGAGGACGGCAGCGGCTGCCTCGTGTCGCGGGGCCGCTCACAGAGTGACCCCAGCGTCCTCACCGACTCCTTGGCCACCTCCGCGGAAGCCAGTGACAACCCAGGTAATGGGGGCGCATCGGGGGGCACAGGCGCTGAGGGGGTCGGCGTTGGGGAGCAAGGGGGGACCCCCATGGCCGCTGGCGCCTCCCCGATCCCCTCTGGCGGCACCGGAGTCTTTGTTGGGGGAAGCGGGCCACAGGCTGGCCCCCTGCCCTCGGAGGGGCGCGTGGTGCGGGCAGCCAGGGCAGAGGCGCGCTGACCGGTGCCCACCTCTGCCCTGCTCCTCCCTCCCGGAGCGCGGGGCCGGGTGGGCGTCCCCGCCCAGGCAGGGGGTGTTCCTGGGGGTGCCAGCGGTGTGGCCGGGCACACCTGGGCGGCCGCAGGAGGACAGGTGCTCCGGGCAGAGCCGCGGGTGGAGGCCAGGTGGGCGGCGCCCCCAGGTCCCTGCACTTCTCGGCCAGGCGCACCCCACCCCACCCCGGGGCGGAGGGGACTCGAGGTGATGGGGCGGTCACAAAGGCGTGTGAGGCCTGATTGATGACTTTCCCCTCCCGGGAGGAAGCGAGGCCTAATAAAGCGGAGGGGGTGGGCTGCTCGCTGGTCTCCATGGAGACTCGGGAAGCAGTGTGATCGTTAAAGCCTTCACCAGAAGGTAATTTCCACTTCACTCGCAGAAGTCTGCACTGGGAGGGGGTGGGGAAGCAAAAGAAACCCAAATGTGGTGCCCTGGTGCCCAGCTCCGAGGCTGGCTCTGTGTTCCGAGAGCCCCCAGAGGTGACCTGGATCCTGGGTAGCATCCACTTGGAGGTGTGCAGCCGGCCAGCTGCCCTAGGGGGTGGGCGGGGAGAGGCCGGCTCCAGAGGAGGGATGCCTGCACTGTGGGTGCAGAGAATGGCTGCAGGTTTTTAAACAATAAACTCATTCCCGACGAAGATGGTACAGTCTTAACTGTTTATCATCTCAGAACTGGGGTATCGGCCCCAAGAGGGAGAGAACCTCTGTCTATCCTGAACCTGGGGCCCTGCTGATTTCCTTGGAGTTTCGGGAAGAGGGAGGGTGCCTATGCTGTCCTTAACCCCTTTAATATGAGCCCTTTTATTAGAAATGGGGGTTAAGCCGTGGGTGCACTGAGATGGAAGATAGCGTGCACACACTTGTTCCAATTGTGAGAGTTGAATGGCTTCTCACGAGCCGCTTCCCAGCTCTTTGTCTCCCTGGCAGTAAAAGGAAGGAAACTTGAAATGGAAATGAGGATTTCTCCTTTTGGCTGGCTGCTGGGTGATGTCTCCATGTCTCTGTGGGTGGGAACAGATCTGGGCAGTTGGGGGGGGGGGGAAGGCATGGATGCTGATGATGAAGTTACGCCACAGAGGATGGTGGCTTGAGGGGGGATCTCTGGTCCAGGTGGCTAGCCTGAAACCCAAGGGGTGCAGGTGGGGAGGGCAGAGCCTCAGGCATGGCTGAGTCTGACGGGCAGGGCCTTGCGGAAGCACACCGACTGAGTGGTGAGATATTTCTGGACCATGTTAGACAGACATTCTGGGAGGAAGAGAAGTAGAGAATCCACACTCGGCTTGGGCGCCTGAAGCTGGGCGGGTGGACAGGCTAGTGTTTTCAGGTGCTTGATTCCTGCTGTTGACGGAGGACTCCCTTCCGACCCAGAGTGAACTGAGCTTTGTGAAAAGTCTCTAAAATCCACGTAGCTGGTCTGAAGGAGTCTGGACCCTCAGTCTGGCAGGATCCTCTCCTGCTTTGTGCTGCTCAGGGCTTTCCGATCAGGTCTCCTGCCAGTACCATCCCGGCTCCTGCTGGAGCACTTTCTCCTGCGTTGAGGAGGCTCCCTCCTCGCTCCTCTCCCTTTGCCAGCCTGTGGGGTTGTGTCTGACACACTGACCCTAAAGGTACAGTGGAGCTGCCCCGTGGGGTTCCCAATCTTTATGAAACCTGACCACCACATGTTTCTGGAATGGAGCAGCAGCTGGTGGATTTGAACTACCAACCTTTTGGGAAACAGTGGAGTATTTAACCTCTGCTCCCCCAGGGCTCCTGACTGAAAGGTGAGTCAGGTAATGGACCTGGAAGAGCCACCCCTTCAGGGGCGCTGAGAGCTTAGAAACCAACCCAGGCCTGCCCTTACCCCTTGCCCCCAAATGAGTTTAAAAGGAGCCTGAATTCAGAGTAATTCTAGGGTTACAGAAAAGCTGCGGGGAATACTTCGCTACACTCAATCCCTAGAAGTTTCTGCTGTTACTAGCTTCTGATTGCCATGAAGGCCACCTTTCTGTGCATGTGCACATACCTATATTTAAATGTGCTGTGAAATAGCGCAGAGAAAGGCAGGCATCCCTCGCTGTGGCGTTCAGCTCCTGGACCCAGCACGGGGTCTTTGAAGACTAGCCACGTCTCTGTCGCCTTCATTCTTTCCTTCCCAAAGCCCGATGCTGTCCGGCTGAATCGAGTGACCCCGTGTGGGTCAGTAAAGCTGTCTTCCCTAGGGTTTTCAATGGTGGATTTTCCCAGAAATGTCATATCTTCTAAAGGAGCCCAGTGTATCTCTTGCAGTCCATCCAGTTAACCATGTGTACCATCCAGGTACCGGCACTTAGATCAGGAGACGTTGTACTGGGGAAGCCTGTAGTCTGGGACATCTCCAAATTATTGAGGAGCAATGCTGTCAGTTTGAGGACTAAGGTGCACCTGCTTCAGCCCATGGTCTTTTCAGTCACTTGATATGCATCTGTGAGTTCACAGTGAATAAGGATAATGGAAGGATTATTGATGGTTTTGAGCTGTGGTGTTGGAGGAAAGTACAAAACATGCCAGGGCCACCAAAAGAACAGTGGCTATGTCTTGGAGAAGGTGTAGCCAGGGAAGCTTCACCTCACATCCTTGGGCATGTGGCTGAAGAAGCTCTTCCTTGGAGATTGATGTTGGACAGATGGAGGGCTGATGAGAGGAAGACCCTCAGTGAAGTGGGTTGACGGTGACTGCAGCAATGGGTTGGAGCGTGTCACATAGAGGATACAAGCTAGGACGGGGTTCAGAGCTGCTGTTCATGGGGTCAGGATGAGTCGTACTTGACGACACCTAACAGCCCCCCTGCCAGGAACTGTTAGTTGTGGGGTACCGTCTCTACAGCACTAACTCACCCCGTGTGTCCAGCCCTGTGCCGGCCTCATAGCTGGTTTCAGGCTTGAGCCGTTGTTCCTGCCAGTCACTGGTCACCTGCGTCGTTGTCAGGTGCCATTGAGGCCACTGCTGCTCCCAGCAGCCCTGTGAGCGTCGTGTGTGAAGCTCGCCCTCTCCTGTGCCGTCCTCCCCTCACAATCTCTGTCCTGCTCTCACCATTGTTCCTGTCACTGTCCCTCTATCTCCTTGTTGGACCCCACACACTCCAACCCTCGTGCTTTCCCCAGGATTAGCCTCTTCTGACAACATGGTCCAAAAGGTGTGAGGGTTTTACCACCTTTGCCTCTAAGAAGCATTCTGGTTGTATTTCTTCCAAAACCATTTTGGAAGTGCATGGATGCTGAGTGCTGTTGCCAACACCGCGGTTAAAAGGCATCAACTCTTCTTTAGCTTATTCGTAGTCCAGCTTTCGATGCGTGGGAAGCAGTTGAAGAGACGACGGCGTGGGTCAGGCGCACCTCAGTCTTTATGTTGGCATCCTTGTTCCTTAGTACTTTAAATGCATCCTGTCTGGAGTTTCTGGGTGGCATCCTTCTAGTAGTTTCGTTCTCGGCTCTCCCAGGTGCATCCTGTCTGGGGTTTCTGGCTGGCATCATTCCAGTGGTTGCGTTTTCAGCTCTCCCAGGTGAGGCTGCAAGGGTTCCAGATGGAAGTGCATGGACCTCCTATGCATGTTCTCTGGGGGACGGCTTAGCCAGGGAGGGCTGGTCACAGGGGCACATCCTTCTTGACCAGCTATCAAGTTGCATCCGCCGATTGATGGTCTTTCCTGGACGTGGTCACACCTGAGGTCATCCATCCTCTTGGCTCAGAAGTTACCTCGGGGGCTTGTCTCTGGTTCCTTGGAAGGGACCCTGGTGGCAGTGTGGTTGTGAGCATTGGGCGAATGCTACTGTAACGGGCCGCAGTGAGTGGTTTGAACAGTAATTTATCCTCTCACGGTTCAGGAAGCTGGAAGTCCACAATTGGGGGTCAGCTTGAGGGCCAGGGCTGGTGTGAGCTGGAGGGAGGTGCTGCTCCCTTCCCTGCAGGCCTGGTGTCCCGCAGGCCTCCCTGTGTCCTGGCCTTCCAGAGTCCTGGAGCTTCCGGTGCAGGGGCTCGTCCGAAAGGATGTCTTCTGCTCCTGGCAGGCCATTTCTTGATGGTGCTGGGAGCCTCTTTTGTCCCCTACTGTTGCTGTAGCGCCACATTGAGTCAGAACCGACCCACAGCTGACCCTCCAGCGGGTTTTCAGAGGCTGTAAATTGAACACGAGGGGATTGATTATCCTTCAGCAGAGCCGACTGGTGGATTCAAACTGTGTGCCTTTGGGACTACTGTACAGCTTCTTACCACGAGGCCACCAGCTTTCCCTAGTGAGAGCAAAGGTGTTCGAGGACACTCCAGGGCGTTGTCCATCTATGGGGTCAAGGCTGTGGTGGCGTTAAGGGGTCACAGGATATCTTGGCAGAGTTTACACATTACACCTTTATGCTTGTGTGTTTGGGGAGGATAAGCTGAATTCCTGACGTGGAAGGTGGGTGGTTAGAACCCAGCAGTTGCTCCGGCAGAGATGCCCGCTGGGGGCCCGTGCGGCTGTCCCGTAGCTTGAAGGGGCTCTGTGAGGGGAAAGGGAATTGACAGCAGTGTTTTTTAAAGATGAACTTTTCATTGCTGTAGAGTTGGAGCCTCTTGAGCCTCGTCCTGCCCCAGGTCGACTGTGCCTCTGACCCTGTAGGGCCTTCCTGCCTCCAAACCTGCCGTCTTTAGGGAAGCGTCACCTCAGCTGCTTCAGGGGCAACAACTGGTGGGTTGGAACCACACTCTTTAATTAGCAGCTGGAAGCTGTGGCCACCGCCCCACCAGGGCCCCTCCGGAGGCCTGAGCTCTGGGCACTGGCCATGGGGAGGCACCTGGGTGCTGTTTTTTGTGGCCTTTTCCCTCCAGGGAAACTCGGGACACCCCACAGTCTCAGGGCCTGGCAGGAGTGTCCAGAGGTTTGCACAGAGCACACGTGGGCTGAACAGGGCCGGGCAGAAGCGGATTTGTGGTTCTCGGACGACTGGTACTGGGGGGCTTTCTGGTGGTGAGGCCATGTTGCACACAGTAGGGGCCTGTAGCATGCCTGGTCTACCCATTCAAATCCTGTGTGACCTAGTGCCCCAGTGACAACAGTTCAGCCAAACCTGTGAGCAGACACCCCCCAAGTAGGGCAAAACCCGCAGAGAAGGAAAACGAGGGTTTTTCCAGTAAACTGAGTGATACTTGAAACCTAAACCCGCTGCAGTGAGGTCAGCTCCAATGCCCAGTGTCCGTCTGCCCGGTCTCTGACTGTAAATCTCTCCAGGTGGAGGCTGCCCCGCTTCCTCTGCTAGCAGGTGGTGGATTCTAACCTCCAGCCTTGCTGTTAGCATTCTGACAAGTTACAGAATGATGGAGGCCTCAGGGACCTGGGGCAGCAGGACGGTATTGCTGGGTTCTGCTCCCACAGGGCTCGTGTCTGGTTGGTGAACGCTGTGGGGTTGGTTGATTCTCGCACAATGGCCTCTGGAACTCTAAACATTTATGGGAGCACATCCACAGGCCTGTCCTCCCACAGAACCGTGCGGGGGTTAGAACTACCGACCCTGTGCTTAGCAGTTGAGTGCTGAGGTGTTGGGCCACCAATGTCCTGGTGTATTGAACCCCGAAGCCGAGCGGCCCCACCAGCAGTCTTGGTGCTGCACCCAGTGACTGCGTTGTAGGTGGTGATGGGATGCGGCTGCCTAGCTTTCCCCTCAGCTGGATTCACATCTCTGGCCTTTTTCACAAACAGCACGTAACCAGGGCTCCCAAGGCGATGTGCCCGTGTAACTCAGCTGGATGAATTGCTGGGACTCGGTAAACCTGTACAAGGCAGGAAGCTGTCGGAGGGAACATGCCGAGAGTTCCCACTGAATGGGGGCTGTGACCGCATCCTCTCGGAGGGTCAGGGACCAAGGTCATGCCGGGGAGCCCCAGCTCACGGGCGTCCAGTGTCTCACACCCCACTGTGGTGAAGTTGGTTATTTGCTGGCTGGTTTCTGAGCTCAGGGTTTTGGGTCTTGCTGGCTTCTCCTTTGCTCAGATCTCAGAGTTGCCTCCTCCAGAGACCCGCCCATCCACCCTGGGACCCCTGTCCCCACTTAGCCCCATTCATCCTATTCCTAGCATCTCGGGGCTGGGGGGACTCAGTACCATCCTCCTCGGACGGTTACAAAAGGAACCTGGTGGTGCAGTGATTGAAGCGTCCGGAATGCGTCTGTCCAGTTTTACACTCGGAAGCGTGAGGACCAGCTTCGCTTGGTCACGGGTGTGGACGTGGCACCCAGCCACCCGCTGGGGCTCACACTGGCCTCTCAGCGTGGCGTTGGACCGTGGTTTTGCACGTCCTGGTTTGCACGTCTCGGCTCTTCTGATCTTGTGTTTTACTGTTTGTCCCCCAGTTCTGCCTCCCAGCAGGCTGGTAGATCGATGGACTGGGGGCCGGCCCTCCCCAGAGCCGGGGCTGCTCCTGCTTCCGTTCCCTGAGTGTGGCCTGGCTCCGGGGTCTGCACTCAGGGCGCCACCCCCTCACCCCTCGTACCACATCTCCATGTCTTAATTAGTCTCGGAGTTAGGCAGCAATTACCTTGTCAGCCGCCTCAGGGTTATTAAAAATCACAACTGTTGCTGAGGAGATTTTTGTCCTAACGATGAAGATGTCCCGGTTTGTTACAGAAGGGGGTTGGGTCCTGACCCCACGCAGGCTTGGGCATCCGACTGTCCAGGCCCATGAGAGGCTGTGTCCACCCTCAGGCCCCTCCGTCACATCACCCTCCTCTACATCGATTGTCCCCCTTGGACGTGATCTCGTCGACTTAATGACAAGGAGCCCTGGTGACACAAGCAGTTAAGTTTTCAGCTGCTACCTTCTGGTGACTCCCTGGCACTGACAACCACAACACAACTGACACAAGACTGCAGCTTCCCACCTACAGGGGCCCAGGCGCCCCACACAGGAGGGTGGGCCGGGTGGCGGACGGCGAGCTGCTGGGCTGGACGGTGGGCCGCATTGACTGTTCAAGTGCCTCGTGTTTCCGGTCATGGAGGCCGTGCTGACATGAGGGTCATGTTCCTTTTTTTGAGGTAATAGAGATTTTGATGCAGCCTCTGTCCTGGAGGGCTCTGCTGCTTGGATTGAGGGGTGCAGCCTGTTTCTCCACATTAATGTGGTTTTAAAGGGCCTCACCAGACAGATCCTACAGGCACGCAGCGCCTTCCCGAGAGACCTGTCAGGCAGAAAGTGTGGGTGGTGACAGGTCCCACACGTGAACGGCTTAAGACACATCCTACCCCGATAGGGACCTCGTGAAGATGACACACCCTCTCCCTGCGTGGGATTGTGCCCACGTGTAGGGGATGGATTGCCAGGGCACCATGTACAATGAACGGTGGCTTAAGCTTTTTGTGCAGAAAACGAGAGATGGCTTCACACTGTTAAACCAGGGCATGCATTGAAGGGGATCGTGACGCAGCGTAGGACTGTGGGACTGGCACACACTAGGCCATGCAGCTTTGCGTGCTGGGGACTCAAAGGTTAAGGCACGTGGCTGCCACTAACCGGAAGTCTGGTTCTAAACCACCAGCTCCCCTGTGAACTGACGACAGGCATCTCTTGCTAGCGTCTGCAGCCTCGGAAACCTGGAGGGGCCCACGGGCAGAACCGACTTGCCGGCTGTGGGTTTAGTTCAGTGTGCAGGGCACCCTGATGGTGTAGTGGTTAAAGCCGTCCACCCTGGACAAGGTCTAACCCACTTGCCCTGCGGGAGAAAATGTAGCAGCTGGCTTCTGGGAAGATTCACAGCCTCACAATCTCTGCCGGTGCTGCCTTCTGCGCTGTCAGGAGCTCTCATGCCCTGGTGGTAAGGAGTTGCTCTGTCAACCCAGAGGCACATGGTTCAAATCCACCAGCTGCTTCTCTGGAGAAAGATGGGCAGTCTCCGCCTGTGCAGTGTTCTGCCTCTGAAAACGCGCTGGAGGGTCAGCTAGGAGTTGGTTCCGATTCCACAGCACACCGCTCATTCCCTTTGGGGTGTTGTGAGTTGGCCTCGACTAGTGAGCTGCTGCGAACAGAGTTCTGTGAGGGGAAGATGCTGCTGTGATGACAGGGCTGGAGGGTGTCTTGTGAGCGGGTTCTAAGTTGGTTGACCCTGCGACTCAGGGATGGATTTTAAAGAACTAGAAAGCCAGAGCTCGGCCAGAAGGAAAGGCAAAACAGGAAAGGTACATAGATTGATTAGAGAAGTGGTAAGAAACTGCTCTGCAATCTCAAAGGCACATGGTTTGAGTCCACCAGCCGCTCCATGGGAGAAGGTTGGCCTATCTCTTCCTGTGCAATTAACTGCCTCTGAAAACCCCCTGGAGGGTCAGCTGTGGGTAAGTTCTGTCTTGATGGTACCTAACAAGGCAGTCCAGTAGGAGACCCCCCCATGGCTGGGAGGACACTGTGTCTCCAGTAGTGACGGCTCAGTTTCTCAGGTCACATCTCACAGGACGGTGGTCTTGAGTGCAGGAAACATGGTCTCTTCATCCTTGGGTCGGACGGCTGCAGCACGTCCCCCTCCTGCGTGTCCACACAGCGTCAAGATGAAATGGGGTATAAAGGAGGCTGGGAAGTGGTGGCAGGACTCATTATGGGATATTGATACATGTAGTTACTGTGGCCTTTGAGTCCAATCTCCTTTGACGACACCAATAGGTTGCTGCTTGGTCAGGTGACTTTGCTGTTCGTGTGTGTGACTTGGTCTCACCCAGTCCTGTCTTCTGAAAAACACCTTAGCTCTTTGTTGTATTTCAGTGTTAATACCCCTTTGATGTTAGGTGCTGGTTGTCTCATAATCCTGGGTTTTAACAAATGCTTGTTACACACCGTAGAGTCAAGTGTGACCCCCAGAGACCCCATGAACCGATCTGAGCGCTGCTCTATCCTGTACCGTCTTTGTGGTCCTGACACATGAGGCCATTGCTGCAGATACTGCATCAGCCCATCGCATTGAGGGTCTTCCTTCGCTGACCCTCTACCTGTCTCGCTAAATGTTGGTCAGCACGTGTGCGTAAGCTCCAGTGGGACACAGTGTAGCAGGCCCTCATGCTCGCTTTCTGTCCCTAATTTCTTAGCTGGGCCTTCTGACTTGCCTTCCTCATTCCCTCAGTGGACACGCTCGATGATGTGTGTGGGTACCGGTCTGGAGAAGATCAGGTTGTGTCATAGTGATGCTTGCTGTGAGTGAGGGTCCCTGGGAACGCACAGGTGAAGACCTTGGGGGGCCTTGTACCAGGGCGTCTATACCTGCAATGTACACGGTCTGACACTCAGCCGGTTGCTAAGGTCACCTTCACCATCTGCCTTCCCAGCACTAACCTTCATTGAGTTACTGTGTTTATTTTTGTCTGAAGTCACAGAGGGGTTGAGTCATGGTGTGTGTGGACTTCTGGAACGTCCTCTGGGTGGGCAGGGAGCCAGGGTCAGGCCTGTCTTTGCTCACACATCCCAGCCTGGAACGTGGGAGGCGTCAGCAAGTTCTCTGTGGATGCCTCGGTTTCTTCCTGAGTGAAGCAGCAAGGGGGGGCCTGTCTGTGGGGTGTCCCTCAGTGAAGGCCACGTGAGACATTACCTCTTGGCCCTATAAGCAGTGAGGAGCCATTGACGCTAAGACGGGGTGCTCAGATGCGGGTCTGGGGAGGATCACTACTGCTGCTCAGGGACCAGTGGGTGGAGGAAGGGAGCAGATGGTGGTGATGGGGGGCGGGAATGCAGGACTTCACAGGATGCAGGGATGCGAGGGGGGCACTGACTGGGCAAGTCTCCAGGTGTGCGATGGGGTGACCAGATGGGAAAGGCTAGGAGGGAACCAGGACGTGGGGGGCAAAGCATGACGTGCAGTCTTGGAGACAGCCAAGAGGCGATGCTGAACAGGCATTGGGGAAGCTGGGGCGTGGACTAGAGAAACACCTTGAGTACATCGGGTTGTCCACTTGGCCTTGAGGCCATGCGGGATAGTCTTGCCCATCCCTTGGGCTTTTTCTGGTGCTACACCGGATCAGGGATCCTGACCATTCACTTATCTGTCCATCTAGCCACTCAGTCCCCTAGAATCCACCCATCCATTTCTCCCCCCGCCTCCGCCGCCCTCGCCTCCCTCCACTTCCCCACCTGTGCTTCCATTCATGTGTCCATCACCCACCAGCTCACCTGTACAGGTGTCTATACATCCATCCTTCCACTCATTCGTCTGTCCACCCACTTATCCTTCTGTCCATCCTGCCACCCATCTGTCCATCCACTCTATCAGTACACCCATCTATTCACTCACCCACGTGTCCACTCACCCATCTGCCCACTGACCCACTCATCCACTTACTGATCCCTCTATGCGTCCATCCACTCATCCGTGTCTACACCTCTGCCCAGCTCCTCCATGCAGCCACTTCGTCTATGCTGGCTGTCTTTCCACCTGCTGAACTAACCTTAGCTCGGTCACCAGGAGGAACCCTCGTTTAGGGTCCTGTCGGCACCCCTGATCCTGTGAGCACTTGACCACACTGCAGTCGGCCCATCTCCTCCCCAGATCTATTGACGCCCTGCACTTGCCAGGCAAGAGCACTTAGGAGTGCAGAGCTGTGTGCCCTGGCAGGTCCGCCCCAGCGGAGGGAAGAATGGGGCCAGTTACAGCAGTGGAACCACCCCAGCTCAGCTGTGGTTCCCTTCCTGGACCAGCAAAGGCGGCTTTGTGCTCCTCGGGACAAGCTCACCATTGAGGCAGGCTGGGGACACTGGAAGAGCCAATGGTAGCTCAGAGAAGCAAGACCATTGCCCAAGTGCCACAGAGATGCTCTGAGAAGTGGTGTGAATGGGCCTTTGCTCTGAGCAGTGGGGCTGAGCATGGTGTGCAGGTCCTGGCCTCAGGCCCAGGGAGAAAGAGGGGCCTGTTCTCAGGGCAAATGCACAAAAACGCAGAGCCCTCTGGAGGCTCAGGTCCTTGTCACCTGGGACTGCAGGGATGGCCACGCTCGCCTGCTGGCTCACGGACTGGAAGACAGCCTGTAGCTCAGGGCCAGCATCCCTGACTCCTGACCACATACGACCACATATGTCAGGGTGAGACTGCCATCAGCTCTGGGCCTTGTCCATAGGCGGTTGCATTGCTGACTGACACGAAGGCCGGGTCTCTGGGCATTCATATCCACCGGCTGCTCTGTGGGGTAAAGGTGGACCATCTCTTTGCGTGTGGTTGATGACCTTGGGAGCCCCGTGGAGGCTCAGCCGTGACTCGCATCTGGATAGACGGCAGTGAGCCGACGTCTTTGGGAAGTGGAGTGCCAGGCCTTTTTTCAGGGTGCAGTCATCCTTTGTGTAGCCTCCGAGTATGTTAGCCATGTGAGCCTCCAGGAACTCTGAGCTCAGTGACGAGCCCAGGGGCTGGAGGAGAGGGAGGCTGGAGGACGTACTGACTGAGCTGGGAGCTTGTTCATGGTAGATGTGAGACTTACACATTCTGAGTTTTTAAAATGTTCACACCTCCTCACGCTGGAATAATTTTCAACTCCGAAGAAAATTGTCAAACGAGCTCCGTGCTGCTCCTGCCCCTCTGCCCTTAGCAACAGCTGCTGTCCCAGCACAGCGCCGCCAGCAGGGAGCGGCCCCCACAAGCACACTGCCCGACGGCATCACATTCACCAGGTCGTGTGGACTGTATGCTGTTGGCAGAGAATTCTGGTGGCCTAGTGGTAAATTACACTGCCAGTCAAAGGCACATAGTTCAAATCCACCAGCTGCTCTGTGGGAGAAAGATGGGCCGTCTCCTCCTGTGCAGTTTAATGCCTCTGAAAACGCACTGACGGGTCAGGTATGAGTCGGTTCCAACTCAGCGGCACACAAGCGCCACATCGTGATGTTGGCTGCCACCGTGTTGATTCCAGCTCGGAGACGCTGTTGAACGGCCTGGGTTTCCCAGTTGGCTTCGTAGGAGTGGGCAGCAGGCCTCTCCTCCAGGGTCCTCCTTGGCAGGCTCAGATGCAGCCTTTCTGTTTACAGCTGAGCTCTAACCTCCCCGAGGGCCTGCTTGTGCGTGGTGCTTTCCCACGTGCTGCTGGCGCCCTCAGTGTGTCTGACCTGAGATGTGGGACGGGATGCCGCCTGCCCCAATGACATCTTCATGAGGTCCACCCATCTGGGCTCATGTGACCACTGCCCCAAGCCTTTAAAATGCAAAGAGATCCCATCTTTCTAAACCCAGACGGCCTTGGTGGTGGCGCTCATGTTGGGGCCACAGCAGGAGGATGCAGGTCCTGGTCCCATCTTTTTCTTTATATCCACCACTCTCTGGGGGAGAAACCACTTCCAGACCCCACACTCTGCTTCCTGGCTGCCTCAGGGCCTGGATACCCTGACCCCTAACTTGTCAGATCTGGGGTTCAGCTCTGCCTCGCCGCACCTCCCGCTGTGGTCAGCCCTCACACTGACTCCCGTCCTCCCACTTCCTCCTCCTGTCTCACTTCATCTTGCCCTCCTTTCTCCTGTGGATGCGGACTTCACCTTAACACGGACGTGACCTGTGGGTGCTTGGTATCATCCTTGTGGACCTGGATCCTGGCAGCTTCCCCCGAACTCGACCTGCTTGGCTTTGGTTACGGATTAGACCACCCCCAATCCATGTGCTTTGGAAGAGGGCTTTATGGGATTGTTATACTTGTCACCTCACAGTGCTTGATTACAGGCAAGGTGACATCCAGGTGGTCAGCCCTGCTATCTGGACCTTCTGTTGGGTCTCTTGTCTCTGTAGGGTGGCTCCTGGAAGTTCCATGCTCAGTCTCCTTGACCTTGGCTGTCTGCAGACAGTCAGTTCACCACCAGACAGGCGAGCATGGGTACTGCATCACCTTGCTTGGGTCCCATGCCATCTAACCATTTAATAGTGTGGGCATGGAGGATTCTGATTGGCTGGCTGGACTCGAGGCTGCCCCTACACAGAGATCAGCCGCATTTGGACTCGGGTCTGAGCTGAGGAGTGGTGGCTCCGCAGGGAAACTGTGGCTCTGGGTGTGGACTAGCGGGGCCAGGACCAGCACACCTCAGAGGTCTTACAGGTTTGCTTCCTGATGACAGCAGTGAAGTAAATAGTGCAACACGGGTGGGGGTGGGGGGGTCATACGTATGTTTTGGCTTCCCCAAAGTTATAAAAGTTCATGCTAAACTATAGTATCTTTAGTGTCGAGATGCATGATGAGGTTTGAAATACTGAGAATGTGACCAAAACAGACACAGCTGGGAAACTGGTAACACTGGGCTTGTTTGACACAACCAAATCCATTGCTGTTCTGACTCGGTGACTGTTGAGGTGTGAGGGGAATGGCCCCCGTGGGCCTGTGAGGCGTAAATCGTGGGGAGCAGACTCCTCCCCTCTTGAGGAGCAGCTAGTGGACTCTGGCCACCAGCATCACAAGGCTTAACCCACCATGCCCCAGGAGCTCCGAGTAACCATGGGGTTGAGTTAATCTTTAAGGAAGCACATTACCAAATGACTCTTAGATGGTTCTGCCAGGCTGGGTAAGTTTAAACTACCAGCCTTTAGGTTGGCAGTTGGTCACAAACCCGTTGAGCTGCTTGGGCACAATTCCATCATGTTAGAGATTTTTTAAAAAAAATCAAACCACAAGCGCTGTCCATCTAACCATCCCAGTTATGTTGTTGATGTCCATTTCTAATGATTGCTGCTCCAGGTGACGGCAAAGCTGCCCCCTTGGTGTACTGGCTGTGATCTTGACAATTTTCAGTATTGGAACAGTTGCGCTACTCGTTTCCTTCTCCCAATTGGCCCTGAAGAGAGACCACACCAAAGGGGGGGAGTACGATTTAAGCCAATAAGCTGCAGGATGTGCACCTAACAGACTTCACAGAAACCTTACCAAAAAGGGAGAATTTGGGTGGGGAAAGGGCTTTAAAAGATCAGCACACTGCCAGTCTACAGGCTGCTGCAGAGAGAACTCACAGCCAGATGGGGTGGCCAGTGCATGTCCGACCCCAGATAAGAACAAAATGTCAGAAAAGCTTTGTACATAAGATAGTAAAGATGACTCCAGTACTGACTGATAGCACTTTGAGAGACTGGAGCTTCAGATCCAGAAATCAGTGAGTTTCATGTGGCTAAAATCGTGGCAAAAACATTTTGTTTTCTCTAAAAAAGGAAGAAAAGAGCAAATAACTGGTTACCCCAACACAGAGGCACATGGTCCATTCTGAGTAAATGGGAAGAGGTTAGAAAGGATAGGATAACAATTTTACCTCAGAGGTCTCATCATACTTGATCACTTCTGATAAAATAAAATTAAAATTGCCTTGTTCTTAGATACCTTAAAGCTGAAAACGTAAACAGCACTTTCTAAAATACTTTGGCTAACTCCTCCTGGGATCACCTTTTCTATTTGACCAGGGCTTTGTGTAGGCGCAAGGAGAGTTTCCAGGGTGGAGTTTTGCCTTGGCTGTGTTCGGTTCTCAGCAGGGCATGCCCATACTTTCCCTCTATGGAGAGGGCGATATTCATCAAGCTGAAAAGTTACACTGGGCTGTGATCTTTAAGGACGCACACTGCTTGGCCTGCCTCCCTCAGGTCTGAACCCCCTTGGTTAGGATCTGAGCTCCACCCTGTATCTCCAGGCTCCTTAACCCACTCACTGCCTTTGGGCTGATTCTGATTTCATGGGAACCGACGTCACCCGCTCTGCCTGCAAACGTGGTTTCCGAGGCTGTAGATTTTAACAGGAGACTGGCCAGTGCTCTGCTGAGGGGCAGTTGATAAACCCTGATGCTTGAAACACTCGTTTCCTACCACATCTGTCAGCACCTGGGACAGCAGCTCTCTTGCTGTGTTGGTTTTGGCAAGCTACTTCCCTGGTCAGTTGGCATAAGGAATTAGATGGCCATTGGTCCCACGCCCAGGTCAGAGGTGGTCATTAAACAGGAGCCGGGGGACCAGCGTGTAGGGATCAGTACTCGGGTAGAAACTGACTCACGTTGTAGACGACTCTTACCTGGATGCCACATTCTTTCTAGAATACAGCTTCTCAAATGATTTGGTCAGTTTCCAGGTTGAAATGGGTGTGGTGAAAGGACACATTCTGATGTACTTTCCTGATTTTAAACCATGCAGTGTTCCCTTACTTTGTTCTGTCCAAACAGTTCTTGGTACCAACCTCTCTGAATTCTTGGTGGAGCAGTGGTTATAAGCATTCACTTACTAAGGGGAAGATTGGTCCTTTGAGCCCGTCCATGAGCTTACTGGGAGAAAGTACCAAAATCTGCTTCTGTAAAGATTAACCCTTCGTTGTCGGGTGGCTTCTTGCTCTCAGCGCCCCTCTGGGACAAATGCTCTCCCGTTCCCAGTGGGACAGTCTCGCTGTAGACTGTCACATCAGTGAGGAGCTGGTGAGTTCAAACCACCGACCTTTTAACAGTGCCCAGCCACTGCACCACCAGGGCACCTTTGCAGAGCTTGCGGCCTGGGAGCCCTGTGAAGCTGCTCTACTCGGTCATGTGGGGTTGCTAAAAGAATTGAAATCAACGGTACTTGAAGTCAAGAACGAAGACGGGTCTCGCCGCTGGGCTTGGCTATCAGACTGTGGAGGGAGGTGGGCTTTGTTGGTGTTGGATACTGTCAAGTCCGACGTACATGCCACGTCTGAAACTGCTGCTTCAAAGCACATTTCTGTTTTTTT
>NW_006399943.1:2177306-2226628 GCF_000299155.1 Elephantulus edwardii
GGTTGTGTCATCTGCATAATGCAGATTGTTAATAGATCTTCCACCAATCCTGACGCCACACTTCTCTTCATAGAGCCCAGCCTCTCGGATAATCTGCTCTGCATACAGGTTAAAAAGGTGAGATAGGACACATGCCTGGCGTACACCCTTCCCAATTTTGAACCATGCAATGTTTCCCTGCTCTGTTCTGATGACTGCCTCTTGGTCCAATATAGGTTTTGCATTATCCCATGTTAGCTTCTTTATCTAGAGGAGATTGGCCCTCGCTATCTATTTCACCCACTCAAGGGTGAACGGAGAACCACAGTTGACCACATCTTCTGGGGGTCCCCATGCTTTCTGAGCACCTGTCCTGCCATGGGGGTCTTTGCTGATAGGGGCTGGTGGGCTTTGATCTGCAGTTGGCTCTCTAAGCTTTCACTCAAATCACAATGAAGATAAAAATCTGACCCTTGTGGCTTTCTGGAATTGACAATGAATTGACTCTGGGTCAGCTCTTGAAAAGACAAGGTGAAAACGAGCTGGTTCCAGTGTCACTGACCTTGAGACCATCCCAGGGGTTGATGCTGAGTGTGGGTCCTGTGTCATGGCGGCCATGTCAGGGTCCGTCCTTCACCCCATGACCGATGGAAAGTTCTTGGAGGGAGGCGCCCACTTGTTGACAGCTGTTTTAAGTGACACCCCTGCTGTGTGCCTGTAGTGAGCATTTCCCATACCAGAGGAAGGACTATTTATGCAGAATTTGAAACCAGTGGAAGTGATTGGAAACCTGTATCTGTTACACTTGGATGCTTTTCGTGGCTGCCTCCTTTTAATCAACCTGCAAGGATGTTTCTGTAGCAGCCTGTGATGTAATTACAGAAGGCAGCTTGACTGCCATGTAGGGAATTTAAAAACAAGGTTTACTTGCTGCTATCCCTAGTTGAGGTTGACTCCTGTGTGAACTCACTGGGGCCCTGACCAATTCTCAGTACTCTGTAACTACCCTGTTTTGCTGTCTGAGGTGTTGACCCTACATGCTGCAAATCATCTGCAGGATTAGAGGAAGTTGTTAATGATGCAGGACACAGTTTAGAGGATTAGTTTGTATCTTGAGTCCATTTCTGTTGAGAGGAAAGATTAAATGAGCAGAGGTGGAGGGAGCCCACTACCACTAGGAGCAGAGCTGGGGTGGGGGAGTGTGTCCTTTAGATCCGGGGACCCTGTGCTGAGAATCTTGTAGCGGTGGGATGAGAGAAGCCAACACAAGGCAACCTAGGTGAAAACCGGAGACCAGGGCTCGGACAGAAGGCTGGGCCCTGGAGGGGGCAGTTGAGCTTCCACTGATGGGTGTGCGGTGACTGTGCAAGCGTGGTGGTGTCCGAGAATCGCCTTTCACATACGGACGCCGGAGTGGTACCCTTGACCCAATTTAATTTTAGTAGAAATTTATTGTGCTGTTTATGAGAAATGTCCCCCTTTCCTCTTCAGCTCGAATTACACATTTTTAAAGATGCTATTTAGTCTCAAACCCCCTCAAGCTGGCTGCAAAGGACAGTAGGGAGTCAGACACTAGGTGTCCTTCCGCAGAGCTCTGGTGGATTGGAAGTGTGGCATGGGAAGCCTTTGGGTTAGCGCTGTAACTGGCTCCAGATGGCAGACTCCTGGAGGGTGGCGCGTGGAATTGGGAGAACGCTGCTTTGTGAGCACTTGGGAAGCTTCTTTGTGGAGGAAGTGCCGTCAGCAAGTGAGGACTTGGAGGGAGCAGGGCCACCACCCGGCCTGTCCTTCAGTTACATTCTAGTGCAGACTACACGGGACGTGTTTCCGGCCTGGTTTCTGACCACTGCAGTGAAGGGGGGATTGAGCGGGCGCTGTGTTCCCACTGTATCTGTCATGTAGGGGGACCATGCACTGGGGCTGGCCAACTGTGAGCAGGACGATGACGCTTAAAATACTGCGTGAAGGACCCGAATGAATGTAGGCAGCGGCACAGCGCATGTGGGGAAATGATGCTTGTGGGATCTGCTCCATGCGGGGCTTGTTTAAAGGAACCAAACCCTCGTCTGTACAGGGCACTAAAGCTGAGCACAGGGAAGCCTGTGGCAGGAGGGGGCAGTGTGTGGAGTGTCGTGGCCAGAGGGGAGGCCACTCCATGTCACAGAAGTCTGAGGGTCACAGGGGAGTTGCGGGATGGGGGTGGTTACATACCTCGTGCGGCTGGGAATGGGCATGGGGTGGGGGTAAGTTGGCAAGAACACCTGAAGGAGAAATGTCTTTAGGGTCCTGGAGACCAGGGGACCCCAGGAGGAGCAGGTCCGTGGCCTGGCTCTATGACTGCATTGGATAGACGTTGATGTGGCTGGCAGCCGTAGTGTGGCTTCAGAGGGCTCCGAGTAGGCCAGGCGCCCTATGTGTGGGGAAAGCCAGGTCCCTTGAAGCCTGGCCTTGCTCCTCAGTCCTGGCCCAGGTGGCCTTTCCAGGAACCTTTGCGCCCAGTAGCCAGAAGTGGTCTTGGGATTCAGGGTGTTGAGGACATCTTAACCTGCGAAGAATATCTGGAGAGCGTGTTAAAATGGGCCGCTGGGCCGGGTGAAACGTTCAGAAGGGCTCCTGGAGAAGACAGAGCAAATGATCATGAAGGTGTGCAAAGACCGAGGTTTGAAAAATCAGAAGGGAAAATTACTCTCCACCTGTCAAGCTGAAAGAATTGGAAATAGTTCCAGCCTAACGTTGAATTTACTGACTTCTCTCAGTAATAGTTTATGGGCAAAATCCTAACAATGCAGGAAGCAGCAAAAGATGGAATGAACACACACTGTACCAAAAGCGGGTGACCAGGGCTCAACCATTAAAGAGATGATCTTGGATTTGAAGGAAGTTTCAACTGCACTGAAGACATTGAGGAAAAATGGGGCTTCAGGAATTGATGGAATAAAGGTGCTTTATAAATGGATAGACAGTAGAGATGCTTCACCGTCCATGCCAGGAAAGCTGGAAGACCACTAGCGACCTGGCCAACCAGCTGGAAAGAGATCTAGGATTGTTGGTTCAACAGAAAAGACCCAACAGTAGGTGCAAATTGTTGGAGATGATTGTTTATATCCTGCACAAGTAAGATTTACTAAAGATAATGAAAAAAGATGTTGACAGCAGTGTTTGACAAGGAACTTGCAGAAATCCCAAGTTGAATTCAGAGGTAAGGCTTGATAACATTGCTATCATTAGATGGAGCCTGACTAAAATCACAGTATAAGAAAGATCTTTCCTTGTATTTTTCTGACTCTGAAAAGGCAGTAGACTGAGTGGTTGTTAAATGATGGATAATTTGTTGTCTTTGAACAATGGGAATTCCAGAACATCTAATTATGCTCATTTGGAACCTGTACATAGCTAGGTGTTTGAATAGAACATGTGGATACTTTGGTTAAAATCGGGAAGGGGGTGTGTGTGTGCTTGTTGGGGTTGTACATGTATTCAGTACATAATGGGAGCAAATACTGAGGCTTGGGCTAGGCAGGGTGAGAGGAAGGTATGCAAATGACGTGCCCATATTTGCTAAATGTGAAAAGAAACTGAAGTGCTTATTAATGGGGATCAAGATCCCACTTTTAGTATATATTCAACTTGGAAAACAGAAGTGCTCCCACGTGGATCAATATGCAATGTCGTGATAAAGAGAGATCAGGCACGCCTTAGTCTCCAGACTGACATCATTGCTCTTCAGTACTCTGGAGAGGTCCCAGGACAGCAGACATTCCCAGTGTAATTCTTTTTATTAATTTTAGTGAAAATTGAGAGATTTTGGGTTTCCATTCATTCATTCTTAGACTTTTCTCCCTACCCACACCTCCCTTCCAGGTTACTCGTCTTTGAAAATTCTTTGTTGTACTGTCCCTCCCCCCCAAGTCCACACCACTGTGCAGCCTTCATTCTGGACTCCTGTCATGACAGTAATATGTACCTTTTAAACCGTTCTCTCATCTGTTTTAATGCAGTATACATAATTTATCCCATCTTTCTCAGTCTTCCCCCCCAACCCTGATGTCCGTTCCATTTTACAACAGTGGCCCCATGCAATATTTGTCCTTTGTGACTGAGATATTTCACTCAGCATAATGTCCTCCAAGGTCACCCATTTTGAGTAATATTTCATGAGTTTCTTGTTTTTCAATGCAATGTAGTATTCCATTGTGTGAATATACCACAGCTTCTCTATCCATTCGTTAATGGGCTCTTGGGTTGTTTCCAGCTCTTTGCTGTTGTGAACAAAGCTGCAGTAAATGTGTGTGCATATATCTGCTTAGGTGGTGGTGCAATTCTTTTATCAAAAGACCTGACTGCTGGTACCAAGAGTGCTGATTGTGGAGCCAAGCAAACGAAAGCTGTTAACAATCTCCATCTCTTCACCTGCCATTCAGCCTAGTGGTGAGAATGTTTTCTTGATATTGAGCTTCAGTCCATATTGAAGGCTGCAGTCCTTGACCACCTGCAGCAAGTGCTTCAGGTTCTCAGTTTCAGCAAGCAGGGTTCATCTGTATATTGCAGGTTGTTGAGCCTTCCTCCATTCCTGATGTCACTTTCTTCCTCCTAGAGCTCAGGTTCCTGTTCCACATATAGGTTGGAAAGGTATGGGAGACAGGACACATCCCTGGCGTACACACCGTCCTGATTTTAAACCCTGCAGTGTGTTCCCTTGCTGTTCTGACAACTGCCTCCTGGTCCAAGTATAGGTTTCTTATGAGCACAATCAAGTGTTCTGGGATCCCCATTCTTAGAGTCGGCCACAGTTTGTAATCCACTTAGTTAAATGTCTTTGCATAGTCAATAAAACAGACATTCCTCTGGTACTCTTCTTTCAGCCAAGATATATTTAACATTAACAATAATATTCTTAGTACCATAACCTTTTCTAAACCCAGCCTGCACATCTGACAGTTCTGTTGATGTGCTATTCCAGTAGTTTTTGGATAATTTTCAGCAAACTCTTGCTTGCATGTGATATTAATGATACTGTTTGATAATTTTTACTGTTAGGTCACCTTTCTTTAGAATGGGAGTAAACAGGATCTCTTCCAGTTGGCCAGGTGGTTGTCTTGCAGATTTCGACACTTTGTGAGCACATTCAGGGCAGTGTCTGTCAAAATACGTCAGTTGGTATGCCATCAATTCCTGGGGCCTTGTTTTTTGCCAGTTGCTTCAGAGCAGCTTAAATAACTTCATCACCACAGACTCTTAAGTTTCATGAAATTCTTTGAGACAATTCCTTTTGGTACAGTGACCCTGTATACTTTTAATGTTTCTTGGATCATTAATTCTGCCCAAAGCATCCTTAAGTATTGCAACTCAAAGCTTGAGTTCAGTTCCTGCAGTTTAAGAAATGCCAAGTGAGTTAATCCCTTTTGATTTTCTGACACCAGATCTTTGCACATTTCATTATAATACTTTGTCTTCCTGTTCTACTCTTTGGAATCTTCTGTTCAGTGCCTTTATTTCGCCCTTTAGCTTCTCAGTGCTCTAGTGCAATTTTCAGTCTCTTCTGACATCCGTCTTGGTTTCTGTCTTCGTAATGACTTTTTGCATTCTTCATGGATGACATTCTTGATAGCCTCCCATAGCTAATCTGGTCTTCACTTATTAGTGTTGAGGATCTCAAATCTGTACCTGAGATGGTTTTGAAATTCAAGTGGGATAGACTCAAGGTCTAAGTTTGGTTCCTGTGGTTTGATTTGACCTGCTTTAGCTTCAGCTTGAACTTGTATATGAGTAGTTGGTGGTCTGTTTGACAATCAGCACCTGACCTGGTTTTCACAGCTGATAGCTTTCCCAGTGATTCTTTGCACAGATGTAGTGAGTCTGATTCCTGTGCATACCACCAGGTGAAATCCATGTGTGTAGGCTGCGTTTATAATTACAACCAGCATATTCCTGGGAGGTGTGGATGGTGAGATTTCATCTGAGGCACTTGGGACATGTTATTGGAGGAACCAGTCCCCGAAGATCTCATGCTTGGTAGCGCAGGTGATGAGTGAGCGCAGACACTGAGATGGGTTAGCACAGAGGCTGTGACATTGGACTTGAACGCACCAGTGATGGGGAAGGTGGTGCAGGTCTAGGCGGTGCTTCATTTTCTTGTACGCCAAGGACTGGGTGGAGCCTGAGACTCCACGTTTCTCACTAGCTCCCTGAAGTAACTGCTTGAAAACCCTCTTTGCTTCCTGAACTCAGGCCCTAGTGACGGTGGCCACTTGCCGCCACCCCATCTCCATCCATGTTGATCCAGAAGTTAGTGGGTACTCAAGACCCAAAAGGTGCAGTTCTATCAGTTCAGGGTGTTGAAAGGACAGACAGTTCAGTGAAAGGAACCAGTCCGCTTACTGATAACCGTCATTTCCTAACAGAAGTAGAATTTGAGTTCCCAAGCACTGTCTCACTCTGTGTGGGGGTTTTGCTAGCTGCTGTTTCGTTGAGGTGACCCACACACACAGGGGACGCTGTGCCGCTCAATCCCGTCCCAGCTCCAGTGGGCCAGGGAGTGGACCCTTGCAATTCCGAGGGCTTTTCTTGTCAGCTTTTCTGCAGTTGATTGCCAGAGCTTTCTTCTTCACCCACTTGAGCTTGCAGTCTGCTGGAAGAGGCCTAGCATCTTCGTGACCTGTGAGCCTCCCGTGGCAGATGACGATGTTTGCATGTGAGGCGCATTGAGATGGGAGCCTGCGTCTCCCACGTGAGAGTCTAACTTGCGGCAGCTTGAGCACCTCTCTCAGGGCTGTTGGAACCCGTAGCTGACCCTCTGGTGACTGAGACACTGAATCACATGGGAGATGACCCATCCTTTTCCTTACCTTTAAAGGTAGGATTTTGTAAATGAAGGGGTGGGTAGTTTGCAGCCACAATATTACACTGCGTGGGTTTCAGAGTCAGGGCTGACTCCGGGCATCATGGGAGAGGTGTCCTCAGGAACTGCTAATCTGTCATTTTAATGAGGCCCTGTGCCCACGATTATGTCCGGCAGCTTGACTCGTGTTCTTCAGTGGTATAATCAGGTAATGGATAACGTGATTAATTCCGTGGAGAATGGAAGTTCTCAAACAGCCAGAGACTTGGTAACAGCCTGACCAGTATGCTAAGTTACTTTGAATTTCCCAGATATCTCCTCCACAGTCATTCCGCTGCGGAGTGTTTGGAATGCATTTTTCTTCAGAGCTATTTCTTAGTGGCATAGTCACCCCTTCCAAGGCTCCTGTTTGGTGGTTCAAACCCATTAGTGGCTGCGTGAGAGACCATCTCCCGTGTGCTTTCCAGTCTCAGAAACCCAGCTGGAGGGTCCGCTGTGAGTCCTTCCGACTCCACAGCAATGATTAAATGCTACATATTACTTCATGGGTGTTGTTGTAAGGAGTCCTGGTGCTGCAGTACTCAAAGTATTCAGGGGCTCACCAGATCAAGGGTTCACACCCACCAGCTGCTACAAAAAGCAGTCTGCTTCCGTGGAGATGTGACAGCCTTGGGAATCTAAAGGGCCGCTGTACTGTCCTCAGCACTGCTGTGGGTCAGAGTCGACTCATTGATGGCAAGGAGTTTGAGATTCCAAGCTTTGGGTCTTCATTGTATCAATGAAGACATGTGTGTGAAAAATCAGACTCTGTGCTCATGTAAGGGCTTGCCACGCAAGACAGTATTTGAATATTGGTGACAGTATCTGATATTTTCTACCAAACTGCTTAGGGTGGCTAATTTATCTGAGCAGATGTAAAATGGGACTAATAATCATGTTATCCAGGTCCCCTGGTGTTAACTGGGTCACAAGGTGGCTGTGGGTGAGAGAAGCCTGACTGTTGTCACCATGTGACAGTGGAACCGCCCTGTTGACTTTTCTTGGCTGCATTCTTGATAGGAGAACCTCCCAATGTAGCCACTGGTAGTGGTGGGGTTTTGAACCGCCAACCTTTCACTTAGCATTGAAGGTTTTACTAGTTTATGCTTTTAGGATTTGCTGGCTAGATCATGCTGATGGTTGCATTAGAAATGATAGGTGCAGCACAGGCCAGTGGTTAAGGATGTTGGCTGTCACTCGTGAGAATGTGGACTCCCTAGAGCAGAGTCAGACCAGACTGAGGGCCAGATCTGCCCCCGCTCCAGCATTTTAAATAAAGTTTTATTGGCATACAGTTATGCTCATTCCGTGCTGTCTCCACTGCCCACTGTTGTAGCAGAAGTTGTTGCTGGAAACATGTGGCGTAAAATGTTCAGTGTTCTTTTCAACAACACTGGCTACCCTCTGCACTAGAAAGTCCTCTCCAGCTTTTATCCTCTGCTTTATCTGTTGCTAACTCAGAGGTCAGTGGTTTGAACCTCCCAGTTGCTCTGCAGGAGAGAGGAGGAGGCAGTCCACTCCATGGGGATGAAGCTGCGAAAACCCTGCAGGGCAGTTCTCTGTCCTCGGAATCAGAATCAACTCGGTGACAAGAGGCTTGTTGATGCTTCAGAGCTGTGCTGTCCTAGGGACTGCCCTCCCTGCCTTCTAGACTGCAGGTGCTGTACTGGACACTTAAAATGGGCTCGGTGTGAAGAGCGGAGTGCTTACTAGCTTAACTGGACAGAATTGCTGTGTGCACAGCTTGGCTGCTAATTTAACTGCTGTGCCAGTGGGTTGTAGGTTCAAACCCACCAGCCACTCTGCAGGAGAAAGCTGACGTAGTTACTATGTGACGTTCACAGCTTGAAGGCACTTGAGGGGGGGTGGACTCTGGCCAGTAGGGACACTGTGAACTGGACTTGCTGGATAGTTAGCTTCATCCACTTGTCTGTGGGTGGACATTTCAGCTGAATCCTTTTGTTCAGTGCTGCCAAGTTAACTAGGACTCATAACCTGTGGACAGCACGGAGCCCTGCCCCGCCGGCCACTGCTGTCAGGATCTCCACCATGCTGGTCAGCCCTGCCCCGTTGGCCACCGTTCTCATGACCACCAGGCTGGTGCCCATTGTTTTAGTTCCTGTCCATCTTCTTGAGGCCTTCCTCTCTCTGGCCTTCCACCTTTTCCATCATGGTGTCTGTTTCCAGGACTGGGCTCCCTCCTGTCAGTCTGGCAGAGTTGACCATGCTTGCCTTTAAAGAGTGGTCTTAATCTTTAGAGGAATGTGAAGGCCCCAGCGGTTCCTTATGTGGTGTGTGAACTTGAGAAGTAGTGACTGTTGTGTTAACGTTCCCTCTTGGTGTTAGCACCATGGGAGTGAGCTGCTGTGCACGTGTCCGTGTTGGGGATGTGGTACACTTGGGGCATGTGTGTAGATGTGAACGTGTGTGATTGGGGGGTGCGTGCTCTGGTGGATGCAGAGGTGTGCTGTGTAGCTTGTCGAGATGGTTCAGCTCGGGTGGAGGTTAATTCCAACCCTACGGTCGCTGGTCTCCGTATGGACATAAATTATGCAGCAGCCAAGCCCAGGCCCTGTTTTATTAATTACTCTTGTGCTGATCTGCTTAAAATCGATTAAACCACATGCGGAATCCCGGCACCTCACTGAGGTTTGATGCTGACGCCAGAACGTGAGCAGGGGCAGTGCTGTCTGGCCTTCTGTGTCTGGACCATGTTTTGGAAATGGCCACTAGTAGGGCTACACGGAAGGATGTTGAAGTGAAGCCTCACCTCCGACTGAGTCCCCTCTGGGGCTGGTAATTTGGAACAATTGGTCAGTTATGTATTTCACACTATTTTTTTTTCTTAAGACTTTCCTTTATTAGAATATCCTATTCAATTTTGTAAATACAGAAAAATCCTGAGAAGGAAATAAAAGCCAGCACCCCTCCCACCCCCAACGCTGCCGTCTACTTCTGTGGTTCCAACCTTTTGCTATTGAAACACCCCTTCCCTCCTCACACCTCCACCATACAGGGATCATTCTGTTCACAGCCTAATTTATTACGTGACGGTGAGTTTCTCCCCATGCCCCTCCGGGTGCTGGGAACCTGGCCCTGGAATGGGCTCCACATGCTTGAGACGGAGAACTTGCTGGACTGGGTGGATCTGTTGCTGTCGGAGGTGGTTCCAGCCTCACCTTGGTGACTTCACGTCTTTCAGGCTCTGCAGCCTCCACCATCATCGCAGCCATGTTTTCCACACATAAGCATTTTCCTAGGATGAGCTCCGGTGGCCTAGTGGTAAGAAGCTGTGCTGCGATCCCACAGGCATGCAGTTCAAATCTACTAGCTGCTGTTTGGGAAGGAGGATAGGCAGTCTCTGCCTGTATAATTGACTGTCTCTGAAAACCCGCTGGAGGATCAAGTGAGTCCGTTCCACTCGATGGCACGAGATGATGCCCCCGCCCCAGGAGACCCTTTCAGCCAATCGGCTGCTCACAAATGAAGGATGGTTGTATTGTATCTGCTGGAATTGGGGGCTGGCCACGTCAACACATCACTCGAGCTATCACAGGCCCCTTTCCCGGGCCAGGGTGAAAGACCTTAGGAAGAAAGAAAAAAATAGGAAAGCTTCCTCCTTACTTTGTCCAGTTAGGAACGTGGTCAAAAGGCTATTGAGTCTGCTGTTTCTTCACTTTGTTCCAGCTCTGGAATGTTCCATGGGATTCTGTTGCAGGTGGATGATCTAGAACAGTCTGTCCTTGATTTAGGGCTGATGTTGACTAAGTACCTTCTCTCCCAGGTGTTCATCACACTGGTCAGGCTTGTTCTCACTGGCCGCACTGCTGCGGAAAAGCCGTCGGAGCGCTGCAGCGCCAGCGGGCACACACCACGCCTGCCTCGTATCTCGCCTTGGTGCCCTTTGCAGACAGTGTTTCTCACATGTTGGGGACTTATGGCAATCTTGCGTCCAGCAGACCTGTTTGCGCCATATCTCCAGTAGCATGTGCCCCTTTGAATGTTTGTCATGTGTCTTTCATGCCTCGTTCAGTGTTTTATTATTGCATGCTGCATTTAATTATTCAGAACTGACTCATAGCTGACTGTCCAGCATCTTCTCAGAGGTGGTAAATCACAGAGGGGAGGAGGGTAACTCATCTTTTTTCCTGGAGAGCAGCTGGTGGATTTGAACTCCCTGCCTTGGGGTTGGCAGTGTAACTCGTTACCCACCTGGTCACTAGAGCTCCCTTCCTACACTACAGTAGCGTGCCAGCATAACTTGTGTGTACTACATCCGTGCTTGTCGAGTTCTGACTCACGGGGCCCTTCATCAGGTTTCTGAGGCTGTGAGACTTCTGGGGAGAAGTCTTTGTCCCACAGAAAGAATGGCTGCTGGATTTGAACATCTGGCCTTGGAGTTAGCAGCCTGGCCCGTTGTGCACTGTGTCACTTCCCATGTCGTGTCTGGATATCTGCTGTATTGAGGCCTGAACATGAACCGCAGCATCTTCAAGATGTGCCTGACGGGTTTGATTGTGGGGCCAAGCTTGTCTGCAGGCTGAGGTACCTGGAGGGCCAGACTTGGCATCGGCATTGATCCCTCTCTAGGCACGGCCTGGTTCTCCACACTGTCCCTCTCCTCCTCCCTGGCTGAGGCCCCTGAGGCTCCAGGCTGGACCAGCTCCCCTCGGGACGAGAGGAGACAACCTCTTACTTGCTTTCTGCTTCTTGGGAGAGTGATGGACATTGTGTTCTGGGGATTTACAGGTTCTGAAGCCGGTGGAGAACGCTGTGAGCAGGAGCTGACCTGATGGCTGTGGGTTTGGCTTTGAAGGGTCGACGTGTAGTTGAATAACTTATATGCATGTTTCTTATTTTTATGGCTGTAGAAATGAAAAACCAGGGACCTGGGAAGGTTTTTCTTTTAGCAGATGAGCATAAAAAATTCAAACGCTAAGGAAGAAAATGCCAAGCTCTGCTTGTGGAATAATACAATGTGGTAAAACGGGAACTTTGTTGTAATTTCTGAGACAGTTCGAGGAATCCCGTTCATAGCCACAGCCAAGGGAAATGTCTGTTTCCGCAGAGCCGACACTTCAGAGCGCACCAGAACAACTTGTAAATGGGGCCACTCGCTCTCCCTGCTTTTCCTAAATGGATGAAGTGTGCACTGTGCAGGACGTGTGGATGATCCTTGCCTTCCACAGAGCATGACCGCCAAGACTGGGCTCTTAAGGAAGGTCACGGACTGTGGGCTCTTAGGCATTTTGTATCTGTGTGTGCAGGAGCCTGGGGGTGGAAAGTGCAGATAATTTTTTTTAAAAGTGCAAGGAAATTTTCCCCTTAAAGACGTGGTTGTTTGAGGCAGTTCCACACAATGCAAATTAAAACAAGGTGCTGTTTTCAGTCATCAGCCGATAAAGGGTCAAAATGTGTAACCAAGCTGGTGTGGCAGGACTCCAGGTCCCAGGGTCAGACCTGCTGGGCTGATGGAGCCTCCGGGCCACAAGACTGACCTTTCAGACACCGTTTAAGCCAGGGGCTGAACCCACACCTGGGAATCCACTTCCAGCCAAACCTGAGCCTGTGACACCAGAGAGGAGTGTGCTCCTCAGAGCAGCCAATGAAAGGCCAGGGCCCAGGGAGGAAGTGCAGCAGAGGGGAGGAATTGAAGCTCCTTGGAAGGAATTGCAGGGGCTCCTGGGAGCGAGAAACTGTGTGCACTTTGACCTAAACCGCAGTGATGAGCCTTTCAAAAGCCGCTGAGGTGAGTGCTGGCGGATGTGGGGAGAGGAGGAGCCCTCTGAGGACGCCAATTCCTGGTGTGACCACGTTGTTACTGTGCGCTCTGGGCCTGTCCGCAGGAGGGGTAGCCGCGCTTGGGACAGTTGGCCAGGGAGGGGGAGGAAGGCCCGCAGGATGATGGAATGACCCCATGACAGCAACAGTGGCTTCATTGGGGGGGGGAGATGGTGAGGGCGTGCAGGAGCGAGTGGACTTGGGTTCTGTGGGTGGGATTACTGGTGGGAGCAGCCCCAGTAGCACCTACCACTCACCACCACGTTGGGGGTGCAGTGTGGCTGGCCGCCTGGAACAGAGTGGACGGTGGCCCACCGTCTCCCCTGCAGGCTCTCCCCTGGAAAGCTACACCGCGCAGAACTATGGTGAAGGTTTCTTCCGTGAATTGTTAGGGTAGCAAACACCCGGGCGAGGAGCTGGATGAGCAGCCGTAGTGATGATGGCGGCTGGGGTGAGGGGACCCCAGATAACTTCAAGGGGTTGAACTTGCACTGATCTCTATTACAGTACGTCTTTAGCTCTTACATCAAGATGTTCATTTTTGCTAACTTTGCATTCTAGGCACAGGATTTTTTTTTCTGGGTTTTAAAATTTTTTGAGAGAAATTAACCAATTCAGATTGCCTCCTGTAAGGCAGAGGGTGTTTGTGTATCAGACCCTGGAATGACTCGCTGCTGTGTTTACCATGTTGTGTGCTGTTAAGTTGGCTCTAACCCACCGCTGACCCTCAGGAGGGTTTTCAGAGGCTCTAAACTGTTCAGGAGGGGGGCGTCCGTCCTTCTGTGGAGCAGCTGGTAGGTTTGAACTGTGTGGCTTTAGGATTGCAGCACAGCTCCCTGCCACTAGGCCACCAGAGTGCCCTAGTGAATAAACCATTGTGTCTCAGGAGCCCTGGTAATGCTGTGGATTAAGCGCTCTGCCAGCAGCCAGGAAATAGAGATGAATTGTATTGGGGAAGTCATCTGTCAGGGACCTCTCAAGAGCACTGAAGCAATGTCAGGCTGGAGACTAAGGTGCGTCTGATCTGGGCCATAGTCTTCGCAGTTACGTGCTATGCGTCGGAGAGTTGGACAGTGACTAGGGGTGATAGAGAATTGATGCCTTTGAGCTGTGGTGTTGAAAAGTGTTGAATATACCATGGACTGCTAGAACAGGTTTCTCCTGGAGAAGTTGAAGCCGAAATGCTCCTTGGAGTCAAGGATTCAGCAGCTTTGTCTGACATACTTGGGGCATGTTGCAAGGAGGGGACTGATCCTTGGAGAGGGATATCATGCTTGGGAGAGTGGAGGGACAGCACAGGAGAGAATGAGATGGATTAATTCTGCGATTGGGTTGGTGGGTGTAAGTGTCGGAGACAGTGAGTTTGGCACAGGATAGAGCAGAGTTTAAGGATCTTGTAATAGGGTCGCTATGAGTCACATAGAAGGGGTCGTGGTACTAGGGATATTGTTGCTGATGTTAGATGGATCTTGGCTGAAAGCAGAGAATACCAGAAGAATGTCTATCTGTGTTTCATTGATTATGCAAAGGCATTTGACTGTGTGGATCATAACAAACTGTGGCTGACTCTGAGAAGAATGGGAATCCCAGAACATTTAATTGTGCTAATGCGAAACCTGTACTTGGATCAAGAGGTAGTAGTCAAAACAGAGCAGGGTAACACTGCATAGTTCAAAATTGGGAAGGGTGTACGCCAGGGATGCTTCTTGTCTCCATACCTTTTCAACATGTATGCAGAGCAGATTATCCGAGAGGCTGGGCTCTATGAGGAGAATTGTGGCATCAGGATTGGTGGAAGATCTATTAACAATCTGCGTTATGCAGATGACACCACAACCCTGCTTGCTGAAACTGAGGAGGACCTCATGCACTTGCTGCAAAGGGTCAAGGACTGCAGCCTTCAGTATGGACTAAGGCTCAATGTCAAGAAGACAAAGATTCTCGCCACTGGACCAATTAGCAGCGTCAGGATGGATGACGGAGATTGAGTGTTCACAGCTTCAGTTTGCTCGGCTCCACAGTCAACACTCTTGGTACCAGCAGTCAGGAAATCAAAAAGCGTATCGTGATGGGAAAGTCTGCTGTTAGGGACCTCTCAAAGGTACTCAGGAGCAACAGTGTCTCTCTGGAGACTAAGGTGCGCCTGATACAGGCCATGGTCTTTGCAATCACTTGTTATGCATCAGAGAGTTGGACAATGACTAGGGAGGACAGAAGGAGAGTGGATGCTTTTGAGCTGTGGTGCTGGAGAAGGGTACTGAATGTACCATGGACTGGTAGGAAAACAGATTCATGTTGGAGAGGATTAAACCAAGCTGCTCCTTGGAGGCAAGGAATCTGGGGCTTCGTCTGACATACTTTGGACATGTTGCCAGGAGGGACGGGTCCTTGGAGAGGGACATCATGCTTGGGAGGGTGGAGGGACGGCGCAGGAGGGGAAGACCCTCTATGAGATGGATTGATTCGGTGACTGGGGTAATCGGGATGGGTGTGTCAGAGGCGGTGCGGTTGGCGCAGGATAGAGCAGGGTTTAGAGCTGTTGTGCATAGGGTCGCTATGAGTCGGAAACGACTCGACGGCACATAACAACATGAGTCACATGCGACTTGACAGCACATAACTAACAGAAAGGCTTTCTAGCTCAGCCGCAGCTCCACAGGAGAAAGATGTGATGGCCTGCTTCTGTGAAGACCACAAGAAATGGCCAAAGTCCTTTCAATCAAGGTGATTCTGCCTGGTGCTGTGCATTGTGTTAACCCAGAAGTCAGCAGTTCGAATCTAACAGCCACTCGTAAGGAGAATGGTGGGTGCGTCGTTTCCTCCCATGAGGCTTTTATAAGCCTTTGGATCCTGGTGGAGGGACACTGAGGGAATGGTCTCAAAGGCAGTGAGTTTGTTGATCGTGCGGACAGAGCTGTCCCGTGGGGTCTCCAAGCTGTATCTTAACTGAAGCCAAGTTCCTTTGTGGCTCAGGCAGAATGTGGTGAGTTTGAACTGCTGACCTGGCGATCTGCAGTCACGTGTCTTACAGTCAGAGTCCACAGAGCCCCTCTAGAGGTAACAGCTAGACACCTGTGTGCTCAGCTCTCCTGCAGGGTCACTGAGTCCAGATGATGACAGAGGGGTCAGATTTTGCGTTTCTCACCTCTCTGGTAGTTTGCTAATATTGCCTCCCATAGTGTGTTAATAAAAGCATGAAAATGACAATTTTCTAATTGAAACACTGATTATTTTGCCGTTAGAAACCTTATGGAAGGAAATTTGTAATCATTAGCAGACCCACGAATCCCACTTTAAGGAAAGTCTCCCCAAATGTCGTGGTAGAACGTGGTTGCCCGTGTGGATGGCTGTTGGGCTTTTCCTTGTTAAAACACTGTGCCCAGAAAGCTCCCGTGTTTTGAGTGGTGTGGATGGTGAGAGAAACCCACAGAAGCACAAGGTGGGGGACTGGACAGCATTGAGGGGTCTTTATATTACTGTGGGTGGAGCTCCAGAGTATTTCATGGTCTGAAAAAACCAAAAGACACCACCACCAAAACCAACCCAGCTTAGGAGTTCACTGGGCGCTCACCCTGGCAGGGAGCTCTGGTGGCTTAGAGGAACGACACTGCACTGCCAGCACTAAGGTATGTGGTTTGAATCTACCAGAGGCTTCATGGAATGAAGATGGGGCATCTCCTGTGCCTTTTACAGCCTCCGGACACCTGCTGGCGGGTCAGCCGTGGCTCAGCCACCTATAAGGTGAAGGGCCGGCAGGCACCAGCTGCTCAGGAGGAAAACGAGGCTGGCCGTCGTCGTGAGGCCTCAGGAACACAGTGGGCATCCTGTCTGGTGAAGTCCCAAGTACTCAACAGTTCTGGGTTTGGTTTCGCTTTTCTCTCAGCTAGGAGACTTAACTATACAGAAGACAACTTGACAACTTGAGTGACTTTTAAAGCTAGTCTCTGAGCTGTGGGCTTTCCAAGGCTGCAGTCCTGATACTGTCTCCTTGTTCTGTGCGGCTTGTGGCCTTGGCCTTGCTGGGTTAGCAGTCAAATGCTTGATTAACTGCGGCGACACCAAAGCTCCCTGTGAACTCACCATCCCAAACCACACGTGTATTTACAAGTGAGAAGAACTCCAACTGCTCATCAATAACTGTTAGTAGTAGCTGTAATATCGCTGGTGATATTTTGAAGTTATTGGGGTATACTGTCCAGTCAGAGCCCACCCATAGCTGACCCTCCAGTGGGTTTTCAGAGGCTTTTAATCACACAGGAGGAGGTTGCCCATCCTTCTCCCACAGAGCAGCTGGTGGCCTTGAACAGCCTGCCTTTGGGATCGCAACGCAGCCGCTTGCCACTAGGCTACCAGTTTCTTTGAAGTTACTACAGCTATCATTTTGGAGAAGGCAAATAAGGGAACACGTTAACGTTAGGAACCAAGATTCTTCAGTTGTCTGCAATCCTGGAGCCTTAGGTTTGAATTGTGACAGGTGCCGCCAACTCAGTGACTCCTGGTGATGAGTGGACCACGCCAGGAAACGCTGGGCCGCCCTCATCGTCCTCGGTCACTGCTCTGTCACTGCTGTGTGAGCCTGCGGTGGCAGCCACAGTGTGCCTCGGGCTCCTGGCGGGGCTTCCTCTTGTTACGGACCGTCCGTCAAGCATGAAGTCCTCCTGGAGACTGCTCCCTTCTGTGAACAGAGAGCACAGGAACTGTCCTCGTACAGAGTCCTGGTGTGGTGGGACGGGGAAGCTCTTGACTGCTGACAAAAGGTAAGCTTTAAAATACTTCAAACCTGCTATCAGGAGGGATCAGCCCTTGGAAAACCCATTATGCTTGGCTGACATAAGTACTTTGTGTTAATTTTAAAGAAGCTGAGAATGAGATAAAGGCCAAGTTGGCTTGTACTGATTCTGTTCTATTCACATTTTTGGTTGGGATTTTAAAATTTATTTTATACTGGCTTATTTACAAAGTTTGGATACATTGTTTTTCACACTGAATCTTTTTTGTATGTACTAAACCCTAACTTACTGTACATTGTTAAAGTAACCACTTCTGAGATAGCTTTGTCTCTTCATAATTCAGACTCGAACATAGATTCATTGATCTCAAGCTCCTTGCCAGTTAGAGCTGACTTCTAACTGCCCCTTCAGCGGGATTCTGAGGCTTGGGAACTGTGTGGGAGGAGATTGCCCATCTGTCACCCCTGGAGCCGCGGGTGGATTTGAACCAGCAGACGTACCATACTGCCTTTGGGTCAGCAATGCTGTTCCCTACGCACTGTGCCACCAGAATTCCCTTAAGTCCTTCAGAGAAGCTGAAATACGAGAGAACAAGTATTAAATATACTTAAGAGAGTTTTTATTCCCTTCTGAATTGTCATTTCTGGTCCTCTGATTTGTTCCTCTGGTTTGGAGTTCACATCTGGAGGTCTTATTCGAACACAACTTCCCTCCCACATATTTCCTTTTGTTATTGTCAAACATACTGCATATCTCTATTCTAGACGGAAGGATGCGAATGTGTGTGCTTAGTTCTATGCACGAACTTTTAAAGCCAATTAATAGAACAAAGCAGAAGAAATGTGCATTTATATTACAGAATGACTCTTGCCGGAATAAAATTACTGTCTGCTCTCAGTTGTTTCAGCCTGAAGACCACCTCTAGCATTGTACGGTGGGCCAACTAGCAGTGAGGTCTCTTTTGTTTTTCCTGAGCATGTCTTTATTTCACCTTCATTTTTGAAAGTGGAGTTGGACAGAGGTGAGGGTCTTGGTTGACGGTTTTTACTTAACACTTTGAAATGTCTCCTTCTGGCCACTGTTGATCTGAACAGATTATGACGCTGCTTGCTGTGGCCCCTTGCAAACGAGTTATCCATCCTTTGCTACATTTAAGATTTGCTCGTGACTTTTGACTCTATTCAGTCTGTGTCTGGCTGTGGATTCCTTTGAATTGCGCCTACTTGGAGTTCATTGTACTTCCTGTATGTTTAGGCCAATGTCATTGGCATCTGGGTATAAGTAATCTCATGTTCTTGGCTCCAGCCACCTCCAATGAAGTTTCATCAATGTCCTGAGGGTCCAGGAAGGAGGAGGCAGGTTGTATGTACTTCATTTGGCCATAAATTCTCAGTTGTTTCTGACAAAGGTTTTCTTGAATCAATGTTTGTTCATGGACTCCCACAGGACCTTTTCTAGAGACTTTTTTAAACTTGTGATCTGAGTGACTGTGTGCAGAGCAGAGTGGTGTTCACCGGTTCCTACAGGCTTTGCTTCATGACGTTGATAACCCCTACGATTTGTACCGCCGCCTTCCCACCGTTGCTGGTTCTCCCTTCTGTCGTCCTTTCCTACAGCGTCCAGCCTTCTCCGCAAATGCTGCCCTGTTGATGGCTCTAAGAATGAGCATCTCCTGGTTTTACTGTCTTAGAGATCTGGCTTCTGTGTTTTTGTTTGAGATAGTGAGTTTAGAAAGAACTTGGATTTCCATTCATTAATTGTTGCACATTTTCCTCCTTGTCCCCTCCCCATCCATGCTTCTTTGGAAAAAGTTTTTATTGTTATACAGTCCCCCCCCCCTCCAGACCACTTTACTATACAGCTCTTATTCTGGACTCTTGTCATACCAGTAATACTTAATCATACATTCCTTTTATATAATCCTCTCCCTCGTCTGTTTCAATGTTTTAGTTTCTCCCAACCCCCGTCAGTCCTGTTTTATAACAGTGGTATTATACAGTATTTGTCTTTCTGTGACTGAGATACTTCATTCAGCATAATGTCTTGCATGGTCACCCATTTTGTATAATATTTCATGAGTTCTTTTTCAGTGTTGCATAATATTCCATTGTGTGACTATACCACAGCTTTTCTATCCATTTGTTGGGCATTTGGGTATTACCAACTCTTTGCTATTGTGAACAAAGCCACAGTAAACATGAGTGAGCATATATCTGCTTGGGTGACAGTTCTAGTTTCTTTAGGGTATATTCCCAGTAGTGGAATTTCTGGGTCAAATTATATTTCTATTTCCAACTTCTTGAGAAAGCGCCATACCACCTTCCATAGTGGTTGTACCATTTTACACTCCCACCAACAGTGAATAAGGGTTCCAGTTTCTCCACAACTTCACCAGCATTTGTTTGCTGCTCTGTTGAGTTTTGTTATTCTTACTGGGGTGAGATGTTATCTTATAGTTGAGTCTTCTGTTGGAGAACTTAACTGCAGAGGTGTGTTCTGTTCCAGGTTCAAAGGTGGATTAGGACCACAGTTTTTGGGTTCTATCTCAGATTAGTGTCAGCATTTGTGTAATGTTGAGGTTGGTTTTACCTTTCTCTCAATCCATCCCAGAACTCTTACCATAATCCCTTGGAAAGCAGTCAGCAGTGGTTGCTGGGTACCATCTAATTCTTACGGTTTCAAATAATAGACATTGAGGCACTGGAAGAACCCTTATTAGTGCTGTGGACTAAATGTTCCCAGGTGTCTTTGATTTTCTTCACATCTCTTGGCTTCGGACAAGGAGAAGCCAATGATTGCACTGGAGATTACATTTTTTTAGACTGTTTGGGGTTGAGCTTTTAAAACTGTTGTATCTGTTGTAGTGGCAGCACTCAGCAGCAGGTCCACAGAGCTCATTCCTGGTCTGGAAGTCGTCTCACTGCTGCAGGAACTGCCCTGTTCCTGATGACCGGTAGTCATGGGGGACGCCTCATGTGCTTGTTGACAACTTGTGTTTCTTGTAATGTCCATGTTTTATTTGGCAGTTCTATCGTTGAAGTTCATCTATTCTGTATACAAATACTTTGTCAGCATGTGTACAGGGAATATTATACCTCCACTCTCAGCCTTTCCCAGTCATTTTTTAAAGTGTCTTCTGGTGAATAGAAAATGTTCATTCTAACCAAGTTTATCCTGTTCATGCTGTTGCTGGTATCTTGTCCAATAATTGTTTACCCCAAACCACAAAGATGCTCTCCTGTGTCTCCTCGTGGCCCTTGATGGTTTGTGGTTTTGCATGTAGGTTTGATTCCTCTCTAATGTTGATGTGGACTGAGGTCCAGCTTGAGGTCCCACTTTACTCTGTGTGGCTGTGGGGTTAGCATCGTTTAAAAGGCGTTCATTCTCCCTTTGTATTACTGTCCCAAGTTGACTATCATTTGGTGACCACATGGGTCTGTTTGTAGACTGGGTTACATGATCAGTTTGTATATTTACCACTAATATTAGCTTACCTTGATCTTTGTACCTTTTTATAGAGGGCTGAAATCAGTCTGAAGCCCTCCACTCATATTGCTCTTAAGATTGTCTTTTGATCTTTAGCATTTCCATATAAATATTCTTTAAAGAAATCAACTGGAATTGTGATCTGGGAGAAGTTGCATCAGTCGATGAAGTCAGTGATGCTGGAATGGACAAACACCTGAGAGGTGTCCAGGCTTTATCTCACCTTTGTGCTTTGAGGGAGGGTCAGGGTTTTGCCCGAGTCTCTGTTGTGCTCTGAGACCTCTATCCAGTGGCACCCTAACTCTGTGGACCAGGGGGAAGCTTGCTTGTGTCTGAATCTTGCCTCTCCATTTTGGGATTTCAGGGAGTCTTCTCCAATCTGACTCCTTTTGAGTGGAATTATACAAAGCAAATTCAACCCTTCATGCACATTCTGTCATAAAACATTAACTTCAGTACTTTGCCTGGAATTCTGATTTCTGTTAGCCCTTCGATGCCTCGCCGTGTCTTCTCTCGTGTTACTGCTGTCCCACAGCCTCCGGACTTGGGAGGACAGCTATGCTTGACTCAGTGGTGACTGACAAAATCTTCTACCCAGAAATTCCAGCCCGAGTTTCTTGTGAATTCCCTTCCCAGCCCCCATTTCAAAGAACAGTGTGTGTCTCCTCTTTCTCACTTCCTCCATCCTTGAAGCTTCCACCCGTGTCACTTAGTGAAGACCCATGGGATAGAGTGGGTTAGTGGGTGAAAATGGGCTCTGTGGTCGAGTTTGAGGTGGGTCCCATTGATCGTTAGATCAATGACAGATAGTACAAAGCTTCACAAAGCAGCTTGTTCACTAGGTTGATTGTTTTCTGACCCCTCCATTTCCAACTTCATTAAACTGATCACAGACCATTCTGTGCCAGGAACTTCAAGATCTAATCTGTTAGCCCCTAACCAGCCAACCACCAAGTGATTCTGACTCACTGCAACCCTGCAGGACAGTAGAAATTCCCTATAGGGCTTCCATGACTGTAAATCTTTATGGAACCAGATTAAATCTTTCTCATGGATCAGCTCCTGAGTTCCTGTTGCCAACATTTTGACTAGCAGTTGGTACCCGGACCACAGTGCTCTGCTGCTAATCAGCCCGTAGATATTTGTGGAAATTCCGGCCCCTTTCTCCTTGCTGTCGGCAGATTGCTCTTCTCCACCTCTGAGTGATGTGCCTTGTTGATAAAGGTCTTCACTGCTGTTTTCTATCAGTCCCTCCTCCCGATGGTCGAGGTTCCAGATCAGTGTTACCCATACGTGAGCACCCTTCTGTAGTGCCAAAGAGTGAGTTGTTGTAGAAATGTCTGGGCTAGTAAAAATGTGGGGTCTTCCTGCCAGGTTTTGTTTTGTGTTAATAAGGAACCCTGGATGATGGAGACCAGGCTATATCACTGGGAAGTATCTTCTTTGTGCCCTTATGTATCAGTCAGTTTCTCAAAATTGTGGTGGGCAAGGAAGAGAATGTGGCAACTTGATTATCTATTGGGGAATTGGTCTCATTTCTCTAATGCCAGATTTCATTGTGTTAGAGGGTAATAAATTGTCCATTTTCAGATACTATTTGTGTTCTGTCGAGTCAGTACAATCCCCAGGGAATCTGTAAATGATCTGAACTTGGTTCTATCCTGTGCCATAATAAGGATCTGTTGTGCTTGAGACACTGCTTCAGTCCATCGTGTTGGATTTGTGGTGTGACTTAGGGCAATGGATAGGAAAGCCTTTCTCAATGTCCCTCCTCCCCCACACCCCGGATACATGGTTTTCAGCTGCCTCAGCTGCAGATGCGTAGTTTGCTGTTAATCAGCATCTTCAAGATCAACAGCTGTGAGACCAACATAAGAGCTAACCAGACGAGAACAAGACTGACAAGGCAAAGCCTGACGGCCAGCTGGAGTCCAGGCCCACACCCTTGAGACTGCAAGGAATATCAGGCAAGAAGCAACAGCAGTCGAGCAGCATGTGTTCATCGGGGCCAGAGGTTCTTGTGCCAGCACTTACCTTACTCTTGACTTAGAAGGGGTCTGGACTAATGGAAGGATTGTTTTGCTATTAACTTGATTTGGGGCTGCTGTTCACTGAATCTGGACTTTGTATGCTGTCTTTTGGCTCCTACCCTTAAACCTGTATTTCCTTAATAAACCCCACAACTCAGTTAAGAGATGTCTGTAATGTTTGGTCATTTGCAACAAAGGACCCACTAGTTAAAGTAGGTGCAGCAGAGGGGGAGGCTGTGTCTGACCTTGGATCAGTTTTACACTGTGCATGTTGTTGATGGGGATGGTTCCCCTGTGTGGAGTTAGGAGAGGTCAGATTCAGCTTCCCCCATGCTGCCATTGCTCCTTTTACAAAGGTCTTCCTCTTCCTCTAATCTTCCACTTTTCAAAGCATATGTCTTTTTCCAAGGACTGCCCTGCCTGACAACATGCCCAACATTGTGAGATAAAGCTCTAACTCTTATGACTATCAACTTAAAATTTTAAAAACCTCAGACCACCATCGCCCTCCAACCCTGGTGGCCTAGTGCCTTACGTGCTTTGCCGCTACTAACAGAAAAACCGTTGTTTGGAACTCTCCAGCCAATGGAGAAAGATGTGTCTACTCCCATAAAGATTACAGCCCTGGAAAAACCCATAGGCACTTCTACTGTCCGTCCTACAGTATTACTCTGGGTCAGAATCAACCACATGAGTTTGGTTTTATGAAATGAGAGAGAAAATGAGACCCATTGCTCTTGAATTGATTCCAGGTCCTAGTGACGCATCTCACAGTGAAAGGAACCCAGACTGGAGTCCTAGCATTGGAGGTGAGATCAACAGCAGGATGGGTCCAGCGTACCACGGCTCAGCCCTGACTCAAGGAGACTTAGAAGGAGAAACTCCTAAAAGAGCAAACACTGTTTTGGAGGAAATACAGCCAAGGTACAACTTAGAGGCAAGGGGTGAAAAGTCATCTCCCGTACTTCAGGCATGTTGCCAGGAAGTGCCAGGCCTTGGGAAGACGTCATACTGGTAGACGTAGAGGGTCAGAGAGAAAAAGCATCCTCAGTGAGATACATTGGCACAGTGGCTGAAACCGAGGGCTTGTGCGTGAGGAGTGGTAAATATGGAGCAGGATAGGGCAAGGTTCAGGTCTTGTGCTCATAGAGTTGCTATGAATTGTTGATTGGACAGCATCTCACAGAAGCCGAGAAAGAGCTTGTTTCCACCTGGTCTGCCCTTTGTTCTCAGTGCATTGTTGGTGTGAGTCCCAAGTCAGGCTTGGTGGTGAGGCCAAGTTGGATAGGCCCATTCCATCATAGCGGTTCCTGAACAGTTGGATCATGCCGTTTTAGGGCTTGGTTCTAGAGCCCCTGCTGGTACAAGATGTGTCCCTGCATGAGAGCAGCCTGATCTGTTCCTGCGAACCTGCACCTGGCTCTTTGAAACGTGTCCAGCTTAGGCTTCCATCATGTTCGCTTCCTTTGACTAGAGGAGTCCGTCCGTCTTTTCCAAGGTGCTTGTGCCTTTTACTCTCTTGGACATTGGGCTGGTTGGTCACAGTGGGACCGGCCTGCATCCCAGTGGGAGCTTGTCACAGAACCTAATCGGGTGGAAACCTGGTTTCTATGCAAGACTGTTCTGCACCGAGGCAGTGAGAAAACCACCTCTCTCCTGGCTCCCTGGCCCCTTCACGTGGCCTCCCTGGACCCACTAACTCCTCATCACCTAACTTAGCTACTTCCTTCATAAATCAGACCTAATACCTGTGAATAGAAGCGTGGTGATTATCAGTTGAAAAGTGCTCACTGGGAAACGAGTCTTGGTGGTGGTAAAGGATGTATTTTGAGTAAGAATCATGTTTTACAAACAAGTTGACAAGTGACTGAGGTAAGAGATGCTGTTGCCTCAGCTGCCCACTGGGATAAATCCTCGACGAGAGCTTGTCTGTGACTTCCTTGCCTCAGCACGTGAGAGAAAATGTCACGGTATGTCTTAGTGGTATATAGGTAAGCAAGATGAAATGGGTGAGAAGAACTTACCTCTATAGATGGGACAAGAAAGTAAGCAAGTCACAGATAAACACTGGCAATTTTGAGTGATCTGAAATATTAAATTTCTTAGTTGCTTCTTTAACATTAGACACAAGTGAATGGCTTTCAGATTTCTTCTCTCATAGCTGTTTTGTGTGCCATTGAGTCTGAAACAATTCATAGCTGATCCTCCAGTGAATTTTCAAGTGAAGTACATTATGTGGGAAGAGATTGCCCTTCTCTCTATACAGCAGGTGGTGGGTTCGAACTGCATGCCTTTGGGATTGCAGTGCAGCTTCTTAACTCGCCAAGCAGAGCTGAGGAGGCTAGAAGTCTGAATTCACACTGTTGGCTCTGTAGGGGGAAGTTCTAGTCTTCTTTCAGCGTCTTTGGACCTGGACTGTTAGAGCTCTCCACATGTCCTGGCATCAGTCCTCCTGAGTCAGGGGGGTTCTCAGCATGGAGACCTTGGTCCCGAGGACCGACTAGACTACAGGCTCATCTTTGGTGGTGGTTGTGAGATCTCTGTTTGATTCCCTCACCTTTTCTCTTTTATAAGATGGTACAGGCTACTCGACCTAAAGGAAACTAGAAGCAAAAGTATTGGCCTCCTATTCTTACTGTTAATCCCAACAGATCAGGTAATAAATGATTGTTACTATGCAAGTGCCAGATTACATCATTACATAATTGCTAAACCAGTGAGAATTATGGCTTGTCCAAATTGGCCCATATTTGGGGGTCAGAGTTAAACCCAACATCATGTCTATATCTTTGATTGTTTTATCAAGCAGAGTGGCTTTTGCTCCAAAATGTGAGGAAAATACTGAGTCCTGGGTGTGTCCTGTGTAATGTATGGGACTTCTGAGTGAAGGGAGAGCAGTTCAAATCCACCAGCTGCTTAAAAGACTGCTCAGTTGCCTCCCATAAAGGTTTGCACCTTAGAAACATGGTGGAGGGTTGCAATGAGTCGGAATTGGCATGATGGCGGTGGGTTTTGGAACCTAATCTCTGAAGGCAGTTGGTCTGTGGCCTCGGCCTTGAACTCTGCTCCTCTTCCTCATTTCATAGCCCTTGATTGGTATGGCTTCACTTTCTACTCAGCCTGGACCTGTAGACCGAGCGTGGCTTCATTCCTCACCAGATCTCACCCCCTTGATCACCTGCTCCAGCCTCTGTTTCCAGTGTCCACATACCCCTCTCCTGACCCCAGGCTGCTCTCTGGTGGAAGGGGTTTGTCTCCCTCGTCTCTGCGAGGCCAGAGGATAGCCTGCCAGTCCTTTTGTTCATCCAGCAAAGCCACATTAAGACCTTGGTCCAAGTCCCAGCAGCTTCACTTACCAGACGCATCAACTACCTCTCCAGTAATCCACCGAATGCCACTTTCCCAGGCAGACTCGTGGAGTCCCACCTCAAGTGAAGCCTTCCTCCCTGACTCCAGAGCACACATCCATGTCTGTCCTTCACACACCTCTGTCTGGAGCCCAGCTCTCCAGTCACTTGTGTCCCCCGCCTCCTCCACAGGAAGGAAGAACTTAGTCTTGTCTCCTGTCCTAATAGACTGCTGTTGCTCCTGAGTGTTGTATTTGGTAATCAAAGGATGCACGTCTCCCAGTGTAAACCAATATTTCTATCTCCAAGCTTGGAGATAAGCAGTCTTATTAGAAGAACCATGTTAGTGACAGTTTCTTGGCCAATGCCCCGGGGCGGGGGGCTGGAATTCTCAGTGCTTCCGAGCTTTCCAGTACACTTCCTTCTGGAGTGGCAGGCTCATCATGCATGTGATGGTGTCTGTATTTAGGAGTCTGTCTTCTGGATAGATTCAGAGACCCGAAGACATGCAGGCCAGTGTCCTGCGGTGCCTGGAAAATCCTGTCCAATTTCTGCTCTGAAGGTTTACACCGATTTATGATGCCCCTGGCCATGCGGAGGGACATTGATTGCACCACACCCCAGGAGGACTGGGAAATGGGATTGGAACTCAGCTGGGGATGCGTGAATAGGGCTGGGGTGCTGGGTGCCATGCTGAGTCAGATAACACCAGTTCCTGGGCAAGCACACATTGTGATTTCTCCAGCCGTTTTCTTAGCTGTCTGCTGGGGAGCAGAAATGAGAAGCTGGTGGGAGGGACTAGCAGGTCCTGGTGGAGGTCTCCGAAGTGATGTGTCATGAATCAGATTGGGGCATTGGCCGAGGGGGGAAGGGCTGGAAAGGATGGAAATTACTTCTTGGCCGGGGGGCTGGGAGGGGGGGGATACTGAGATGGGGAGGGCTGAAGGGAGCCTGTGGGAGCATCTGGAGGGTCAGATCCTGGTGGGCTTCTCACCTGCACTGGTGGTCACATCCAAGCTTCAAGCCACGGCAAATGATGTGATTGGATGGGGGTTGGTAAGAAGTCAAGAATTAGGTCAGGGACTAGTCCTGATGTAGGCGCTGGGGTTAGGTGCCCAGGGTGAAGCTGAAAGGAGCATGAAACCAGTTCTGGGTACCCAGTGGCCATGAGGGCTAGAGTAGAGGAGAAAGGGGATGAGTGGAGAAAGATCTGGAAGGAGGAGGAAGAGGACGATAAAATAAGTTGAAAGCAGTGAGTGAGGAACAGTGTCGGCAGAGGGGAGTGAAGGAGAAGCAGGCTTTGCACTTCACTCCCCTAAGACTGGCTGTCATTCTCTTGTCACCCCTCTTCCACTGGCTAGTCTGTTTCTGATCTTGACACTGGGATCTCTACAATGGTTCCTCTTCTCCCTGCACAAAACCACCACACTCCTAGTGCCCACAGGGAGCCATCATGTGGTTGTTGGCCAGCATGGACCAGCATAGAAGTCCACACTTGGGCAGTGGTTGCTGATGCTGCCCACCCAGGACATGAACAGTGTTGAAGGGTCCAACGTGTCAGAAGGATGCCCACCGCTCTGAGGAGACCTCAGTAGTTGAGGATGGGCTCTAGATTCAACTACGCTTGTGCTTAAATCATCGATCCACCCGCGGCTGGAGTGTTCTCTCCAAGTCCCATCAGCTTTTGTAGAATGGAGACCCCTAGGGCTTCCAAGGCTGGAACCTTGACAGAAACCGACTACCTCTGAGTGGCCTCGAAGTGCTCACCTTCCAGTCAGCAGTCCAGGACTTCACACTGTATCACTAACGTCCCATTAACAAGGAAGCCTGAGGAGATGGAAACAGTCAACCTCATTGCCAAGCAGTTGGTACTAAGCGTCCAGCTTTGCTTCATTTCTTCGTCTCAAATCCCTTTGTGCGAGTGTGTCCTGCTGAGGGGGGGAGCTTGGCAGGACTCGTTCAGAGGCTGTCCTCGTTTAGGGCTCACTGTGTCACTGCTGGGCATGACCAGCGGTTCTTGAGTCAACCCGAGGTGACCTTGGGACTTGGGTTTCTCTCTGGAGTGAGTCATTTTAAGGTGATGGGGGGTTTGGGGGGAGTGGTGTGCCGGCTGCTACTCCTCGCAGTGAGAGCCTTCCTCGGGGTCTCTGGTCTCCCATGGACTGTAGTCACTGCATATTCACCATGCTGCTCACTGACCATGTCCACTGCCTGGGGACACTGTCCCCGACTGCTGCTGAGTCCATTCTGACAAACGAGTGACCCTCTACCTCCCCTGCCTCCCTGCCCCTTCACCTCCTCGTCTGTCTCATCGTGAGGCCTTATGTCTTGGTGAACCTGTCACCTTGTCCCTGTCTCGCTCTGGGATCTTTCCATATTAGGTCAGGCGCTCCAAAAGCAAGTGCCTTCCATATAACTCATTCATTACGTGGTGATCTTGGTGACAAGAGAAGACCATGTAAAAGGACTTTAGAAATGTAATTTGGCTGTGAGGCTACTGTTGGTTCAAATCCTGCCTCTGCCGTTCATGCTGTGTGCGCTCGGGTGGATGGCTCAGCTCCTCTGAGTTCGCATGCACACCTGTGCAGAGGACACAGACCCCTCCACCCTGAGGGGAGCGAGGAGCCGGTGCCGAGCCGGGTCCACTGGGCACGCATGGCGTCTGCTCACGACAGTTGGCATCTTGACACCTCAGGTCTCCAGCTACTTATTTACTATACAGCTGAAAACACGTAGGAGACAGGCAGCTGCACCTTCTGTCTGAGTTGATTCCAACCCTGGTGGCCCACGTTGGTCAGGTAGGGCTGTGCCCCGTTTTCAGTGGTGAATTCTTCAGAAGTGGACCACCAGGCCTCTCTGCAGTGTGAAGGTGGGGAGTTACTGTTGGGCCCTGCAGAGCAGAAGCGGGCTGGCTCCGTGCTTCCTTCGGGCTCTGCTGCTCATTGATAGTCTGGAGCCAGACCCGACCCACTGCCAAGCTGGTTCCGACTCATAATGAGTTCTCGGCTGTAAATCTTCACAGAAGACTGGCTGTTCTCCCACAAAGCAGATGGTGGATTTGAACCACTGAACTTTGAGTCAGCGATGAGATATGAAAACTACCACATCATTGGGGCTCTTTGTTTATAGTCAAAGTTCTTGCTGGAACCAACTCAGCTGATCCTCGTGGGTTTAAGAGGCTCTAGATCACATGGGAGAGGACCCCTCGTTCTCCTGTGGAGCAGCTGGTGGTGCCAGTGCTCCGAGTTCAGGTGACACGGGCCCCATGACAGCGGCCCCGCAGGGCTTCTTAGCTGCCATCTTCACAGGAGCAGGTTACCGGGTCTCAAGGAGCCGCTGGGTGGGTGCAAAGCAGCCTTTCATTGAGCAGCCAGGTGTTTTAGCCATGACACCGCCATGAGTTAACACAGCTGTTCTCATCCGGCCAGCTCTGCACGCTCCCATCATGCTCTGCACAGGGTATAGAGCACTTGATGGTGGTGCACCCCTCCTTACACCCCAATTCCAGGTGGCTGAGCTTGACCAGATGTCCAGGTTACTGTTGACCTCATCTTGGCTCGTCCTTCAGCCCTGGGGGTCCAGCTGTGCACACAGGAATGCAGACAGTGACGTCGACGTGTCATGGTGAGGGGAGCCAGCCCTGTCCATCTTTCCCCAGTGTGTAGCCCCATCCTTGCCCTCTGGGGCCCACAGGCACCATTTCTAACAGCAGGTTTGTCCCATGTCCGATCTTGGCTCACGCCCCCCCAGCCCCTTCCCAGGTGAGAAGTCAGAGGTGGGAGCGGCTCGCCCGTGTTCTCGGGCCACTCCAGGGGTCCTGAGGCTAGCCTGCTGCTGCCTCTCCAGACCAGCTGTCCTCATAGAGGGCAGTTCTGTGCCCACTAGACTTCTGGGCCTCTGGTGCTATCTGAAGACCCCTTGAGTGTCACAGCCAGGGAGGGGGCACACTGGGCTCCAAGTGGGTGGAGACCATAGACCCTGCTGGGCAGACTGTCCTGGGCCCCAGAGAAGGCATCTCCAACCCCAAATGTCCGCAGAGTCGAGGCCAGACTCTGCTGGTACCTAGCCCTCTTCTCCACATTCACCTAGTTTACAGGCTCCTGGCCTGATCTGACCAGAGCAAGGGAGCTCCCATCTCGTCTGCACCTCCCGCTGGGCTGAAGGGGGCCCCTGGTTCCATCCCCTTCTTGCCCTCAGTCCAGCTCAGACTTCATCCCTCTGCTGTGGCCCGAGGGCTCGGCTCTGTATGTCCTCTGATCATTGACAGCCTGTGCCCCAAGTCCCTGCCTGGGGTCACGAGGACCCAGGTGGGTGAGAAGCCCCCAAGGGCAGGTCCATCTGTATAGTCACCGAGCCTACTTGGTGACCTCCCAGGTGAGCTGTGGTTCCATCCAGTGAACAGAGGCTGGACCGCATTCTCCACCCTGGTGACGCCTGAAGCCTGACTGGCCAGGGCACTAAGCGTGGGGGCCCTTTGTCCACGGAGCTGCCTGCCTGTCTGCCCTCCCTGCCCCTCCCGCCGCTCCTGTGACGACGTCTATATTTAACATGTTTAGAGATAATAACGGCCTTCAGCCTCTCACTGGGAGGCGGGCAGGAGCATCCGGACAATTGTAGGGCTGCCGGGCTGGAGGCTTTTTTAGGGAGCTCAGCTCATCCTGAGGAGGGCGCCCGGCTGTGTGTCCATCACTACCTTCTCTGTGCCTCTCAGGTCGACTGGGGAGACGCTTGGGGCTGCCGGGGATGGGTCCTCTGCTCCCCTAAGGTAAGGGGCATGCAGCAGTCCCGAGGGAGGGTGGGTGTCCTCTGGGATGGGGATGGTGGCTGACTGCAGGCAGAGGTGAACTTGGTCAAAGCTCTTAAGTCTGCTGGCTGTGCCTGGGGACGCGGGTCAGCCACACGGGCTGCCCTCTCCAGGCCACAGAAGGGGCCTTGCTCTGTCTCTGGACACAAGCTCCGGTGGCCCAGCTGCCTGTGTGGCCCCCACCCACCCAGATTACAGCTATCCGTCCATCCGCAGCGTTGCCACCTCCATCTGCTGCTTAATGGGCTAAAATCACAGATTCCACCTGGGAGTCTCTGGGTCTCCAGCTCTGGGCAGTCGCTGGCACGCCAGGGCCTCGGTGTGTAACCTGAGGGATCGGGCAGTGCTTAGTCCAGGTTTTGAGACCGCGCTGGGGGAGGTTGCAGACCGGAGGCTTAGACTGTCCTCTAGCGTGGGCGAGGGAGGAGTGGAGTCTGTGGACCAAAGACTCCTCATGGGGAGTGTCCAGGTCAAGTGAGTACCCCCGATCCTGGCTCCAGGGATGAGCGCCTTCGCCCTCTGTTCCTGTCTTTAGTAGCCCTCATGGGGTGATCGGCCAGAGGAGTGGGTGGCAGGTGGGCTCGGCAGGGAGCAGTGGGTTGGTCAAAGCCCCGTGGAGTTGATGTGTTTGTGGACATGAGATCCTGTGAGGTTCTTGACGTCAGACTTAGTATATGGGATAGTGCTGAGTATGGGATGGGTTTCTAGGTGGTGGGCGTTTTGACCCTGTAAGCAGGACCCACGTGCCCAAGGACCTGGGGAGGGGTGACTCCCTTAAAGCCATGTCCTGGAGAAGGCTCACAGGGCAGGCATCTGGCGGAGGGAGAGCTGCTGGCGAGTTATTCTGCATGGATGAATTACGGAATTATGTAAATGCTAATGATGGGAACGGCTTACAACATCTAAAAATAACAAATTGGGGCGGGGGAAGGGGTGATTTCATTCAGAAATGAGAGCTAATCAGAGTTGCATTGTCTGACCAGGGAGAAAAGTGGAGTAGTGGGGAGTGGTCCCCTGCCACCGCTTCAGCTGTCACCTGGTGCAGGAGGGAACACTCCCTGGCCTGTGGTCTGCAGGTTCCTCGCTGGCCAAGGTCACAAGTCTCCTCAGCAAGCCCCTCCCAGGTACCCTCCAGGCCATGGCCTGGAGGGCCCAGTGTCCTGTTGATGTGGGGTGGGGTGGATGCACCTCCCTTTGTTTTTGGATTGGCTCCTCTGTGGGCCGACGGTTGAGTCTGAAGTTGACCCACAGTTCACAGGGTTCCGCGGCGCCCTTGTTACATAAGGCCCCTGTTGCGGGGAGCTGCTCCCACCTTGCGGCTCTGTGTGCTCTATTTAGAAAGATCAAATATCAGCCCGTGGAGCCTGCTGCACTCCTGCCTCCCCTGGAGTCTCAGGCTTTGCACCCCAGGATCATGGGGGGGGGGTGCTGTGACAACAGCCAGCAGACTGCTCCTCCCACAGGGACTCTGAGTGGCTGGGAGGCTTTACCCTGCTCCCCGGTGACCGCTCCTGAGCCCTGGGTTCCTAGGCTGCTATTTTTAGTTCCCTCTCTTCCTGCATCATGACATGATGTGACACGCTGCAGCCAAGTCCCATCTTGTAGCAGAGGTGACATTTCGTTTCAGCCTGGCTGGAGCCCTGGCCACATTGTCCATCTCAGAGGACATAACAGGTTGATCCGTCAATGTGGAAAGACCCTGGGGACACGGCTGGGCCCTCGTTCTCCCTCGGCCATGGCTCTTGGCTCCCTGCAGGGGAGGGGCCGTCAGCCTGCTGGTCCGTCCACGGCCTGGAGTCCTGGGCTCGGATGTGGTGGGGCCAGGAGAGTGGTGGTGCAGGGGTTAAAGGGTCAGCTGCTAGCCAAGAGGCTGGCAGTTCAAACCAGCCGCTGGGTGTGAGAAGGCAGCCTGATCCCACGAGTGTTGGGTGCTGGGAACCCTGCTCCATTTCCACGATGATGTGCTGGGAACCCCACTGTTCCCATGACGATGTTCACAGCTAGAACCCTGTGAGGCAGTTCTGTCTTGCAGGGTCGCTGCTGGTGTGTGAAGTCGGGACCACGCCATCACCGACCCTGCCGTGGATTTCGAGGCAGTAAAGGACACGGGAGGTTTCCCATCTTTCTCCTGCAGGGCAGTGGTGGATTCGGGCTGTGGACCTTTACGTTGGCAGTGCAGTTCCTTTCCCACTTGGGGACTAGAGCTTCCTTATTGGGTCACAGGGAGTGAGAATCTGGTTCCCAACAGCGAGTTTGGCTTTCTTTTGTTGAAGTGCCACTCGGGAACTTGATCCATCTGTCAGTCCTCCCCTTAACTCCTGGGTCTGGGGCTGCTGAGTCTGTCTTTGGAGGATGATGATGGTGCTTCTGATCCGAGGCCCCCTTATGAGAGGACAGGAGGGCCAGTCACTAGTGAGGTGGGTGTTGGTGGGAGGACGGGTTCCTGTACACCGTGAATCCTGAACATGTAGATGACCTTGATTGTCAAATAACTTCAAGTTTAAAGGAAAGAAAACTAAGCAGATGAGACCGTGTTCCCATTGCCATCAAGCTGATTTGGATGCAACAGCCGGTTTCTAAGGCTGTCAACCCTTAAGGGGTGCGCTGGCCCATCTCTGGGTGAATCACTGACCTTTCACTTAATAGCTTGGGTCATTTCGTGCCATTCTACTGCCTTTGAGAACATTCAGTGACCCTCTAGAACAGAGCAGAACTTCCCCACAGGCCCTCCGTTGCCAGCTCTCCAGAGCTCACTGCTTCAGCCTTCTAAGGTGCCGCCTGTGGGTTAGAACAGCCAACTCTTTGCTTGGCAGCTGGTGCTAACAGTTAGAGGGCCCTCATCTTGTTAGATGATGTGATGTTATTTTGGGGGTTAATGACGATTGGGATGGTGACACATTGACTGAACACCTTACCTAGGACTGGTTCGGCAATACCCTTGCATAAAATTTATGCATATGCCACAGTGAAATGTTACCAATTGACTCTGTGCTCCTACAGTCTGTTCGCTACTTTGCTGCCTACTCTAAAAGTTCTTACTGTTTGCCATTGAGCCTCCTGTGACTTGTGGGGACCCTAAGCACCGTAGTCGGAATCCTGCGCTACGCTGAGCCTGTCTCGCTGACTTCTCCTCCCATTACCCTAGTTAATGTCAGTTCATCTCGTTGAGGGCATGATTCTCCTGCGCCGTCCCTCCACCTTTCAAAGCATGATGTCCTTCTCCAAGGACTGGCCCTCCTGGCAACATACCCAAGTATGTGAGACAGAGCTTCGAAATCCTTGTCTCCAGGGTGCAGCTTGATTTCACCCTCTCTAAGACAGACTTGTTGGTTCTCTTGGCACTTGGTGATACGTTCAATACTCTTGTCCAGCACCACAACTCAGAGGCATCAACGATGCTATCATTCTTAGTCATTGTAGTCATTGTCCAACTCTCCAACGAATACCAAGTAATGGGAAAGACCATGGCCTGGATCAGGTGCACCTTAGTCTCTAGACTGATACCATTGCTTCTTAGCAGTTTGGAGAAGTCTCTGACAGCACACTTTTCCCAATGGATTTAATTTTTTTTATTTCCTAACTGCTGGTGCCAAGAGTGATTGTGGAGCTGAGCAAGCGGAAACTGTTAACCCCCTCAGTCTCTTCATCTTTCATGCTGCTGCCAGTTGGCCCAGTGGTGAAAATGTTGGCTGTCTTGATGTTGAGTTTCAGGCCATACTGAAGACTAAAGTCCTTGACCACCTGCAGCAAGCACTCCAGATCCTCTTAAGTTTCAGCAAGATTGTCATCTGCATAATGCAGATTGTTAATGAGTTTTCTTAGTCCTGAAGCCATGTTCCTCCTCAAAGTGAAGCCTCCTGAATTCTCGGTTCCACATACACATTGAAAAGTATAGAGACAGGATGCATCCCTCACTCCTTTCCTGATTTTGAACCAGGCAGTTGTTTCGTTGCTCTGTTCTGATGACTGCTTCCTGGTCCAAGTATAGGTTTTTCATGAGCACAATCAAGTGTTCTGGGATTCCCATTCTTAAGGTTAGCCACAATTTGTTGTGATCCACACAGTCAATGAAACACCAATTACACATTCCTCTGATAATCTTTGCTTCCAACCAAGATCCATGTGACATTGGCGATAATGTCTTTAGTGTCATGGCCTCTACTAATCCCAGCCTGTATTTCTAGTAGTTCTGTTAATGTTCTGTTCCAGTCGTTTTTGGATAATCTTCAGAATTTTGCTTGCATGCGATATGTGCTTTCGAGTCGCCTGTGACTCATAGCAACCCTATGTACAGTAGCCCTAAAGCCTGCTCTATTCTGTGCCAATCTCAGTGTGTCTGACACATCTAACCCCTATTACTATAGTCACTGAATCAGTCCATCTCATTTAGGGTCTTCCTCTCTCTCTCCACCCTCCCAAGCATGATGTCCCTCTCCAAGCACTGGTCCCTCCTTGGAACATGGCCAAAGTGTCAAAGCTTCAGAATCCTTGCCTCCAAGGAGCAGCCTGGTCTCATCCTCTGTAGAATGAACCTGTTTGTTCTCCATGGTACAGTCAATACTCCAACACCGCAGCTGAAAAGCATCAATTCTGTCATTCCTAGTCATCGTCCAGCTTTCTGATGCATAGCAACTGATTGCAAAGACTATGGCTTGGATCAGGTGCATTTTAGTTTCCAGACTAACATCATTGCTCTGCTGTACACTGGAGAGGTCATGACAACTTTCCCATTGCAATTAGTCTTTTATTTCCTAGCTGCTAGACCAAGAGTGACTGGAGCCAAGCAAACGGAAGCTATTAACAATCTCAAGATCTTCATTGTCTATCATGATGCTGCCAATAGGCCTAGTGGTTAGGATGTTTTCTTGATGTTGAACTTCATATTGAGGCTGTAGTCCTTGACGTTCTGCAGCAAGTGCTTCAGGTCCTCCTCAGTTTTAGCAAGAAGGGTTGTGCCATCTGCATACATAATGCAGATTGTTGATGAGTCTACCTCCAATCCTGATGCCACATTTCTCCTTAGTCCCACCTCCTGGAAAATCTGCATATAGACTGAAAAAGTATGGAGATAGGACACATCCTTGGCATACACCCTTCCCGATTTTGAACCATGGAGTGTTTCCTTGCTCTGTTCTGAGGACTGGTTCCTGGTCCAAGTATAGGTTTCGTATTAGCACAACAAAGTGTTCTGGGATTCCCATTCTTCTCAAAGTCAGCCAGTTTCTTGTGATCCACACAGTCAAATGCATTTGCATAGTCAGTGAAACACAGCCATTCCCCTCGTACTCTCTGCTTTCAGCCAAGATCCATCTTACCTTCACTACAATATCCCTAGTACCATGGCCTCTTCTAAACTCAACCTGAACTTCAGGCACTTCTGATGCATGTGAATTGTTTGATAATTTCCACTCTGTTAGGTTACCTTTTTTTGGATAGGAATAAATAAGAATCTTTTGCAGTCGGCAGGTGGTTGCCCTCGAGCCTTCTTGGCACAGCCCTGGTGAGTATGTCTAGGGGCAGAATCTGTTGAAATGTCAGTTGGTATGCTGTCAGTTCCTGGGGCTTTGTTGTCTTTACCAGTTTCTTCAAAGCAACTTGAACTTCCTTCATTATTGCTTATTGATCCTATGTTTCATGAAATTCTTCGTCAGCCAGTTCTTGGTACAGTGCCTCTGCGTACTCCTTCCATCTTCTAACGTTTCCTGGATCATTTAATATTCTACCCATAGCATCCTTTAGTATTGCAACTCGAGCCTTGAATTCGTTCACTTCCTTTAGCTTATGAAATGCCAAGCAAGTTCATCCCTTTTGATTTTCTGACTCCAATTCTTTGCACATTTCATTATAATACTTTGCCTTGTCTTCCTGAGCTGCCCTTCGAAATCTTCTGTTGAGTTACGTCCTGCTTTCTTTCCTTTGCTTCTCAGGGCTCTAGTGCAGTATTCAGTCTCTTCTGACACCCATCTTGGTCTTCTCTTCCATTTTCTTTGTAATGACCTTTTGTATTCTTGCTTATCTGGTTTTCATTCATTGGTGTTCAAGGCTTCCAATCTGTTCCTGAGGTGGTTTTTAAATTCAGGTAGGATAGACCCAAGGTCAAATTTTGGTTTCTGTGGGTTCATTTAACCTCCTTTAGCTTTAAACTTGCGTATGAGCAGTTGATAATCTGTTCCACAGTCAACACCTGGTCTGATTTTAACAGCTGATGATGAGCTTCTCCAGTGATTCCTTCCACAGATGTAATCGATCTGATTCCGGTGCATCGTATCAGGTGAAATCCATGTGTGTAGTCTGTTTCTTATAAAAGGTATTTGCAATGAATACCTCATTATATGGAGTTCTGTGTCTGGCCTCATTTGTCACCAAGTCCATGTTCTCTGGCTTCTGATACCCTCTTGCCTGATTTCCATCAACCATTATTAATGCATCTTGGTTGTATGTTCAGTCAAATTCTGACTGCAGGTGTTGGTAAGAATGTTTCCTCCTCTTTGACTCTGGTGCATGGATTTGAACGATAGTGGTATTCACTGGACTTCCTTGTATTTATATGGATATTATCCTGTAGCTCACACTATTTTTTAAAATTTTTATTTGCAAAATTTGAATACATGGTTCTCCACAACAGATTCTTCCAATTTCCCTCAGCCCCCCCATCAAATTGTATGTTATATATTAAGATATAGCTAGAAATGACAATTTATGAAAAGGATCCCGTTTATCCTCACCTCTTCATCTGACATAGTAGGTCATGTTTGATTCCATATGTCCGATGCCAGTCCATTTCATTTCAACAATACCTGTTGTTTAGGTACCATCAAGTTGTGTACGACCAATAGCGACCCCAGATCTGAACACTGTTCCCTGTGTCATCCTCACACTTCCGGACACACTCAAGCCCATAGTGGCGGTTCCCGTGTCAGCCCACGTGGTTGAAGGTCTTCCTCTCCCTTGCAGAGCCTCCAGCTTTCTGAGCGTCATGTCCCTCTCCAAGGAGTAGCCCCTCCTAGCGACATGCCCAGAGTGTTTCATCATTGCCTCCTAACAGCACGCTGGCTACACCCTTTCCAGGACCTGTTTGTTCGTTTGGGAGTCCAGGGGACTAGGCCAGTACCCAGTATGTCCACATTTATACGTTCCCTTTTTCTTAACGTCTGGTTTTCCTGAATTCATGCTTAGTCCACACTGCAGTCATTAATGCCTGCTTAGCACTGTCCTCATTTGTGTTCCCAAGTTAAGGGCCTCAGCTCCAGGTACCATAACTGCTACTCTAAGAGTGCTGTGTTGTACAGAGGGGTTTCGAAGGCCTATTTCAGAAGTGCATGCCCCATCCTCCTTCCTCGCCTGTCTTCATTTGGATGCTCCATTTTAGAACAATGACAGACACACATTTTAATGAAAGGAGCAGATGAAAGACACTTCGCCAATACAGACGTAACCAGTAGATGTCTTATGATCTTTTATTCATTGTTGCTCATTCTCTTCCTCTCCTCCTCCCCAGCCCACCCTGCAATGCACCCCTCGTTCCACATTCTTGTATGTATAATGCCTCATCCGATGTTGCTTTCGGACAGTTCTTTCCCTCATCTGTTCTACTGCAGTGTTCATGGTCTATCCACTCTTTTCCCATTCTCTCCCCAACATTCTGCCTCCATCTGTCCTTTTATAACATTGGTGTTATGTGCTGTCTTTGTGACAGATATTTCAGTATATTTCACTCCTCCAGCGTGTTTTTGAGTTTTTGTTTTCAATGCTGCGTAGTATTCTATTGGGTGAATGTACTGAAGTTTTTCTAACCATTTGTTCGCTGTTGGGATCTTAGGCTCTTAAGAGCATTAACTGTCTGCATCGTGAGAGTTGAGGTACGCCAGGTGCCTCTGGAATATCTGTGGCTCCAGGGAGACCCCACCTGTGGGTGACGATGTGTACAACACAACAAAACCCTGCCTGGTCCTGACCTTCGCCACATCTCTGTGCTCACGCCAGGGGTTGCAGCTGCTCTGTCAGTCTTGTCCAGGGTCTGTCTTCACTGACCCGGTAGAGTTGCTCTTTCTGGTTTGTCCCGGGAAGCCTACCCTCCACTTGTGTGGTCTTGTTGAGGGTGTGGCCTATTGTGGGTGTAAAGCACTCTGGAGCTTTGTTCAAAGGTCAGCTCTTAACTGCTGTGCTGTTCCCTACTCCCTTTTCCTTTTGACTGAATCTCTCTTGGTAGACAATTCCTCAATCACAGGCCTGGGGCGCAGGGTGGGGTGGCCAGGTGTCTGACCTCCTGCCTCTCAGAAACTGTTCCCTGCTGAGGGACCAGTCACCTGGGATGGGAGTGGTCTGGCTGGACGAGTTGTGAAGCGGGCTGTGGGGGAACCTACTTTATGGTTCATGTGGGACTAGAGAGCTCATAGGGGACCTGGGCTGGGTGCGCCCCAGTACTTGGGAAGGAAGTCTTCATCTCCTGCTTCTTCCTTCTCTCCTCTTCTCCGCCCTCCCCTTTCCTGCCTGTCTCCTGCTGCCTCTTTCCTATCTGCTTCTTTTCCTATGTGGCCCTTTTTCTAATGCTTCCTCTTGTATCTTCCTGTTTGTCTTTCCTACCTCTGTGTCCCATTTCCTGTGTCCCTCCCTCCCCATTCCTCTGCTTCCCTGTCCCCCCACCTTTTCCTGCATCCCACATTTGTCATCTCTCATCCTCTTCCTGTCTCCCTGCTCTCACCCTCCCTCCAGCCCTCCCTCCCCGTCCTGCGTTCCCCTGCTCTGCTCATCCCCAGGTTCTTGAAGCCCGTTTGTGGCTGCTGTGTCCAGCATCTCCTCTCTGGAATGGCTCTTTGTCTGGTGACTGACCCACCTCATCACCTGAACAAAGGAAAATAGGACAAGCAAGGTTCTGTTGTGATTTACAGAATTTTCAGCCTTTTCCAGAAATAGATCTCCAGGCTCTTGGCAGGCATTTAGTCTGGAAGTCCCGGTGAAACCTGTCCACCTGAGAGGAGGCCTTGCTGGCACTGAAGTCCAGTGGCTTAGCTTATAGCGTCACAACCGTCCCCAGGCTCCCTAGTGAGGGGGGAGGAGTGAGGGCAGCACTACCAGGTGCTCTTTCCTACCAGACACACATCCGTTCTCTGGCTCCAACTTCCTCTTTGGAAACCCACTGGGATTCATATATTGATCTTGAGGGCCCTGTTGTCCACCTCCTCCCCAGTGACCCCTCCTGTTTGTGTATTGGGATACGGCTCTCCTCGAGTGTCTACACAACCCTGGTTGCCTTACCCGTGTCTTGAGAAACGGCCTAGAGCTGTGTGTGTCTGCAGGTGATCGTCTTCCATCAGCACATTTGCCTCAGGATAACTGGCCCGGAGCTGAGTGGTCTATGTCAAGACCAGGACTATTGCTGCTGACTGCCGTTGGTGGGATTTCATCTCTCAGAGCTGATGCAGAAGTTCTCTGTGGTGAGAGAGTTGAAGTCCTTCGGACTGCACATTTCAACCCTCTTGAGGAATCCTGAGCTGACACCTGCCTGGGTGGTAGCTCTTGGATAGAATCTGAACCTTCGTGTGCTGTCCTGTCCTGTCCTGGGCCATGACATGGGAGCTCTGGAAGGGACGGGAGGATGGATTTGGGGGGGTGTGGGAGGATGAAGAATCCGCTGACGAAGACGGACCGCTAACAACTATCCAGCCAGGCACTGACGAGTGTCGGCGCTGGGCTTGAGCAGATCCTTTGGGCTTAGAAGACAATTGTTGATGGAAGTGTGCCAGTTCTAGTGTTCACCTGTCCAGTCAGGGTAGTGACAGTACATGTCTCAAGGTAGTTAAGATGAAACAAGTTAGTGTGTTTGAAGGGGCAGAGCAGTTCCCTTCCATGTGCCTTCCTCCATAGCAAGTTCTCTGCTGTAAGAGGTGCTGGCCGTGATGCTGAGGGTGATTGTTGAGAATTGTGGTAAAAATGGTGATGGCAACTGGTGACAAGTGGTATTGAGGTTGACGGTGATGATGATCATAGTACCTTGAGGGATGATGAAGATGCGGTTGGAGGTGATAGTGAGATTGATAATGGTTATTAGTGTGGTGAGGTAGCTAACGTGCTGGTGAAGGTTGTAAGGATTGTGGTGCTGATGCCGATAATAGTGATGAGGACTGATGGTGTCGAGCAATGATGACTGAGAGACGATGGTAGCAGTGCTTGCTGGTGATGGATGGCTGGTGACGGCGGCAGTGAGCACTGGTGTTGACGGTAATGAGAACTGAATGTTGAGAAGTGATTGTGGTATTATTGACTTTATTGTTGTTGACGTATTGTTGACAGTGTTGACATGGTATTGAGTGTTGACGGTATTGACATAGTGGTGTTTTAAATACATTTCAAAATGTGAAGTAGAGCAGAACTGAGAGTGAGAGGCTATTGAGTGAGGACATGTGGATTCTTTGCAGGGAACGACCCTGCGTGTGCAGTGCCCCGCGGTGCAGACATGCGAGCTTTCCTGAAAGCCCGTGTCTTAGGCTGTTGGCAGGGTCCCTGTTTGTGTGAACTCAGCCCGGGGCCACCCGAGATGAACTGAGCAGAGTCCCATACTCTCCTCAGGAAGGACCTATTTTTAACTTTCCAGTCTGTGGCTCACTAATCCCTCCATCAATGTGGAGAGACGTGGTGAACCTCACCCTGAAGGGAGAACCAGTAAGCAAGTCCCCTGGACAGAGGCTTACCTTGTTGCCATGGCAACAGGCACCTCTAGGATGAGTGCTGGGCCCCTAGAGTCCTAGTCTAGATAGGAGGCAGGCAGGGCTGGGGCTCCGTATCACTGGGAGGCGTGGCCACACAGCTTCCTTTGAGTCCCTCATCAGCCCTTGGATCTGTAGATTGAGGAGGGTTTTCATTGGGGGCAGATGTGACCAGTTGTAAAGCTGGTGGCTTTTCCTTTCTAACAAGTAGCGAACAGCCTCAGGCGTGGAACCCTTGAAAGACCCCATGCCTTACCAGAGCATGACGACATCAACTTGTTTCCTCTGTTTTGCGGCACTTGACATTTCTGCAAATCGATTCTGCTTTTCCTCTCGAAGAGACGCCAAGTTTCTCTAATAAAGGCATTTATTTAGGTGCAGGCTGGCGAGCGCGGCGCGGTGAGTGAGCCTGCAGCTGTGTGTGTGGGACCAGGCGTCACGGTGATGCAGGCACAGCAGGCAGACGGCTCAGGCTCGGCCCGGCACCGTGATAAAGCCACTGTCACAGTCCTGGGAATGTCATGATGAAGCCAGTCTCGAGCCTTTCCTGGTTTCGCGGTGCTGCTGTGCGGTCGGCCTGCACTGGGCTCGAAGGCTGTGACGAGTGCAGTGCCTTACAACGGGGCTCCAAAGTATGGGGAGGACCAAAGTTAGAGGCACACACAGTGATCATGTGGGGCTGGGGAAACGACCCCAGAAGACTTGCTCTAATGCAAGATTGCTGCAAATTGTTACTGAATTGTAAAAAACACCATCTGCTAAGCACAATAAAATGGGTACATCTGTGCTAGAAGGAAGGACTCTAGTGGGAGGGAAAACGAGGGCCGAGCATAGACAATACAATTTTCTCTTCATTTGGCGTCATATATATTGTCCTCACATCCTTGTAGGACATGTAAGATTTTCTGACGAGCCACAGCAGACATTAATACTAGAGAAGTCTGGTTTGCCTTATTACTGAACAATGACAGTGTTGTGGATTAACCTGTTTCTCTCTTCACCAGGGCTTCTAGGAAGCTCAGTGACCAATTTGTACCTCTCTCCTGAACAAATTAATACAGAATATATTTTGTTAAAGCCTTGGAAAAACTGCTTTCTTTCTGACTTTTGATACTTGTTTTTCATTGTTTAGCTGCCATATGTGTTTTTGTGTGCTCCTTGTACATGGTGGGTGTGACGACATGAATGAATGCTGGCTAACTAAAATGATGGCGTTCATGGCCAGGGGCAGCTCTGTGGCTGTAGGAAATGGCAGAGCGATGAGGACAGAGCATGGGGAAGGGGTGTAGGAAGGCAGCCTTTGTTCTGAGCCTTGGCTGGGTGATGTCACAGTTCTGAACGCTAATTTCTATTTGCTGGTGCTCATATCTCAGGCCTCTATTTAAGATACAATATAGATTTCTTCAAGGCACATTTTTGCATTCCGTGTGGGCTGAGGTGCCTGGAACTGTTGTCACTATATATACACACCCAGCTTGCGTATTTTTAAATGCGTGTCCTAGGAGCTAACTTCTGCAGCCGGCTCTTCTCCATAGCAGGGGCGTTGATGTGTGGGTGGCAGGGACAGTAGCCGTGAGGGGCTGAAGTCCCAGCGCTGGCTGGGAGACGCCCGTTCACAGCCTGCGTGAGGTGATGTGGAGGGTCACTGCTTGAGCTGGGCAGCCCCAGGTGGCTGTAGGGAATGGTGCTGGAGTGGCCAGCTGGCCAAATGGATAGAAGGGCAGGTAAGAAGGTGAGCCAGACAGGAGCTGGCTTGCCACTTAGAACTGGACGAAGAGAACGTGGGGCTGGGACATGCCGAGGTCTTGTTTTCCTGCTTGTCTGAGGAGAAGTGTGTGTTGGGTGGGCCTCTCCTACGTCTTTCACCACCACCATGTGTGTCTACTTCAGTTCTAAATGAGAAATGGTTAGGGTCGTCCTCCCCCCCGTCCCAGCCACTGCCACCGAGTCAGTTACGGGGCCTAGTAATCTTACAGGGCAGTGTAGGACAGTCCTAGTGGCCTTGTAGGTGAACTTGGACACAGGACAGTTCTAATGGTCTTGAAGGGTAGGGTAGCATGGACCTGGTGGCCTTGAAGGGCAGAGTAGGGATATCCTAATGGCCTTGTAGTGACCCTGAAGAACAGGAGAGCTGCCTCAAAGGCTTGTGCATTTTTATGGAAGCAGACTGCCTTATCTGTGTCCCTTGGAGCTAATAGTGGAATTGAAATGCCAGCCTTCGTTTAGGAGTTGAGTGTTGACCCATTTGACCCCCAGGACCCATTCCTCTATGCACGCATAACAGGTTCTTCTGTCATCTTCAGTCATCGTCTGGCTCTTTGATGCGTAGCAGGTAATTTTGAAGACCAAGGCCTGGACGAGGCACGCCTTGGTTACTAGACTGACATTGTTCCTTCTTAGTACTCTGGAGAGGTCCATGATGACAGATTTACCTAAGGCAATTAGTCTTTTGATTTTTCTGACTGCCAGTGTTAAGAGTGTTGATTGTGGAGCCGAGCAAGCTGTAACTGTTAACCACCTCACTCTTCTCCATCTATCATGGTGCTGCCAGTTGGCCCAGTGGTGAGAATGTTTTCTTAATGTTGAGCTTCAATCTGTATTGAAGTCTACAGTCTTAAACCTTCTGCACCAGGTGCTTCAGGTCCTCCTGTTTGAGCAAGCAGGGCTGTCAACTTCCTAAGTTAGGTTGCTAAGTCTTCCTCCAGTCCTGATGCCACATGCCTCCTCGTAAAGCCCAGCCTCCCGAATGATCTGTTCTGCATACAGATTGAACAGGTAGAGACAGGATGCATTCCTGACCTCCTCTCCTGATTTTGAAACATGCAGTGTTGCCCTGCTCTGAGGACTTTAATGAAATAGAAGATAAAGCTTCAGTAAGTACTAATGTTTAGGTAGTAAGACATGCAGACTCACAGAAGCTTCGGTTCTCCTTGATGAAACCCACTTTCCCCTTTTGGTGTGGCTTGGAGGCCCCGTTGACTTGTGGGTGCACTGTTAGCCCTCGGCCGCATCTTCTTAGGCTCAGGTCTCAGAGATTGGCTGTATGTGGACACTGGGGATGCTCAAGAACCTTCTGTCCAGTAGGGCCAGTGGCTTCATTGTAGGGGAGGGGTGGTGGTTGTTGACGAATTGACCCATGGCTGACCCTCTGGTGGGTTTTCCAAGGCAGTTAATTACATGGGAGGACACTGTCCATCCTTCTCCCCAGCAGGTGGTAGAGATTGCAGCACAGCTTCTTGCCACTAGGCCGCCAGAGCCTCCACATCCCGGTTCCCCACTCCCCATCCCCTCCGCACAGCCAGAGGCTGGCATGCTTAACCCTTTCTCTCCCTCAGTACCTGGCCCGGGATGCTTGGATAGTGCTGACCTGGCCCCTCTACCCCGGCGCAGCTTTCAAGGAGAGGACAGCCATGGTCATTTCCTCCTCCATGGGCCAAGAAAAGCCAATGTCACCAACACAGCTTTGTTGCCCTGACCACCTACAGAAGGAAATGCTTTTCAATGACTGGCTCCATTGAACCTGGGGGCCCAGTCTTCAAAGGGCCCAGGGCACAGCTTCCGGCGAGAAGGCTGTGTGACTGGGACATCAACAAAGATCAGCGGAGCCATTGGCCCGAATGGCAATCAATAGAAGTGGGGGGATCCCCACAAGGCATCACATGTCCAGCTCTTGGGGGGCCTGGCTGCCCCGTTACCATGAGCTTATAAATAGCACCTGGCCAGTTGCCCAGTGGAGACTTAGTCCTGTGCCAGAGTCCTGGATGGTTACTGGGCTGTGAGTGGCTCACAAGTCTGTGATGTTAGTCAAGGAAGGAGGCGGATGAGGAAGGATGCCGTGCTAGCTGCAGTGCACCCCTATCCTTGCTGGACTCCATGCTGGTACATTCTAGAACTTTCCATGGACCAACCTAGTGTCCGTTGTCTTCGAGAGCCCTTCTGCGACAGGGATACTGTGACCCAAGTTACAGATGAGGAAACTGAGCCCAAAAAAGGAGGCACTGGAGAACCTAGAGCATGTACCTCCTTCAATGGCAGCCAGGTTGGGCAGGGCCACCTCGCTGGGGGCGGGGCCACCTCGCTGGGGGCGGGGCAGCCTCTGGAGCTGGTCTCTCTTATGTTGTGTGTCTGTAAGAGTTGTTGAATCTGGGAAGACTTGACTAAAACCTTCCTTTTCCCAGAACTTTGAGCAGCTCATTAATTTTATAATCATTGTCCTCTGTTAAATGGGACAGAGGGACAGGCAGACCCCGTTTAACTGCCCTCACAGGTACTGTGGGTGTGTTTAGATTGAAGGTTTGGGGGCAGCAGGATGTCAGACCCTTCCCTCAGCACTGTTTTTCTGACATACGTGCTCCTGTCATGGCTTCGGGTCCTGTTTGGGTCATTCTTACGATATTTTAAGCCCTATGTTAATGCTGGTATAAACACAGCTATCCGACGTGTCAGGAAGCCAGAAAGGCCGGGTGACTTGCACTTTTCCCGCATTGTATTGTGTTGATCAGGAACGGATCCAGTGTCTTGAAGGTAGAATTGTTTAGTTTGGTGTTGGGAAGGCAAAACCTGAACATGACCTGAACACACACACTCAAAAAAGCAGCTGTGGGTTTAACAAGTTAGCCCGCGTTCTCTCACTTTTGGGAGGGAGAGCACTGCAGTGGGTCTGGGGTGGGAGGGTTCAGTAGACTTAGGGCACCATGATGACCATCATGTGACTTTGGGGTGGACATCTTGACCTTTTCCAGCTAATTGGTCAGTAAGTGGAAGTCCTCAGCATACCTCTCCCAAGTTTTGTATGAATCCTACAACCTGTACTTACAGAATCCTTAGAACTTTTTAGAAGCCTAGCACAGGCACTGACCCTTGGCATTGGTGTTGCTTGGGGTACATTCATACTGGACTGCCAGCACATGTTCAAGTTCACTACCATTTCCTTGTATTCTCTTCTGAGTTAAGTGCCGTCAAGTCACCTGGAACTCATAGCAACCCTGTGTACAACAGCCCTAAACCCTGCTCTACCCAGTGCCAATCTCACTGACATACCAGCCCCCATTACCCCAGTCACTGAATCAATCCACCTCAAGGATCTTCCTCTCTTGCGCTGTCCCTCCACCCTCCCAAGCATGACATCCCTCTCTAAGAACTGGTTCCTCCTCGCAACATGTCCAAAGTATGTCAGACGAAACTTCAGAATCCTTGCCTCCAAGGCAAGGCCTGGGCTCGCTCTTTCCAGGACAAACCTGTTTGTTCGCTCCTTAAAAGCAATGTTGAATCTTAGGATTTGCTTGAGGAAGCATGGCTCACTTTCTGGACTTTGCATTTTGAGTCATTGAGTCAGTTCTGACTCTTGGGTATTTGCGAGGCTACAATATGTGCTCGGTTGTTCTCTTCACGGGAATGTGTTTATCCCTGGGGGAGATATTGATGGTTCAAACAGTAACCTGAATTATCAGCCGAGCACCTAATCCCTGTGCCACCTAGGTCCCTTTCCATCTGGGGTGGCCCCTCTGGTTTTTCTTTATTCCCTCCGTCCTTTCCCATCTGACTTCTGAGTTTTCTTTGTAGATAGACGCTGCCCTGGGACCCCGTGTAGTTGAGCGTGCTGGGTTACTGCTCACCTAATCAGTCTGTTCTTTGGCTGAAAGTTGTACCACAGGGATGAGGTAACTTCTAAGCTCAAAGGGCAGCTTAGAGGCCATGGTTTCGAAGGCTCCACCAGTCTGCCAGGCTAGTGAAGCCGGCCTTTAACTGTAATTTTGAACTGTGGTCTCCAGCACTTTCCTTCTGCCCAGTCAGCAGTGGCAGCTGGAAACCAAAAAGTGCTTCTGGGCTCGGCGTCGGGGCTGTTGAGGATGCCCAGGTCCACTGGTGCCGTGGAAAGGCAGCCTTTGTGAGACAATCTTTAGTTTCTAAGATATTGGGACAGTGCTGTTGGAGTTGACTGAGTTCTGTGACACCTCTGATAGGACCCCCTGCAGGGGGTACATTTAGACTCCTGTCTACAGCTTTGCTCTTTCTGGGATTTCAGGTTACTAGAAGTTCCTGTTAGCGCTGGGGGCCTAGTGTATGGAGCTGTGCTGCCAACCCAGCTGCTGGCTGTTTGAACCCACCGGCTGATACTCAGGAGAAAGCGGAACAGTCGTCTCCTGTGCACTGTTGCCTCTGAGAACCTGAAGGTCAGCTAGGAGTCAGTGCCAAGTTGATGGCACATAATATACCAGAACAATGGATACTTCTTAGCTTTCCACTCGTTATTTAAAATAGCACGTTTATAGAGCGCATCGTGTTATACACATTGGACTGGGCTCAGCTGGGCGATTCTTCTGATCCAGGCTAGAAGGGAGGAGGAAAGGGGAGGATTCGTGGGCCTCTTGGTGAAAGGACAATGGGGAGGAGGCCTGGAGGGAGAGAGATGGAGGGTTACTATAAGGGCCCAGCGTCAAGAGGTGGAAAGGATCGAGGGGATGCCTGCACCTGTGTGCACACACGCGACATCACGTGTACTCATGCTCACCTGTGCAAACATGCTCTCCTGTGTATGTGTGTTGTTGTCTGTGTACACCCTGAATCCTGTTCACAACTCCCCTCTCAGATAAAAATGCACAGAAACAAAAAGCTGTCACACATGACCTCCCTGCCTGAAGATGGGCACTGTTGGCATCCTGCTGTCGCATTGGTCCCTGCTCACGTGGAGGTGGATGTGTCTGTCTGGATGTAGATATGGCATCGTGCACAGGGCGGAATCATGCCCTCGATGGGGCCCCCTTGCTCAGTCCACCTGTTGTGACTGTGTGAACATTTTCACGTCAGGATCAGTGGGCTGAGTGTGGTGGACCAGGCACTTTGACGTACCCTCTGGAGCTTGAGACTTGATGGCTAGGAGGAAATGAGGCCCATGACCCACCCGCTGCCTTGCTGCTGTTGGCCGCTGTGGAGGAGACCTGGGAGGAGTGTCGAGGCTCGGTGACTTAAGAGACGCTGTTTCTTTGACTTTGGGGAGCTGATAGTGAACGGCTGCCCTTAGCCTTGCTCTCTGGATTTTGTCTCCTCTTTGAAATGCATGTTAGTGGGAGAGCGGGAACACCACACGAAGCTGTAGGAGGGTTACCTGTAGAGAGGGGTACTTCAAATGTGCAGCTGGGTGCTTACCTGAGAGCAAAGCGGAAGCCTGTGGATTCGGAGAGCCCAGATGATAAGACTGGTTACCCTCAGTGAAGGAGACTTAGAGCCGCGTCAGCACCGGGCGGTGGACAGCGGCCTCTTCCCCAGGAGCCCCCAGAGGTAACAGCTGTGGAGGGTCAGAGTGTAGTGACTCTTGGGAGAGGAAGACTGTTCTTCCTTCCTCACTGGCTGATGGGCCGAGTCCTCTCTGGCTGGTCTGTGGCCCCCCTGGCGCTGCCAAGAAGCTCTTATCCCCAAGCACTGTTTGGAGATGGGCATTTAGATCCCCACCAGCAGCCTGAGAAATGAGGGAACAGCCCTGAGAGATTACTGGTCAGTCACCGGTGATAAAAATCTACTGCCCAGGCCCTCTGCCCAACTGCGGGTGTGTGTATGTGAATTTCAGCATCCTTTTCAACACAGCAGC
>NW_006399943.1:2226728-2251536 GCF_000299155.1 Elephantulus edwardii
TCTCACCTCCACATCTCAGTTCTGATCCTGATAAAGCAAGAATGAGGTGGGGAAATGAACTGGCCTTCGGAGAGCTAGGGTCAGAGGTAGGCCTGGATTAGGACTAAGAGTAGGGCTATAGTTAGGATTCATGTTAATTTTCAGGCGAGTGTTAGGGGAGTGTTGGGTTTGGGTGAGGGGTTAGAGCCAGCAGTTGCACAGGCTGGGGGATGGCGTGGTGGCTGTGGCCCTGGTGAACACGAGGAGTGGCTCTGCTGGTGGAACCGCCTTGGACACAGGCTCATGGCCTTTGAGGGGGTGGCCAGTCCTGGATTCCTTGGAGATGATGGGAGTCCGGGGAACCCTAGCAGTGCCCAGACTTAGCTCTGAGAGACCTTGAAAAGCACCTTTTCTTTCCCATACTCATGCTTTGTTGGGATCAAAATGAGGACAACACAGTGTGGGTCCCTCTTGGCCAGGTGGACGGACACCAAGTCCACTGGCTGCGATTCAGAATCAGTCCTGGTGTTAATGAAACAGCGTCTGGGGTCCTTCCAATGTTCGAGTGGAGGAGGGACTGACTGCCAGTGGGATTCTGAGTAATCACTCCTGGTGTCACTCCCGTTACCTCTCACTGGACCGAGAGATAATCATGGCCCTAAGATGCTGGAGTTCTGTCCTCCAGCACTTCTGAACATGACCTTGCTTGGAAATGGAGTCCTTGAAAATGCTGGACATTTACTTCCTAAACTTACTAAATTTTGATTTAAATTGTGATTTGGCTGTGGGGTCATAGAGCAGCTCGTATTGTTCCACAGTTGGTGCATATTTCATGACCTTGATTCCCCGTCTGCACCGTGCGACACCACTTACCCTGCTTCTTCCCTTGTTTTCTGTTTCTTCTCTCTTCATGACCTCTAAGCTTTGTCCTTGTGTGAATGTTGCCTGTTCTGAGGGGACTGAGATGACCGCTGAACCTTGAGTGATGGGATTTGGAGAAGTCTTTCCTTGGGGCCCAGAATTGCTGAGGGGAGGCCCACTCCACAGGGTCGGGTTGGGAGGAGTCCTGCATGGCCAGGGAGTGCTGAGCTGAGCTGTCGCTCACTGAAGGCAGCATCTTCCTCCCTACTGCTGGATCCCTGCTGGGGCCTGTTCCTTCCTTGTATGTGTGTCCAGGTGTGGATTCAGCATGTCCGTTGGCAACAGTGTGCCGTGAGAGGGTCGGCTGTTGTCAGAATTGTTAGAAAGGTTGGAGAGCACAGATCTGTTGGACTTGTCTTGTTCGAATCAGCTTTGGGCGGACTCTGGTCATTATCCCTACACCAGGCAGGCCCTGATGGTGTTGCTTTCATTTTACAGGAGAATTCTAGACAGTAGTGAGAGCAGTGAGCCAGGCGTCTACAAATCAAGTTGCCAGACAAAAGGTACTTAAGCCCCTAGTACAGGAGCATCACACATACAGTACGTGCCATGTGAATGTGCTGGGCAGAGGGGACACAGGAACTTGGCATCGGGGCTGGAGAGATCTATGATCCCTGTGCAATGATTGGTTCTTCGGGGAGAGTTAAAGAGGGTTTCTGCGTTGTCGGAGGCTGAAAATATGCTTGCAAACACACACAGGGACTAGACAATAACTTTAACAATTGCAAGTGTACCTTTGATATGATTTAGCTGTGCTTTAGATTTTGTTGTATTGTTAGTGCCATCCAGTTGCCTGCGTCTCATAGTAACAATGTACAATAGCTCTGAACCCTGCCCTGAGCCAGTTTCACTGACTCAGACACACCCACCCGTATTACCTCAGTTACTATGTCAGTCCATCTCATCTGATGATCTCCTCCTCATGCGCTGTCCCTCCACCCTTTCAAGTGTGATACCCTTCTCCAAGGACTTGTCCCTCCTGGCTATGTGTCCAAAGTATGAGATAGCTTCAAAAGTCTTCCCTCCCAGGAGATACTTGTTTTCACCCTAAGACAGTCCTGTTGGTTCTTCCGGCAGTCCATGGTTTGCTCAGTACTCTTCTCTAGCACCACAACGAAAGGCATCAGCTTTTCCTCCGTCTTAAGTCATTGTCCAGCTTTGTGATGCACGGCAAGGGATTGTGAAGACTGATTTTAGTCCCTAAACTGACATCGTCACTATTTAACACTTGGGAGAGGTCACTGACAAAGGGACTTCCCTAATACAATGTCTTTTGATGTCCTGACTGCTGGTGCCAAAAGTGTTTGTGGAGCTGTGCAAGCTGAAATTGTTAACAGCCTCACTCTTTTCCATCTATTATGGTTCTGCTTGATGGCCCAGTGGTGAGAATCTTAGTTGTCTTAATGTTGAGTTTAATTCATATTGAAGAATACAGTCCTTGACCTGATGTAGCAAATGCCCCATGTCCCCCCTTAGTTTCAGCAAGCAGGATTGGGTCATCAGTATATCGCAGGTTATTGAGTCTTCCTCAAATCCTGATACCACTTTTTACCTCATACAGCCCAGCCTTCTGAATGATCTATTCCGCATACAGATTGAAAAGTATGGAGACAGGACGCATCCCTGATGCACTTCTTTCCTGATTTGTGAACCATGAACCTGATTTTGAATCATGCAGTGTTTCCTTGCTCTGTCCTGCCAGTTGCTTCCTGGTCGAAGTACAGGTTTTAAATGAGCACAATCAAGTGCTCTGGGATTCCCATGCTTAAGTGTAGCCACAATTAGTTGTGATCCAAACAGTCAAATGCTCTTGCATAATCAATTTAATACAAATTGATAATCTTCTAGTAATCTTTGCTTTCTCCCAAGATCCATCTGACAGTGGCGATAATATATCTTGTGCCATGGCCTCTTCTAAACCAAGCTTCTATTTCTGGTAGTTCTGTTAATAGACTGTTCCAGTTATTTTTGGGTAATGTTCAGGATTTTGCTTGCATGTGGTATTAGTGATAATAGTTAATTTCCACACTGTCAGGTCATCTTTTTTTTGGAATGGGAACAAATATGGATCTGTTGCAGTCAGTTGGCCAGGTAGTTGTCCTCCAGATTTCTTGGCACAACTTGAACACGTCCAGAGCAGCATCTGTTGAAATGTCGGTTGGTATGGCATCAATTGCTGGGGCCTCCTTTTTTTTGCCAATACCTTCAGGTGAGCTTGAACTTCCTCCTTCATCAGCACTGCTTCTTGATCGTATGTTTTATGAAATTCTGTGTCAGCTAGTTCTTTTTGGTCCAGTGACTGTGTACTCCTTGCATCTTTAACGTTTCCTGGATCATTTAATATTCTGCCCATAGCATCCTTTAGTATCTCAACTCGAAGCTTGAATTTGTTCTTCACTTCGGCTTAGGAAATGCCCAGCAGGTTCATCCCTTTTGATTTTGACTCCAGCTCTTTGCACATTTCATTATAAGGCTTTACCTTGTCTTCCTGAGCTGCCCTTTGAAGTCTTCTGTTAAGCTACTTCCTACTTTCTTTCCTCTGCTTTCTCGGCACTCTAGTGCAATATTCAGTCTCTGCCTGACAACCAGCTTGGTCTTGTCTTTTTAATGCCCTTTTGCATTCTTCGTGGATAATAATCTTAATCTCCTCGCACAACTCATCTGGGTTTCATTAGTTGATGTTCAAGGCCTCAAATCTGTTCCTGAGATGGTTTTTAAGCTCAGATGAGATAGACTTAAGGTCAAGTTTTGCTTTAGCTTTAGCTTGAATTTGCATATGAGGAGATGATGATCTGCTCCACAATCGGCACCTGGTCTAGTTTTCACAGCTGATAATGAGCTTCTCCCACGATACTTTCCACAGATGTAATCAATCTGATTTCTGTGGATTGGCATCAGGTGTTTAGTGTTTCTTATAAAAGGTACTTGCAATAAATAAATCGATTGTACGGAATTCTGTTATTCTATCTCCAGCTTAATTTCTGTCACCAAGTCCATGTTTTCCAACTACTGATCCTTCTTCCCTGTTCCCAACTTTTGCATTCCAGTCGCTGATAATTAATAAATCTTGGCTGCATGTTTTATAAACTTCTAATCGCAAAAGTTACTACTTTCCTCCTGTTCGGCACTGGTTGTTGGCGCGTGTATTTGTGTGATAGTGGTATTGACCACTCTTGTATGCATATGGATATTGTGTTGATCACAACATATTTCAAGATGGATCTAGAAATGACCTTTTTAACTACGGAAGTGATTGCATTTTCCTATTTCATCTCTGGCCCTAGTAGTGTATGATTGGCTAATTAAAATACCCCATGCCAATCCATCTCATTTCACCAATACCTAGTATGTCAATATTTATGCATTTGGCTTCTTAACAACACCTAGTTTTTCTACATTCATGCTTCTAACATTTCAGGTTCCAATCATAAGTTTCTGTTGATAACTATTCACCTTCATTGGTGTTTTCAAGTTTGAGAGCTCACCCCCAGGTGCCCTATCTGCTAGTCTACTGTGTGCTCTATTTCATAAAAGTTAGTATGTGGTATTGAGTCACTTACTTTATACAGTAGCCCTGAAACCTGCTCTATCCTGAGCCAACTTAACTAACACACCTACCCTTATGACCCCAGTCACTGAATCAATCAACTCATTGATGGTCTTCCTCTCTATCCCTCCACCCTTCCAAGCATGACGTCCCTCTCCAAGGACTGGTCGCTACTTGCAGCCTGCCCAAGGTATGCCAGACGAATCCTCCGAATCCTTACCTCCAAGGAGCAGCCTGCTTTCACCCTCTAGGACAAACCTGTTGGTTCTCCTGGCAGTCCATGGTATAGTTCTCTCTTCCCCAGCACCACAACTCGAAGACATCAATTCTCTATCATCCCTAGTCATTTAATAAAATTAGAGAAGCAATTTTAAAAGAATGACCAGTGTTATTTGGGGGAGGAGCTTAAGCAGGAAGCAAGGTCGTCTACATAAACAGATGCTTTCATAGTCCAGGGAGCTCTGGTGACCTAGTCAGCAGAGTCGTGCTGCCAGCTCAGCTGTGACAGTGCAAACCCACCAGCTTGTCTCCAGGACGACGAAGCACGGTCTCCTCCTGTGATTTACAGCCTCAGAAAAGCTGGCTGTGAACCATTTCCAACTCGACAGCATTGCATTTTAATAAGTTTCATAGTTACAAATCCATTTGACCTTTTGTTCCCACAGTAGACTAATTTTTATAATTGTCCAAGTATTTTCAGAAGGTTATTAATTACCTGTGTGTATAGCCTGTAGAACGGATGGTATTTGGGGGGGTGTGTATGTATGTAAAACATTAGCGTGGTACCGAGGAACAGTGCTGAAGAGCAGTGACGTCAGTCCAGAGACTAGGGTGGAGCGGATTCTGGTTGTGGTCTCTGAATTACTTGCTGTGCCTCAGCTGGATGATGATCGAGGGTGATAGAAGCATCAGTGTCTTTGAGTCAGGGTGCTGAAGACGAGATTGAACATACCTTGGACAGCCAAGAAAACAGCTACCTTGGAGAGGTTGAAACCAGGCTGCTCCTTGGGGGCAAGGATTTTGAAGCTCCATCTCACATACTTCATATTGCTAGGAGGGAGCAGTCCTTGCAGGCCATCATGCTTGGGAAGGATGTAGGGATAGTGCAGGAGAGGAAGTCTCCAGATGAGGTAGATTGACACAGTACCCGGGGAAATGGAGGTGAGGGTGCCAGGTAATGAGACTGGCTCAGAAAAGGGCGGGACTGAGCTGTTGTACGTAGGGTTGCTATGAGTCGCACGTGACTCTACAGCACATAGCAAGGAGCACAGCAGTTAAGCAGTGGTTTGCTAAGAGAAAGGTAAACGAGTTCAAAGCCACGTAGCAACTCTCAAGGGAGCCTTTTCAGCAATTTTCTTACATAATTATAAAAAATCCTGAGACAGTTCTGTTACATGCAATCACACAGGCAAAAATTGGCTAGCATTCACCATGGAGCTCGAATCCAGCCCCTAGGCAAGAAAGCGCGTCTTTGAAGGCATTTCTCTGGGTTTATGAGGGTCCACACTGCCCCCACACGGACACATCGACACCACAGGATGTCTGGCTGGATTGGCATTCTCTGCAGAGTGCACCTGGCGGTGCCGTACTAACTCTAGTCCTTATGTGACTTCTACAGATGCACGCACCCCAGTGGCAGAGCGTCCAAAGGCTGTGTGCGCACTGGGGAAAAGGATTGTCATCATACGAAGTAGACCAGGTGCTGCTGCTATGTCCACAGGCTGCGGGCCCCAAGGGGAGAGCATTTCAAATCCGGGCAGAAAGGACGCTGTACCAGGGACGCGGGTCACTGACTTTGTGCCTCTAAGACCCTGAGGGTGGCGAGTGCAGTTCTCAGCCAGTGTCCATGCCACGCTGGCCGTGGTGATTTGGAGCAGAGAGCCCTGTGCTACCACGTGGTTCTCGTGAGTTTGAGCTCGTTGGCTGGTCCCTGTCAGTCCGTGTCATTGAATGTTCCCTGGGTTTTGTGTCTCTTGAAGCCCTGGTCGTCTGGTGACATTGTTTGTCTTGGGCTGGCACCCATATGGTGCCCTCTAAGTTCAGGGACAAGAAGCCCTGGTGGTGCAGTAGTGAAGCGCTCAGCTGCTCGCTGAAAGATCAGAACTTTGAACCAGCATCTTCCCCATTGGGGGAAAATCCTAGTGCTCTGTCCATGTGACGATGTCTGCCTAGGAAAGGCTCCATGGGGCAGCTCTGCTCTGTCCACAGGCACGATGTCTCAGGCCAACTTTTCTCCCACATTTATCAATGAGGCGGCTGACTCAGGGGCAGCTTCCTCTCCGTGGACCCTGGAGGGGAGGCCCTTGTCTCTCAGCTTCTACTGGCTTGTTTCTTGGAGATTCTCAATTGTCTTGACGTCTCCCTTACGCCATCCTTCAGGTCAGATTCAACTTAATAGCAGAAAATGACCACAGCAAAACCAGGGTCAAGAGCCACAGGAAACACTGCCCCAAATCTCCACATTCAAATCTAGAGTGGTTTATGCTTGAGGGATTCACGAGTTTTCGTGTCCTTCTTGTGATGTGATAAAACAGAGTGGGTTTCAGAAAGTCTGCTTCCTGCATGTTGTGTGTCCACTCATATGTCCTCTGAGGCAGGATTTCTGATTGGTCTGGCATTCATTTCCCCCTCCTAAGGTTTACTAAAAACATTTTCTTTAAACCAATAACAAGACAAAAAATTATAAACAAGCAAAAACCCAAACCATGAAGCAGAGGCTGAAGATTTTCCTCTAGAGACAACTGAGAAAACTTTCCTTCCCCGCCTTCCCCCTCCCCGCCTTCCCCCTCCAGCCAATGCACATATAAAATGTATGTATGGCATATGGGTGGAGGGGAAGCAAGCATGACGACACATTAATCCACTGTTGCTAGATATGTTTTGAACTCTGAAGATCTAGTCACATTTGGTCATCAGTGTGTGTGTGTAAGGCCTTTCTTACCGAATCGTGGGGTCTGTGCACGGTTCCATGCCTCTCCCCCTTTGACCCCGTTTCTTGGAGCTCGGCTGCTGTCCATACCCAGCAGTCTCACTGTGTTCATGTCTGATAATTCTAAGAAGCGCATAGAACACGTTCTTCTCCACTGCCCCGCTGAACACTGGGCTACGTCCAAACGTTGGTAATAGAAACCGCTCTCTGTGAACTGTTTTACCGGTACACCCACCTTGTTCTGTGGCGGAGTTTATGTGGTACACAATCCGATAATGGGAATACCTGGATCGGATGGTGGGTGCGTTCCGTGTTGAGAGCCGTGAGGAGACGTTTTGTCCAAAGATTTTGTTCCAGTTCATAATCGCACTAACACTCGGGGAACTGTCTTCTCATGACTCACGTGAGGTGCTGCGTGTGAGCGGATCTGAGCTTCGCCCTGCTCTCGCCGTCTTCAGCTCGGCTGTGCTCGAGCCCGTCGCTGGTCACTGTGACCACCCATCCTGGTGAGAGGCGTCCTCTCCCTCCGTCCTGCCACCTTCGCCGGGAGGATGCTTTCCTCCAGGACCTCCTGCAAGGATGCCCAGAGTGTGAGGCTGACTTGCACCTCCATTGCCTCTAGGAAGCATCCCGACAGCACTTCCTCTCAGACAGACTTGTTTGGAGCTGTACATGAATGTCTTTGTGGTTTCCATTCTGACCAGTTGAAGCTCTTGATACAGAGGAAACGTTGAAGGGACTGCCTTGTTTCTCCAGGTCTTGGGAGTTTCCCTTTGACAAGATGCAGTCTCACTCCTTTCCTCATGCTCATTTTAGTGGACAGTATTTGAAACTTGTCTTGGCCATTTGCTGCCCAATACTAGGCTCTGTCTTTAACAGGCTTTACTGCTTACACTATTTGCAGTTGAAATGATACCATGTGCTCTAATTTCTTAGAATCATTGAGATGACACGGGTGGTGGTGGGTTCAGTAGGGAGATGGGTTTAAAGAGAGTGGTCTCTACCGACAATTGCTTAAGTTGAGTGGTGAATTCTTGGCAGTTCATGTCTCTAGTGTTTTGATTTCTTGGTACTTGTCTCCCACCCGACCCTGTGCTGTGCAGCCCGCTCCAGTGTCTGCAGCTTTAGAGCAAGGAGACCAAGCGATAGCTCGGGGCCACAGCTCGCTCTGGCTCAGGACCCTGTGAGAGACGCATGGGCACGCTCTGCTCATTACCGTAGGACATCTCAAACCAGATTAGGAAGCTTCATCTCATGGTCTGTGTAAAGAAGTTTGGGAGAATGAATTATCGACACTTCTATTCCCTGCTTGTTTCACGGAAGCTCACCACGTGCCAGACACCCAGGCAAACCTCCTCCCCTCTTACCACGTCCCTAGGGGGTTGGAGGAGTGTTTTCGTTGAACAGATGAGGAATGGGGTCTAAAGAGATTGTGTAGCAGGCAGGACTGGGGACCCAGGCTGAGTAATGCCCAGGAGAGAGAGACCAGGACGGACGTAGACACATCATCTGAACTTCACTGCTCTCTCTTACCCTCCCAAAATGAGTCGACCCCACCCTTGAATCTCTATAGTTAAAACATCCTGTGGGCCCCCTGACGCGTACCCCCGGGTCTGGACTAGTGCCCCTCCCTCCACTCTGGCTGGTCCTACCTCCTTACACCTAACAGGCCTCATTCCTTTCAGCTTGCTTGTTCAGACGCCACCCTGACCTCAAATCAGCACCTTCACGCAGCCTGTTTTCTCTGCTCAGTGTCAAAGCACGAGATTGTGTGCTGTCAGGAGTAGAAAATTAATTTTACCAAAGAATCCAACAACCGCAGTTGAGAAACACAAAACTGAGCTTACCAAGTGCTCCAAAATATTACGATAAGGTGGCCTGACTTTAATGTAGGATGTTTGTGGAAACAGTCCCAGGCCTACCTAGTAGCCTAACTGACATGTCACTGATATACAGGCAGCGTCTGTGATGATGGGTCCCTGTTCCGTTCAGGGACAGGCAGCTTGTGCACAGGCGTCCTTTCTGAGAACAGTGTCGTCCCCTTGCCTCCCACCTGTGAAGACAGGGCAGATGAGCGTGTTCCTGTGAGTTCTGCCCAAGTGCATCTTGTCTTTCAAGTCTAGCACTTTCCCCCTTCTGATCAAGCCTCCACCTGGACACACGGCACGTTGTCTGCAGTGGAGTCTCTTGTCCCCACAGGCCATCCGTCTGTGTTTATAGGGACTGTCTCTGCACCTTGTCATGTGCAGAGGACTCCTTGTCAGACTGTTGGGTTTGTTAGCACGGTAGCAGACGAGGCCGTATTTGGAGGAGGAATTCAGGGCAAAGCCTACACGGCAGAGTCAACATGCACTGCTCCATGGAGAATGGCGGGAGGGGCACACGGATGCTGTGTCCTGAGCCTCCGTGTCAAGATACCTGGTTCTTCACGCAGCAAGGGAGGACTGTCGGTTACAAGCACCACGCATGTCCCTAATTACTGAAGATAATTTACTGTTGCCATGATGGCGTAGTTCATAGTTGCTCTGCTCACTCAAAGGTAGCATTCTTCTGGCAGTTCAAATCCACCAGCAGGTCTGAAGGAGAGACGAGCAGTCTTCTCCCAGGCAATTCAGTCTCTGAAAACCCAGTGGAGAGTCAGCTGTGAGCTGAGTCTGACTTGACAGCTGAGTGAATCATTAATACAATAATTGAAAGACCCCAGTTTGCAGTACTTATGAACAAATCCTATTGAGAAACCAACCAGAAATGTCCAGAAAGGGTATTACATGCAACCAGATGGGTTTTTAGCAGCAAGCTTCTAAATATCATTTATAAATTTTATTTTTGTATGTGTACCATCAAATCGGATCTGACTGGTACAGGAGATTGTCCCCCCCCTTCTCCAGTAGAGGATTTAGTGTGTTTGAACTGTGCACCTCTGGGATTGCAGTGCAGCTTCTTGCCGCTAGGCCACCAGCACTCCCTAAACTTCTAAATACCTTAAGGACTGTGCAGTGAAACAGACCCTTCTCAGTTGAGCACATATGAAATAGTTCTCCTGTTGTTTGGCCCACCTTCCGCAAGGGAGCCGAGAGGCTTCAGGTGTGTTGGGTCATCGACCTGCGTTATCCAGACACTGAACCAGCGGCCCGGAGGGAATGCCCGGCTCTCGCGCGTAGGGCTCGCCTGAAGGTGCGCTCGGGATTGGTGAGCACATGGACCTTGAGGCTGCGGGTTGGAGCAGGCTTGGCCAAAGGCTCTGAAATTTCATCTCGAGTTTGGGGAAGGGAATGACAGGTCCTGTACTTAGATTGCACTGGTCACTGATTGGGCCAGCTTAAACACTTTTTCCAAGTCTTCCGAGGAATTAAGGAAACGAACACAGACTTAATCTTTAATTGGGAACAAACGAAGAAAGAAATCCACGATAAGGAAGCACGGCTCATAGTGTAAAAGTCACTGCAGTTATAAAGTCCAGAACCTGTAACTGACAGCCTTGGGTCTAACTCCATGGTGTTGGAACCGCCTGTCTACCTCAGATGTCCTGTTGCTTATAGCCCTAGTCCAGGGAGCTGTCCATCTCTGGCTGTTCGAATCCTCCAGTGGCTCCGTGGGAGGACAGGCAATCTCCATGATTTTATAACCTGGGAAGTCCAGTGAGGGTCTGCTGTGAACCAGTCCCGACTCTGCCAGTGGGTGGGTCTACAGCTGTGCCAGCAGCTTTGTGATCTATTTAATCACAACCGTGCTTCCTGAGGGCATTTCTGGGGCCTGAGCTCTTTGAGATCAAGGTATAGGCTACACAGACAGCTTGAATAACCTTTGGTGCGTGGCACTGGGGTCTTAAGGGTTGATGGGCAGCCATCTAGGGAGCGGGAATTGGTCTGTCTGCATATTGGGACAAAGGAGGAAAGAAAAGCCAAAGGTATTAAAGGAATTGGTTCTTCACCAGATTCCACTCACAGCAGAGTATGACCTGGCACCCAACTCCCACCGCAAACCACTCAGTGTGACCTGGCACCCGGCTCCCACCAGGAACCACACAGCAGAGCGTGATCCCCGTAGGAGGGTCTTGGACAGAAGCGGAATATGAACAAGGTGAAAACCAGCAACGTAAATTTTAAGTAGGTCCACATTCTGGTTTAACGGAATGATACAATGTGATAGGAAAGTATTTTCAGTACATCCTCAGATTTTCCTGACTGGTGTTTTGTCTCCAGTAATTCCATTGCCCGGGTCCCTCTGATTTTAATGTCGTAAACAACGAGAAGAAGTGGCAGGGACAGAGACCATCGTACCAGCCTTGATTCATGTTGCAGGCATTTCTTTGTATTTTCAGAGACAGAATCTGAGTTCTCACACACCCAGGAGTACTGTGTTTTGGTGCATGTCACTTTATGGCATTTTGCAGATAATTGCATTTTTATGCATTGAAGGTCTGTGACACCCTGTGGCTGTGGCACGAAAGCCCATCAGTGCAGTTTTTCAGTGGCCCTCTCAGTACTTCATGACCTAGCCAAGCTGACCCTCTAACCTCATAAGGTTCACAGCAGGGCTGGATTCAAAGATTTGCGAAGAGAAGCGTCCTACTCACTTTAGACAACGTAGAAACATAAATAACAATTAGAGTTGAGAATCTGCCATTCCTACACTCTGTTCTGGCTCTGGAAACTTCCAGGAGATGGTTTCACGGGGAAGATTGATGTAGGAAAACAGCTTTATTAGTTTGTGACTGCTGTAGGCTAAGTACCTTCTCTGCCAAATATTCTTCTTTTCTATCGATTCTTTAGGTTGCATGTGGCTTCAGTTGCTGAAAAACCCAGCCAAAGGTTTTAGGGGGCCTTAGGCACCTGGTTTTATTGCCTATGAATATAAGCGTGCCCTAGTGGGTAAGGAGATGCACTCCCAACCTAGCGGCAAGGGTTCAAGCCCACCAGCTGCCCCGAAGAGAAAGATGGGCAATCATGTGCAACTTAAGCCTCTGAAAATCTACTGAAGAATTTGCTTTGACTGATTGCAAGAAAATGACTTCATATCCACCGCCTTCGACACCAGTGGAGGGTCACCCGCGTCAGCTTTGACTCAATGGCAGTGGGTATGGTTTATATTAAAACGCATTGCTTGTCAGCCTTTCATTCTCTTACTAGCTTGTTTCTTTACACGTTCATTATTTTTAGGTGCTGTCGAGTCAACTATGACTTCGTGTCATCCTCACAACCTGATAGGCTCTGGTAGTCACTTGTCAGTCTCTTGTTGAGGGTCTTGCTCTGTTACTCACACTCTGCTTTTCCAAGGTTGATGCCTTTTTCGTTCGGACAACATGTCAGAGTATGTGGGATGAAGTTTCCCATCCTTGCCTCTAAGGAGTACCCCGGTTGCACTTGGGCCAAGAGGTTTGTTTGCTCTTTTGACAGAACAGGGCATATTTAGTACTCGTTGCCAATACTACAACTCAGACATCAATTCTCTATTCTCTGTCCAACTTTTAAATAGATACAAAGCAACTGAAGACAGTGGCATAGGACTGGCACACCTGTGTTACGTGCTGTAGAGTTGTCTGCGACCCTGTGTACAGCAGCTCTGAACCCTTCCCTGTCCTGAGCCAGTCTCACTAATTCTGACACACCAACCCCATCACCCCAGTTACTGTATCAATCCATCTCATCTGGGTTCTTCCTCACCTGAACGTCCCTCCCACCCTTCTGAGCATGATGTCCTTTTCCAAGATCTGGTCTTTTCTGGCCATGTGAGACCAAGCTTCAAAATCCTAGCCTCCCCAAATCTCTAAATGTTCATTAAAATTAATAAAATTTAATAAAAGAAAAAAAAATCCTAGCCTCCAAGGAGAAACTTGGTTTCACCTTTTCCAAGACAGACCTATTTGTTTTCTCGGCAGTCCATGGTGTGTTCAAGACTCCAGTACAACTCAAAGGCTTCTATTCCTCTGTCATCCTTAGTCATCGTCCAGATCTCTGACGCATGGCTAGTCATTGGGAAGACCATGGCCTGGATTAGGCCATGTATCTAGACTGACATTGTTGCTCTTCAGCACTCTGGAGAAGTCCTTGACAGCAGATTTTCTCAATGCAATTAGTCTTTTGATTTCCTGTCTGCTGGTGTTGAGTGTTGATTGTGGAGCTGAGCAAGATGTTCTTACAGAAGTCAAATTCATTTCCAGCCTTACATATTTATTAAATTTCTTAAAGTTTAGCATTTACTGTGTCTCATGTTCTAATATGACTTGACTTTCTACTTAAATCTACCCAGGGACACCAAAGGAGCAAGATGGGCATCTCCTGTGAAGAGTCGTAGTTTTTGAAACTCATTACTTGTCAGCCTTTCATTCTCTTCATAGTTTTTCTTTACAGGTTCATTATTTATAGGTGCTGCTTTTGTTGTTACATGGTGTTGAGTCAACTATGACGTTAGTGGGGGTTTGAGGTGTCAGAAGTGACTTGGCGGCAGGGAGTCTCTTTGCTTTGGCTCGGCTCTGGCGTTGGGTGCGTTCCCCTAGCTTTTTGGGACATGATGACTTTTCGGTGCTGCTGCTGGCCAGGGTCAGTGCCCATCCAGGGCCTTGTAGGGGAGCTGCTTCCACTTTGTTCTTCAGTCGTTTTCTCACGAAGTCTCAAAGGGGTCAAGTCTGTCATAGTCAATGAGAAATCATTTCAGAGTTTTTGAGCCTCAGATTTTTTGGGTAAAAACCCAAGCTTTTTCTAAACCCAAAATGCCTTTAGATTGAGGCATTCCCCCCCCCCTTGCATTTTAGGAAAATTGCACAAAGAAAAAAAACTCTACAATCAAGTAAATCTGTTGTCTTACCACTCTAAAATTGTTTCTCATTGACTATGAGATAACTTATTGGCTTATTTGACATTAAAGCTATTAAAAATTATCATTAAAACTAATAAAATTTAATAATAAAAAATTATCATAAATTCATTAAACATTGCATCAATTTTGGCCATTAAATAAATTCTTATTAATAAGAATGTTAAAGGTTTATTATACCTCTTATGCTGCAGTCTTTAAGAGGCTAAAAGAACATGTGTTACCAGCCCTAATTGTAAAAGTGTTCCATTGCTGACTGAAAGACCGGACTCCTCTAGAGGTTCGAATGCATCACTTGCTGTAAGAAACAAAGATCGGCAATTGCCTCGGTGCAGTTTGTGTAGCCTTGGGGCTGGAAGGCCAGCTATGAGTTGAAACAGACTTGATATGACAATGAGAGAGACATCTGTGTGGCATAAAAAAAAAAGCTTAGAAACTTCAATTGCAATGAATGTCTCAATTTGACACTTGTAAGTTAGGCAAATTATTTTGAGTTTACATTATAAAGGGAGCTCCGGTGGCCTAGTTGTAAGAAACTGCACTGCAGTTCCATAGGCACACGGTTCAAATCCATCAGCTGCTCCACGGGAGGGCAGGCAGGCTCCTGTGTGATTATCTGCCTGCCTCTGAATACCTGCTGGAGGGTCGTTTAGGAGTCACTCTGACTCACCTGTACACAACAGCAGCAACATATGTCAGAAAGCAGAATTGTTAGAAACTTGTTCAAATCGTCAGAAAGCAGAATTATTGTTAGAAATTTGTTCAAATTGTTTCTATTTAAATTTTTATCATTTCTTAGATTTTTCTGTCTAGCCTTACATGTGTTGGAGTTTTTTTTTATGTAAATACACCAAATTTCCTGTAACTCTTTGGAGACTGCATTTTGTATTACATGGACCATCATTAATTACCTGTATTATAGATCTTGTTTTTCTTTTGACTTTTAGAGGCTTTTACAGGTTGAGAGGTCTTTTCAAACACCTAGAGCATTGTGGCTCATTATGAAGGAAGCATTAGTTAGTCATATTTTATTTACATATGTTTAGGTTTTGAAAGACAAGAGCTAATACAATTCTGTGATTTTTATTATCTCCTTGGCAAGCAGGCTCCTGTCAAAGGTGATCCAAGAAGCAACTTCTCAAGCTCCCTGTATGAAGATTGCTTCCTTTAACTTCCTCAGTCTTATTTCTGAAAGTCAGATCTGGACAAAGTTGGCAAAGCCATCACTTTTGAAAATGTCTTTGACTTTTTAAATTTTATACTGACTTGCTTACAAAGTTCATATACATTGTTTCACACTACTCATTGTTCCATACAATCCTCTCTGCATTTTGTTTCATAAAAGTAATCCCCATTGGACCTTGCTCATCATTATCCTGTCTTTTCCGGTCCCCGCCGGATCCTGCCCGTTTCCTTCCACTGTCTCCATCCACCAAATTGTGCAATGTTGTGCTTTCACCCCTAACCATTCTCACACCCCGACTCCCGTTCCCACCCCTTTCCCCCTTTGGTCCGCACACATGCTTTACTAATGAGCCTTCTATTTTTACAGTAATGGTCTTATGCAGTATTTGTCCTTATGAAACTGAGTTCACTCGGCTTAATGCTCTTCAGTCTTTTCCACGTTCGGTAGTATTTTTGGAAATCATTGCTCCTGAGTGCTGCAATAGTATTTAATTTTGTGAATATACCACAATTTCTCAATCCATTCAATTAGGTTGGACATCTGGGCTGTTTCCATGTTCTTGCGAAGGTGAATAACACTGCTGTGAACATTGGTGTACAAATTTCTGTGTGTGTCTGTTCTAATTTCCTTGGGGTATATTCGTAATGGAAGAGCTGGGCCATACGGCGTTTCTGTGTTCTGCTTTTTGAGGAAACACCACACTGCCTTCCGGAGTGGTGGTACTGTTTTATAAGCCCACCAACAATGTATGAGTTCCTATCTCTGCATCCTTTCCAACAGCTATTGTCTGCTGCCCTGCTGGACTTTGCCACTGCGACTGGTAGGAGACGGTGATTTTGATTTGTATCTCTTCTTGCCAGTGATTTTTTTTTTTGAGCCTTTCTTCATGTCTGTTGGCCTTGTGTATGTCTTCATCTGTGAAGTCTTTCCATGTCTTTTGCCCATTTTGTAATGGGGTTATCAGTGGTTTTCTTGTGGACCAGGAATATTGCATAAACTTGTGTTAGGAGACTCTTGTCTGAGATGGTATTGCCAAATGTTCCCCCACCCCGCACACACACACACTTGGTAGGTTTTGTTTACAACCTGTTGGAAAAATGTTTGTGAGCACAGAGATTTAATCTTTAAAAGTCCCATTCAATTCTCTCCTCTCCAGATTGTGCATATATTGGTCAACTTCTTTATACCATAGACTAGTCCTTCTAAGTTCCCAGTTTATCTTTTATGAACTTTATGGTTTGGGGCTTTACTCTCAGGTCTCTGATCCACCTTGAGTTGATTTTTGTGTAAGATGTACATCTTGTTTCAGTTTCCTGTAGATAGAAGTCCAGTTTTGCCAGTACTGTTTGTTGAAGAGGTTGTCATTTCCCTATTTGATAGGTTTTATTTCCTTGTTGAATATCAGTTGACCATACATACTAGAGAGACAAAAGACCTTTACAAAGAAAACTACGAAACATTTCTGTGAGACACAATAAACTGATGTAGATTCATTTTTAAAGTAGTAATTAAGAACATTTGTTTTTTCTTCTTGGGAGTGGATTTGCATCCCATGAGCTGCCAAAAACAAAGAGCTGTGTCTTGGAGAAAGTGCTGCCACACTGCTCCATTGGGACAAGGCTGGACACGTTAGAAGAGACTTTTCCTTGGAAAGGGACGTGATGCTGGGAGAGCTGGAGGGTCAGCGGAAGAGGAAGACCCTCAACCAGATGGGTGGACACAGACTGCGACCGTGGGCGCACGTGTGAGAGATGGTCAGCACGGGACAGGACAAGGTTTAGATTTGTTAAAAGATCATTGAGTCGGACTCGACTCAGTGGCACACAACAGTGATAACCACCAGGGAACTCTGGTGGCCCAGTGTGCAGGGAGTTGTGCTGCCAACCCAAAGATGGGAAGTTCAAATCCACCAGCTGCTTTGTGGAAGAAAGACATTTTACCCCTGTGTGGTGTCTGACCCTGAAAACCCATGGGATGGGGGGTGGGGTCACCAGTGAGTGAGTAGGTTTCAACTTCATGGCAATGAGATGAACGTTAACCATGACCTACAACTTGGTGCAAGACGACTGAACACTAGAGGCGTGTGCTCAGAACAAAATTAAACTGGTCCATGAGGCCCGTTAAGAAAAGTGGGCATCTACTATAGAAGGAAGGCAAACATGGGGAAACCTGATGCCTTGACATGTGTGCAGCAGTTCTTGGATTGAATTGTCTCAACGTAACACAGAAGCGTGTGTTAAACTTAATGCCTTGGCAGTGTCTCCAATGGAAAGATTAGGATCTCTCTAAAACAAACCCAACAAAAAACAAAACACCAAACCACCAAACCCTGAGCTTTAAAAGTTTCTCAGGGGAAAGAGAACCCATGTAGGAGGAAGTCCTCTTCCTAAAAATGAAAGACGAGGAGACAGAAATTCATTTTCTCATTGTGATCATGGAGATTATTGGCTTCAAGCATATACGGTGTGTAGTATAATGTGACGAATCCCAGCCCAGCAGCCAGTAAAGGGAGTGGGGGTAGAATCTGTGCTTATTTGTCAAAGATGATAAACTAAAAGGTTAACACACAGATGGGATTCTTGCTGAATGGTTACTAGGAATGGGGAAAGCACGGGGCGGGGAGAAAATGAACAGATCATTCACTCGCTGCTGTTGAGTTGGTTTCGACTTGTCCTGACTCTGTTGGAGTTTTGAGGCCGGACATCACATGGAAGGAGTTTGGCCACCTTCCTCCCGGTCACTGGTGGATTCACACCAGTGGAGACCTGCAACCTTCGGGTTAGAACCATGACTCCTCCTAGACGGTGCCATCAGAGCCCCCAATGCAGAACACTTATGGCAGCATACACCGAGGGGGGAAGCACACTGTGTGGATTTTGTAATTAACACCTTAAGACGTTTGGTGTGATTAGAAAGCTAACATGCTTTGTAAACGTTGTCTTGAATTGCAATTTTTTTTAAAAAAACACATGGTGGGGAGAAGAATAACTTGACAGTTTGAACTAGTGAAATTCGTAGCAGAGTGTCTTTGAGTTTCGCTCTGTTGTGTTTGAGTCCCTTGACTTGAGAGTCTGAGATTCCTTTGTAATAGCCAGCCAGGCACAGCCTGATTTTATGTCTACTTCATTCTGTCAGCTATACATCTAGACACCAAATCATGCTGGTGTTTTTAACAGGACTCTGGGAACATAGTCTGATTTGTGCAGCTCACGAACATAGTCTGATTTGTGCAGCTCACTCAAAGGCCACTCATCTCGGTTCAATCTGCCAGTGACCCCAAGGGAAGAAGAAAAAGGTGGACTCTCCTCTCATTGCAATTTAGTCTCACCCAGTGGAGGGAACCAGCTCCAACAAAATGAGATCTCTGATGAAGGGAACCTGATGAGGTAGAGAGGTAAAGGTTGGACTGCAAATGGAAAGGTTTCTCTTTGGAAGAAAGATAGTCGACTTCTGTAAAGATTTTACCCACAGAAATCCTTGGGCGAGTGCTATGCTGTATTGTATGGTCTCTAGGTGTCAAGTTGACTTGAATGATGGTGGTGGGTTAGTGTGTTAAAGTCTAACTGGAAAAATGCCTAAAAGTGGCCACAGATGTAACAAATTGTAGATAAGGAGATCAACAACCCAAATGCAAACAATGTAGGTATCCTACTGAGACTTTAAATTTTGTAGCCCCAGTTCATTAACTTATTGCCCGGAGAACCAAAAGCCGCCCAAAGCAGCCACTTAGTTCTAAATAATCTTTAATGAAGTTATGTCGGCTAGCCAGAGGACTGACTTGAAAAGGACCAAAATGCTTGTTCTTGTAATTGTCTGGAGTACCCACAGGTGACTCTAAAGTACCCTCTGAAATGATAGTCCCCGTTTTTACCAAAACAACAAAACACATTTCCAGATACACCCAGAGGAACAAAACAAATCCTAGAGTAAAACTGGATAAACTTCTATATAAGAAAATGGGGCTTTATTCGAGAGATTGTTTACCTTGAGATTCTTGAGACTCCGCAGACGTGGAAAGTCCTTTTGGCTCTGCTGGCACCTGAGCTGGTCCTCAGGCCTCGGGATCTCAACAGGCAGTGCATGCTCACAACTGCACAGTTCTGACGACGAAGATCTTGGGTCTATCGGGAGTAGTTTTGGGGTTTTTTTAAAGGTGAGAAAAATTTATTTAGAATCAGCTAGCTGGACTCAGTTTAGATCCCAATTTTGTTGGCAACATTCAGAGCATCATAGTCAAGAGCAAGTTGAACACATGCCGCCTTCTCTCCATCAGGCCTGATCAAGGTGTTGACTCGGCCACATCAACATCATAGAGCTTCTTTACAGCTTGTTTGATTTGGTGCTTGTTGGCCTTGACATCCACAATGAACACAAGTGTGTTGTTGTCTTCTACCTTCTTCATGGCTGACTCAGTGGTCAGGAAGCTTGATGATGGCATAGTGGTCAAGCTTGTTTCTCCTGGGGGCGCCCTTCCGGGGGTATTTGGGCTGCCTTCGGAGTCTCAGCATCCTAGGCCGCTAGAAGGTGGGTGACGTGCAGATCTTTTTTTTTTTTTTTTGGTGGCTGCGGATGCCCTTCAGGACGCCTTCTTGGCCTTTAATGCCTTTGCTTTGGCTTCAGTTTTTGGAGGGGCAGGGGCTTCCTTCTTTGCTTTTGGCTCCATCTTCGTAGAAAGGGTGGATTGTTTTTTTTGAGGAGTTAATAAACTAGTTGGTCAGCACATTGGCTAGTAAGTGTTCCAAACTACAGAAAACGAAAACAAATTTTTACATCGGAGACATCTACAGAAATAGTTTTCAATAACATTAGTGACGCGTCAGTTTGTAGCCTGTGGAAGCATTTCAAGGACAGGAGGAGTTTGCAGAAACATTCTGTATGGCAGTAGCAATGGTTTTGCCCCTGTTGTGTTTGCCCAGAGATGAGGGGGACCCATCATTGAGTTTGGCACCATAGCCATGCCTTTGATCCCACACAACAGAAACTCCCAAGAAATGTCTTCCAAGAAGCCTTCCTTGAACCCTTAAATCCACCCCTCCTGGTAAAACTCCTTCATAAACTCTGATTTTTATTTTTTTATATGCTCCACTCTCTGAAGTGCTTCTTTTTCTGATCTGGCCCCTCTAGCATGAGTTCCACCTGTGTCCATGCCCTTGGTCAGCACCTCGGCTACCGTAGCAGACTGTTAGGATGAAATTGATTATTCTGACCATTTAGATAAGCCTCTTACTTGACTGTCTTAAATGCACATTGAGACTCATTCATTAAAGGGAGAAACTAGGAGAAGTTAGTTTCCAGTGATTTGAATAATTCTGCATCTGGGACAGCTTGTGATTCTAGCCTGGTCAGCATAGTGAATTGTTTCTGTGAAGCTTCTGCTTGGTGCCCACCTGTCCTCCTAGGGTGGAGTTGGTACACTGATAGGTTTGACCATCAAGTTGGTTTTGGTTGTCTTTGAACTTAACTTTGTACCATTCTAAATGAGTATATTGAGAGACTCAATTTCCAAGAGATCCTTTCAAATGCTGTACAAAGCCGCTCCGCCCCACCTTTCCCAGCCGTTGGAATGTGTAGAAGTTGGTTCTGCCGTTTCCCCCACTCCTGATGTGGAGAGGAACACCGTAAATATGTCTGTTTTGAGCAGGTTCTAAATTTACTGACATCATTTCCATTTTCTTGTCGGTATTTACAGGCCTGACTGGCCTCTCTTTGGTAGGATCTACAGTGAGGGAAGGTTTGAAAGTATTTTTATGAGGACATTTAGTCATTTGAATCACTTGTTCCTGAGTCACACATTTATTTTAAGTCTGAGTCTTTTGAAAGGTCATTTAGATTTTTCAAATATAGTAGGTGTATCATTGTCTTACAGTCTCCTCGCCCATTCTTGCCTTTAACAAGGAAAGTTTTCAGGCGAAGCTGAGCTGCAAAACAAACCCAGAGAAATGGAGGCCTCCAACCACCTTGGTGAGGTCCTCGTGCCCTTTGCTAGGAGGAAGATTGTCCTAGATAGGGGGCAATGATGTGGTTTTGTTTTTCTTTAATCAGCATTTCATTTCTAATTATATAAAGGTAATATTGGCACATTTACAGATGTGTGTGAGAAGGAAAGTATTCTACGTCCCTTCATGAAGGTGGCCCATCCCTGTGTCTTTAAGTCAGATTTGTAGGAACATCTGTAGAATAAGTGCACATAGTTCTTATTTAACTTCTTGGAATGAAGGGAGGAACCTTGGTGATGCTGTGGGCCAAGCACTTGGCTCCTGACCCAAACCTGACAGTTAAACCCACCAGGGGCTGTGGCCACCTGCTCTCACGCCTCAGAAGCCATGGGTGGGTGATTCGACCCTGACCTCTCGGATTCTGTGAGTGGACTTGGCAGTGGAACGGGGTTAGTGTAGGAAAGACCTGAGAGCCTAGGCCGTGATTCATGGAGCACGTGAAGGTGGTGGTGATGAAGAATCGGTGAGTTAGTTTCAAAGGGAGGACAAATTCGCTAACATTCAAGGGCAGGTAGGCCAACTTTGGCTTTATCGATGGCACAGTGTGCTGTTAACCACAGAGCTGCAGTCTTGAGGTTCAAATCCACCAGCGGCCCCCAGGGGAAAATATGAGCAATCTCCCACTGAAACTTAAAGCTTTGGAAGTCTGCTGTTGAGTTGAGGGTTTTTGGTTTACAGTAGCAGTATGCATTGGGGGCTTATTCTAGAGATAATTATTATTTTGGCTTCTCCCACACTCGTACCTGTGTGTAAGAAAGAGTGACAGATACAGGGAGAGAGATACATTCTTCAGTCTCCCATTGGAAGACACTCAATGAAAAGTGAATCTTCCATACAAATGTGTGGAATATTTCAAAACAAATTGTGGGCTCTTCTCTAGCTCTGGGTCTTGCTCTTTCCATTGTCATTTTCTTAACATTTCTGGAAACTGTTTTTTTCCATGGATTCTCCCCCCCCCCTTGGATATAAAATGTTTACATAGCAATTTTCTGTGGATCTTTTTTCCCGAGATCTTTGAAAGCTACTGTCATTTCCTGAGACTAAATCTCAAAGTGGAACTCTTTGACCAGAACATCCTGACCATCTGGTAAGAAAAGACAGTTGCTTGCTTCCCGGCTGTAATGGGTCCCCTTTATATGCCTCCAGAACAGGCCGTGGGGGTACGAACTCAGTTTCTGCTGTGTGGATTAGAAACATGTCTTCCAGTTTGTCAGGAGCATTCTTGGTTTTTTCTTTTGGTGTTTCTTCATGTCTAAGAACGGAAAACAATAAGCCAGAGCTATTAATTTTCCCTTAAGGCTTTTGTTAATTGCTTTTATACTGAAGGTCATTCCCATCATCTGGGTCAGATTTCAGTGTATTCTGGGTCTTGGGTTTAACACATCAGCCCATGGGAAATTCATTTTGGTCTGAGGTGTGATTTCCCAGCCCTCCTTCCCCCCACAAAGAGTTAGCCAAGTGAGTCAGCAGTTCTCTGAAATAGTACATCTTCCCCCATTTACTTCAAGTGTGACTTTCATAATATACCCACGGCTTATATTTATACTTGGTTCTCTTTCCAAACTTAGCATTTTTGCTTCATCTAAGTCTTCCCTTGACTTGATCACATTGTTTTAATCTTCATATTTTTATGTAGTTAGATATCCAGCATCATGCCACCTGCACCCCGTTATTTTTGGCCATCCTAACTTACGTAAAACCTCAGTGCCATCGAGAGGAATCCCATTCATAGCACCTTCTCTCATGCTCCGGAGGCTTTGATTTCTTTCTCCCACAGAGGAGCCGGCGGATTCACACCGGCGACCTTTGACACATTACACACGGTCGCAGCAGGGGTAGCGGAGATGGAGACGAAGATGAAAGAGGGCCGGGCACAGGGTTGCTGTGAGTTAGCATGCTGGGCAGCTCCCAACATCACCATCAGGTCTATGCTCCGAGAAGAACATTAGAATAATTTAGTGCTGTTTTGACAGGATACTAAAATCATGTTGGAGAAAGGACATCTTTGCCCAGTGCAGTCATCCAATTCTAGGACCAAATATATCTCTTTTCAATCTAGTCTTTTTATAAAAAAACTTCCGAAACTGTCAGTATACATTTTATAGTTCCTTTCCACAGGTCCAAGCTTTCTTGCCCTTTTTTTTTCCCCGTTAAAAGATCTTACCCTTATTGCTGTGTGTGAGCTGTTTTCCTCTGACATTGTGGACGTCGTCATTCTAGTTGACTGGGAAAATAAAAATACTCAAAGTTTTTTCTCTCCAACAATATTAATAACTGTAGAAACTTCTTGGTGTGTAAAGCGGTTTTCTGGTTGATTGTCTTGGGCTCTTTGAGAGTAGATGGTCTAGTCATGCGAGCGTAGAATCGTGAGCAAAGCCGTGAATGGCTTCTGCAGAATGTTCTGGCTCTAATGTCCAGTGGAGGAGATGACCCTGCTTTAAACTCCTGCACCTGACTTCTGTCTTGGTGGAGACAGGCTTCCAAACACCCTTAAAGTACCCGTTTCTCCCCTGCAGGCACCAGGTCTCAGAATAAATCTAACGGTCCACTGCAGGTCAGCTGATGGCAGTTCATGGCAGGCCTGCAGGAGCGTATCACTGCCCAGATTCCACGGCTGTCATCTTGACTGCCGGAATCCTGACCGAGAAGCACCTTGCATACTGGGCTGATCACCAGATGGTCCGCAGTGCAAACCCTCAGCCTCTCTGCTGAAGAAAACTGGCCAGACTCTGACTGTAAATATTTTATAGCCTCAGAAGTGGGAGGTTTGATCTAAGTTAGAACTGACTTGGTGCTGGTGGCTTTAATCTTCATGGGCGCAGACTATCTACCACACCTTTCTCAGAGCAGCTGGTAGGTTGGAACCACCTTTTTCAGTTTGTAGCCAGGCCCTTGAACCACTATGCTATTAGGTCGTCTTAGCCTTGCAATGATGGGAGGGCTTTTTTTTTTTGGGGGGGGGCGGTGTGAGTATATCTTCTTGTTGTATACCGTCAAATGGGAACCAACCCATAGCTGACCCTCCACTGGGTTTTCACAGGAGTAAAACACATGGAAGGAGATTGACGATCTTTCTCCCACACAGAAGCTAGATTTGAACCATGTACTTTCGGGTTGATAGAGCAATTCCTTACTACTAAGCCATCAGGATAGCAGTGGGCCAAGAGGCAGCACCATGATAGATGGAGATTGTTAACAATTTCAGCTTACTCAATTCCACAGTCAACACCCTTGGCACCAGCAGTCAGAAAATTGCACTGGGAAAATGTGTCCGGGACCTCTCCAGAGTGCTGAAGAGCAACAGTATTTGTCTAGAGACTAAGGTATGCCTGATGCAAGCCATGGTCTTCAGTTACTTGCTGTGCATCGGAAGGCTAGACAGGGAATAAGGATGACAGAAGAATCATTGACACCTTTGAGTTGTGCTGGACAAAGTC